>NC_133365.1:47414489-47651302 GCF_049309525.1 Garra rufa | reverse complement strand
AAACGTCATTAGAGAAGAAAAACAAATTGAGAATTAGATGTTGATAGATGCAATAGATGTTGTCATCTGGTTCTCCTGTTGTGGATTCTGTTTTACAGTAAAATCTAAGTATAAAAAGTGCACTGATTTTAGCACAAAATCAGCATATTAGAATGATATCTGAAGGATCATGTGACACTGAAGACTGGAGCAATAATGCGGAAAATTCAGCTTTGCATCACAGGAATAAATTACATTTTAAAATATATTCAAATAGAAAAGTTATTTGAAAATTTTAATAATAAATCACCTTTTACCATTTTAGTTTATTTTTGATCATACAAATGCAGACTTGATGAGCATAAGAGATAAAATTAACTGTCTTTTTCCTTCACAGGAATTTTTATTCATTTTAATTAAAAAAAAATGTTCAAATAATATTTTGAGCATAAGAGGCTTCTTTCTTTTTTTGGCTGTGGTTATTTGTTAAAACCCACTTCATCTTGTTTCTTTGTACACAGGGCCGTGTGGAGGTGGAGGCTGGAAATGAGAATATGATGTTTGAGACCGGACCTTTCTCTTTCTATGGAGTCATGGCTCTCAGCGCTCCAACAATAGGTGAGACAAACACACGCAAAATATAACATGCATCACAAATGACAAATACATGCACTCATTTCATCCTTATGGGAAAACTTATGTAAAAACATATGACCCTGGACCACAAAACCAGCACGGGTATAATTGTAGCAATAGCCGAAATACATTGTATGGCTCAAAATAATTGTTTTTAATTTAATGCCAAAAATCATTAGGATATTAAGACCATGTGTTTCCTATCATAAATATATCAAAACTTAATTTTTGATTAGTGATATGCATTGCTAAGGACTACATTTAGACAACTTTAAAGGCAATTTTCTCAATATTTTTATTTTTTGCACCTTCAGATTCCAGATTTTCAAATAGTTGTATCTCAGTCTCAGGCTTATTTATTCAGCTTTCAGTTGATGTAAAGATCTTAGTTTCAAAAAATTGACCCTTATGACTGGTTTTGTGGTCACATATATACTACATATTGTGTTGCCATCCCCTTCACAGCGGTGTGTTCGTATATTAAGTGACTGGACGTCAGGATAGTCTATTTAAAGGTCATATCCTACACTATCCTTTCGGATTTGTGTATGTGGATGAGCAGTAGGTGGTCTTGTTTGTGAGTCTGTGTGTGCATTATGGTAAACACCACATTATTAAAGGCTTCAACAACAGATGGGGAATCACTTTAAAGCACTAATCACTCATAATTATAATTATCTCACGTGGGTTACTTAGACCTTTCCAGGCCACCCATCTACTGCTTTGGAAAAGCAGTAGCTCTTCGCCCTCTAGTGGCCGTCTGCTAGAGGATACTTGTTTACCCATAAATGAAAATTGTCATAATTTGCTCACTCTCATGTCTTTCCAAACCTGTGTGACTTTCAGTTGTGTACAAAAGGAGATTGTAGGGAGAATGTAAGTAAATGGGATCTCCAGAAAAGTGTTTTGAAGCTATACGTTAGCTTTGTGTGAGGAACAGAAAATTGATCTGCTCTAGCTCTCTTTTCTCATTCTCACTTTCACATATTAAAGTTTTCTATGTTGTTTGCAACACAAACAGTTGTAACTGGCATTATAAATGTAAATCCTGATGCAATGCATTTTGATGTGCATATTTAAATATGCGAGACTGAGATTTGAGAGCTGTGATGGAGAGGAAGATTTCCAGGGTTTTTAATGATTAAATCTCTGACTTATCCTCACACAAACTGACTTGAATGTTTTGCCTAACGCCTGCTTTTGCAATCCGTGGAAGAAGGAAAGTCATACCGGTTTGGAAAATCGTCAGAGTGAGTAAACAAATTTCCATTTTTGGTCCATTATCCCTTTATTTATGAAAAATGTTATGTTTGTCGGTCTGTGCTCATGCACACTGCTGTTCAAAAGTTTGGGATCAATAAGCTTTTTAATGTTTAAAAAAAAAAAAAAAAAAAAGTTTTTGATTGAAAATACAGAAGAAATTTTTTTTTTTAAAAGTGGCTTTATTTTAATATACTTTAAAATTTAATTTATATCTGTGATGCAAAGCTGAATACTTCAGTGTCACATGATCCTTCAGAAATCATTGTAATATGCCGATTTATTATCAATGTTTGAAACCGTTATTTTTGGAACCTGTGATATTTTTTCAGGATTCTTTGATAAAGTGTTAAAAAACAGCATTTATTTAAAAAATAAATCTTTTGTAACAATATATTGTTCAAAGTTTGGGGTCAGTATATTTTGTTCTTTCTTTCTTTTAAAGAAAGTAATACTTTTATTCAGCAAGGATGAGTTAAATTGATAAACAGTGATAGTAAAGACTTACATTGTAAGAAAAGATTTCTATTTTAAATCAATGCAGTTTTTTTAATTCATCGAAGAATCCTGAAAAAAAGTATTAAGCAGCACAACTGTTTCCAACATTGATAATAAAATCAGCATATTAGAATGATTTCTGAAGCATCATGTGACACTAAAGACCTAAGCAATAACTGATGAAAATTCAGCTTTGCATCACAGAAAAATTATATTTTAAAGTATATTAAGACAGAAAACTGTAATTTTAAATTGCAGTAATATTTCATAACATTACTTTTTTCCTCCCGTATTTTCAATTAAAATAAATGGAACTTTGATGAGCATAAGAGACTTTAAAAACATTCAGAATCTTACTGATCCCAAACTTTTGAACAGCGTTGTACAGGTATGTACACTACCATTCAAAGATTGGGGTTGGTAAGATTTATAGTTTTTATATTCATATTGTTTCTTATGCTGTTCAAGGCTGCATTTGTGTAATCAAACATATAGTAAAACGGTAATATAGTGATTTATTATCATAATTTAATGTAACTGTTTTTTATTTGAATATATTTTAAAGTCTAATTTATTCCTGTGATGCAAAGCTGATTTTTCAGCATCATTATACCAGTCTTCAATGTCATTCTAATATGATTTAATGCAAAAAGCAAACAAACAAACAAACCAACATTTCTTCTTATTTTCAGTGCTGAAAACAGTTGTGCTGCTTAATATTTTGTTAAAATCATTATACACTTTATACAAATTTTTCAATAGAATAGAATGTTCAAAAGAACATCACGTATTTACAATAGCAATATTTTGTAAGTGTCACATTTGATTATTTTTAATGCATACTTACTAAATAAAAGTAAAAACAACAACAAAAAAACTCTAAACTTTTGAACAGTAGTGTCTGTCTTCTACCTTGTGTTTTTTCCTTTTCCTGCGCTTCCCTCAACCCTGTCTTACCCTTCCCAACATTCTCTGTTTTTCTCTCTCGCTCTCAGTGAGTGTGTCTCATCCTCATCACCTGTCTTTTAAGAGACGCTCTCTCTTCTCCCGTTTCCCAGGTAACTGCCGGCATGTCGGGGCTCTCTAACCACTTACCGGGAAGGGTTGGACTGATTAACAGCAATAGTTTTCATAGAAATAACCCTTGAGTGTTACAGTGAGGGAAAAAATGATTTTATCCCCTGCTGATTTTGTACGTTTGCCCACTGACAAAGAAATGAACAGGCTATAATTATAATGGTAGGTTTATTTGAAAAGTGAGAGACAGAATAACAACAAAAAATCCAGAAAAGTGCATTTCAAAACAGTTATGAATTAATTTGCATTTTAATTAGTGAAATACTTGGTGGCAAAAACCCTTGTTGGCAATCACAGAGGTCAGATGTTTCTTGTAGTTTGTCACCAGGTTTGCACACATCTCAGGAGGGATTTTGTCCCACTCCTTTTTGCAGATCCTCTCAAGTCATTAAGGTTTCGAAGCTGACAGTTAGCAACTCAAATCTTCAGCTCCCTCCACAGATTTTCTATGGGATTAAGGTCTGGAGACTGGCTAGGCCGCTCCAGGACCTTAATGTGCTTCTTGTTTTCAATGAGGAAAGGAGGTTCTCACCCAAGATTTGACGGTACATGGCCCCCTCCATCCTCCCATTTGATGCAGTGCAGTTGTCCTTTCCCCTTAACAGAAAAACACACCCAAAGCATAATGTTTCCACCTCCATGTTTGATGGTGGGGATGTGTTCTTGGGGTCATAGGCAGCATTCCTCCTCCTCCTCCAAACACAACGAATTGAGTTGATGCCAAAGAGCTTGATTTTGGTCTCATCTGACCACAACACTTTCACCCAGTTCTCCTCTGAATCATTCAGGTGTTCATTGGCAAATTTCAGACGAGCCTATACATGTGCTTTCTTGAGCAGGGAGACCTTGCAGCCGCTGCAGGATTTCAGTCCTTCACGGCGTAGTGTGTTACCAATTGTTTTCTTGGTGACTATGGCCCCAGCTGCCTTGAGACTATTGACAAGATCCTCCCATGTAGTTCAGGGCTGATTCCTCATGGTTTTCATGATTATTGAAACTCCACAAGGTGGAGACAGTTATTTTTTGTTTCTTTCATTTGTGAATAATTGCACCAGCTGTTAGACCTTCTCACCAAGCTGCTTGGCGATGGTCTTGTAGCCCATTCCAGCCTTGTGTAGGTCTACAGTCTTGTCCTTGACATCCTTGGACAGCTCTTTGGTCTTAGCCATGGTGAAGAGTTTGTAAGCTGATTGATTAATTGCTTCTGTGGACAGGTGTCTTTTATAAAGGTAACAAACTGAGATTAGGAGCACTCTCTTAAAGGGAGTGCTCCTAATCTCAGTTTGTGACCTGTATAAAAGACACCTGGGAGCCAGAAATCTTGCTGATTGACAGGGGATCAAATACTTATTGCACTCATAAAAATTATATACGGATCATTTCTTTGTCAGTGGGCAAACATACATAATCAGCAGGGAAGCAAATATTTTTTTCCTCAGTGTATTTAAGGGGCATCCGTTTGTTCCTTTACCTCTTATACTAAACTAGATTAGATTTTAGTATATAGGTGTCAATAATGCATTTTTATTTATTTTAGCAGACATGGAGTTAGAAAATTCCTTTTATGCACCTGCTGTCCTCTAGAGCCTTAACATTTAAACACCCTTTAAGAAATGCTTTACCAAAATTGGTACCAAGATTTACTCATCCTCATGTCCTTTCAAACCCGTGTTTTTTTTTTTTTTTTTTTTTTTGAAGAAAAGCTGCTCTTTTATATAAATGTAAAAGTAGACTTTGTCAAGCCACAAAAAGCACCATTAAAATAGGCTCAAAAGTTTGGGGTCAGTAAGACTTGTAATGTTTTTTTAAAGAAGCCTCTTATGCTCATCAAGGCTGCATTTATTTGATCAAAAATACAGAAAAAACAGTAATATTGCAGAATGTTATTACAATATTAAATAATGGTTTTAATTATAATATAATTTAAAACATAATTTATTTCTGTGATGCAAAACTGAGTTTTCATCAGCTGTTACTCCAGTCTTAAGTGTCACATGATCCTTCAGAAATCATTCTAATGTTCTGAATTATTATTAGAATTATCAGCGTTGTGCTGCCAAATATTTTTTTGGAACCTGTGAATCTTTTTTAGGATTCTTTGATGAATGACGAGTTAAAAAGAAGATTTAAAAAGCATTTATTCAAAATAGAAATCTTTCCTAACAATGTGAATCTGTGCTATCACTTTTTATTCATTTCATGTCCTTGGTAAATAAAAGTATTAATTTCTTTTAAAAAAAATAATAAAAAAATGTACTGCTGTTCTGCTGTAAAATGTAATGCTGTTCTTTTTAACCTTTTATTGATTAAAGAATCCTGGGGGGAAAAAAGTATCACAGGTTCCAAAAAAATATTTAGCAGCCCAGCTGTTTCCAGCACTGATAATAAATCAGCATATTAGAATGATTTTTGAAGACTAGAGTAATGATTCTGAAAATGAAAACTTTAATTACAGATATAAATGCAATTTTAATCTATATTGATATAGAAAAACATTGTTTTACATTGTAAAAATATTTCACAATATTAATTTTTTTCTGTATTTTTGATCAAATGATCATAGACTTGTTGACCATAAGAAACGAATATTTTAAAAACGTTAAAAATCGTACTTATCCCAAACTTTTGAGCGGTAGTGTATGTAGGAGCTATAGTGCATTTTCAATGAATAATGGATTAAATTTGGATCCTCACATAAAGTTATCATATAGCTTCAGAGGACAATGTAATGCATAATAAATATAAACTGCTGTAAGGGTGCTATTGGCTTTTTGGCACGTTATTCTTCTAAATGGGCTGCTGTATTAAGAATGTGCCAGTAGGTGGCGATGTTTGAATGGAGCATGTATTTATTTGTGTGATGTCCAGCACTTCTGCCTTACGTCCTTATCCTTCTGTCTGCTGATTCTTCACATCTGAATCTATGCCATCTTACATTTAAACTGTGTAGTGTAGTGTAGTGTAGTGTAGTGTAGTGTAGTGTAGTGTAGTGTAGTGTAGTGTGTGTGTGTGTATAGCTTCTAAACACACTTACAGTGCATCACAACAACTTGACTTTATACACATAAATGGTGTTCAAAAGTTTGGGGTTGGTAAGATTTGAATGTTTTTGAACATATATATATATATATATATATATATATATAGGCTTTAATTATTTGCCGTAAAATATGCCATGAAAACAGTAATGCTGTGAAGTGTTGTAATTTTAAATGAATGTTTTCTATTTTGATTTATCTTAAAATAAAATGTATTCATGTAATGGCAAAGTTGAATTTTTAGCAGCTGTTACTCTACCCCCCAGTTTCATAAACAAGGCTTAAGCCTAGTCCTAGACTAAAATGTAAATCTGAGCTGTTTCAACTGAAAGAAACTTGCCCTGACTGATCTTAAAATATATCAGTGCCTTTGTTTTGTCTTTAGATGCACACCAGTGATGTTTTTTTCTAAAGCATTTTTTTTAAATTACTTAAATGTGATAATTGAACAATGGTCTAATCCTGGCTTAGTCTCTAAGCCCTGTCTGTGAAACCAGGCCTACATGTTACACATGATTCTTCAGAAATTATTCTAATATGTTGATTCAATGCTCAAGAACCATTTCTTTTTATCAATGTGGAAAACAGATATGCTTTAATATTTCATATTAAAGCCGTAATAATCTTACTGACCCCAAACGATTGAAAAGTAAAGTTGTAAAAATAACATTAAAGTAGTAAAAATAACATTTAAAACTACAAAAAAAAAAAAAAAACTAAATATCTCATAAAAATTACATTTTAATTTTAATTATAAATTCTTAACAGTTTAATTCCAAGTCTGGAAAAGTTTGGACAGAACAAAGCAGAGAATGGAAAAATATTTGCATTTCCAGACTTTTGCCCCTAATTATAAAGTGGTTGACTGGGTTTTTATCTAGGCTTGATTGTGTTTATGGGGTGCAGTCTAACATGCGTTTTTTTTTTTTTAAGAATAATTTTTCACATAATTTACTTTTATTCATGTGGTGGCAAAGCTGACTTTTTATCAGCTATTACTCAGCATGTTACATGATTTTTCAGAAAATATTCTAAGATGTTGATTCAATGCTCAAGAAACATTTCTTATTACCAGTGTGGAAAACAACTGTGCTTTTATATTTTTTTGGTGTTTTTTCAGGATTCTTTGATGTATAGAAATCTTTTGTCTGTCACGTTTGATCAATTTAATTCATGCTTTCTGAAAAAAAAAAAAAAAAAATCTTTCCAAAAATCGTACTGACCCCAAACGATTAAACAGTAGTGGGTGTTTTGCTGCCGTCTTTCTTATTTCACAATCATAATTTACTCATTGTGTTCCATGACCATATGACTTGGCATTCTTCTATGAATCACAGAGGAATATCCTGGTCCCTTTTTCTTTTCTTTTATATAAATTTAAATAGAATGATAACTGGGGCTGTGAAGGTATAAAAGTGGTCAATATTAATCATTTTCAGGCCCTGCGTTTGTTTTTGGGTGAACTACACCTATAACTCTGTTCTCTGAACCTCTCAACTACCATTTTAAATCTTGTAGTGATGACAAGTGTGTTTTTCATGATAAGTGTGTTTTATCTAGTGATCGTTAATGCATTGCAGATGTTAGACTTTTATAGGCTCTTGATAGCTTTTGGTTTGCCTTGACTGGAAAATAAAAAGAGTAAGATAGAGAGAGGAATGCGATCTTGAGACAAACCAGTCTCTCTGTGGTCTTTGACTTAAAAGTGTGCAGCAGAAACAAATTTTTGAACGTGGTGAAACTATGAACTGTTGACTTTTTATTTGCCAGTAGGAAGTTTTAAAAAATGCATCCCAATAGCACTTTTCCAAATGCAAAACTGTCAGCAGATGAGAACACCCTGCGTCATTGTGTGAGAATACATTTTTTTCTGGATTATTAACATTCATAAGCTAAAAGGGCAAGATTCAGTTTGATATTTCGGTCTAGACTGACTTCATTTACCATGTCTCTTTGTCACCCTTTTACTATTTATTATTAGTTTTAAACAGTTCTACAGAAATCAACAGTAGGATTCTGTAGAAATCCTGTTGGGTCCTTCTGTGTCAAATCAAACATATTTCAAAAACTTTCCTGGCTCCAATTTTGGATTTTGGTCATTTTTTTTCTAAAGAAAGATAGACATGTATAGTGATGAAAGCCAAAATATTAAATGTCATGGATGGATATTTACAGACTAATCCACTATTTTGTAGAGAGAGGTCAAAATGGTAATTTTCACCTTAGATTCATGAATATCCATCCATGACATTTAATATTTTGGCTTTCAGAGTCAAGTTACAAGGGGGTAAAAATGACTTCAGAAAGATGGCAGCATCATTATTTTATTTTTACACGAAGATTGGTAGTTCTTTTAGTAAAATATGTTGACTTTAGCAATCCTTGTTGCATTATGTGCCAATGGTAACCATTCAAAAATGGGGAAACAGCCCTTTTCAAGTTTTCTCCAAAGTTTGCGGGCTTGTAACTTAAGAAATATTAAAGATATTTTAATGCCCTTTTAGATGTTGGGTCTTAATAAACTTTACTTTTGGCATATTTATTTTTAATGCCCTATGAGACTCGGTTCTAGGGTATTAAGATTTTAATGTTTATTAACAACTAGAATCTAAAATCATATTGCAATATCTTTAATACTTTGTGAGTTATAGGCATGCAAACTTTGGAAAAATAATATTTATGGCAATCAGACTGGTATGTTCAATGCAGTTATCTTGACAAAAAGAAATGAGATACATCTCTAGTTTTAACATTATTTGTTCTTCAGACATTCCTCTTTAAAATAAAAAAAAGTATCTTTTTTTTTTTTTTTTCAAAATGACCCACATTTGGTTTTTGACCAAATTGAAAATGTGTACATTTGAACAATTTACTCCTAGAGCCATATTTGCATTTCAATATCTCTGAAACCAAATCTCATGGGGCATTTAAAATAAAGATACCAAAAGGAAAGTTTGTTCAGACCCAATATCTAAAAGTGCATTAAGACATCTTTAATACTTCTTGAGTTGCAGGCATGCAAACTTTGGAGAAAAACTTAAAAGTGCTGTTTCCCCATTTTTAATTGAAAATCATTAGCTCATAATGCAAAAAACATTGCTAAAGTCAACAGGTTTTACTAATAGAAATACTAATCTATGCTTAAAAATAGGATAATGATGCTGCCATCATTCTAAAGTCATATTTACCCCCCCGGTAACTTAAATCTAAGGTGAAAATTGCCATTATGACCTCCCTCTACAACATTTACATTTATTCATTTAGCAGATGCTTTTATCCAAAGCGACTACAACAAGTGATTCATCCTAAGAAGGCAGATCGACATAAGTGCTCAAAAATACCATATATCAGGCTTTGTTAGATGAGTACAGGCTAGAAAGGGAAGATCAAGAAAGAGAGGAGAACAATTTTTTTTGTTAATGAGTCAAATATTGTCGAAAAAGATGGGTTTTCAGCAGTCTCTTGAAAGCTGTTAAGGAGTATGCATTCCGGATAGGGGTGGGAAGATCATTCCACCAGGCAGGAACAGTGAATGAGAATGTTCTGGAAAGTGATTTCATGCCTCTCTGCAGTGGTACAATGAGGCGTCTTTCACTAGACTCGACTAGAGGATCTCAGACTTCTGGAGGGAGTGTAGATTCCTCTACAAAATAGTAGATAACTCAGAAAATATTTATCAATGAAATTTAATATTTTGGCTTTCATCACTATACATGTCTATCTTTTGTTTTTCAGAATAGATATTAGCAAAATCAAAAATTTGAGATGGGACAAAAAGTTGACATGGAATGCCCCTGTTCATAATCTAGGGTAATAGAAAAAAATAGATTGTAGTAATACCATATGAATCTTTCTGGACCGCATTGTTTATTTTTGGATGAACTTTCCTGCTGCAGCATTATTTTATTTATTTATTTATTTATTTTTTAATTATTTATTATTATTTTTTTTAAGAAAACTTTAACTTTATATTATAAAGTGCCATTCAAAAGTTTGAGATTGCAAGATTTGTAAGGTTTTTATGCTCAACAAGGCTGCATTTTTTGATCAAAAATGCTGTAAAACAGTACTATTGTGAAAGACTGTTGACAATTTAAGATAATTCTTTTCTATTTGAATATGTTTTAAAATATAATTCATCCTTGCTGAAAGTGTTCCTTTCTTAAAGAAAACAAGAAAACTTGCATATGTTTTGCACAATGGCTCCTGAACCCACTGTATTCGTCATCCCGCAGATAAATGTGTCATCATTTACTCTCCCTTCTCTCACACTATTTTTCCGTGCATGTTTTTCAGAATTCCGCTCACCGTCTCACATCGGTGGCCTCAACCGATCAGTGTCTCTGAACTGCACGGATCGCCCTGAACCTCAGTCCATCAGTGGCAGCAACACGCAGCTCAGCAGTGTTGCCTTGCCGCAGTACACACCAGACTTCAATGTCCGGGCTCTGGCGGACCTACAGTTTGTGAAGGTGAAGATATTGTTAAGTGATGCACTTCTGACAAAACTTTATTTTTGGCTTTGGTCGAAACGGTTTTGGAGGGCTGTCGCTGCATTGGCTAAATATTTAAATGAAAATTTTCTGAAAATTCAGGCCATCCAAGACTAAATGGGTCTGTTTTTTCATCAGAACGGATTTGAAGAAATTTAGCATTATATCACTTGCTCACCAATAGGGGTGAATAGGGTTGCTGTCAAAATGAGAGTCCAAACAGCTGATAAAAACATCACAATAATCTATAAGTAATTCACACCACTCCAGTCAATCAGTTATTGTCTTGAGAAGTAAAAAGCTGCTTGCAGAGGACCCATTGGTGAGCAAGTGATATAATGCTCTATCAATTGCTAAGTTGTGGCAGGAGACCAGCTCTAGAAAATTGCTAGTTGTTTCAAACTTCTTCCATTAAGGGTAACAGAGACTACATGCTTCTGTGAATCTTCAACGCAACTGAATGTTTTCTGAACTCTTCCCCAGATGTGTGACTTTACACAGTCCTGTCTCTACAGGCAGTTTTTTTTTTTTTTTTACCTCAGGGCTTGGTTTTTGCTCTGATATGCATCTTCAGCTGTTAGACATATTGAGATGTGTATACTTTTCCAAATCATACACGTTCAATTGTACTTGCCACAAGTTAACTCTGCTCAAAACACTCGAGTCAATCAGTTATTGTCTTGACAAGTAAAAAGCTGCGTGCAGAGGATCCATTGGTGAGCAAGTGATATAATGGCAAGTTTCTCCAGATGTTTTCCGATAAAGAAACAAACTCTGTAAATTTTCATTGTAGGGTGAAATATTACTGTTAACGTGACTTGATAGCTTGTAAGTAAGTGTTTCCGTAAGAGTTTTAAAAGCATAAACAATATGTGATGAAATGCTACATTTACCTCAGAAAAGCCATCTGAAACTATCTCATAAAAATTAACGATTTAAATGTTTATATTTCAACCATTTATTGGGCTAAAGGCATGATTTCATCATACTATTGCAACTTAATTTAACTGTTAGGTGAATTTTAGTAATTGTCAACATGACTATGTGTTGACTATGTTTGATCATTCAAGACGTTCCTATCCTCTTTTTATTCACCAATACCTGGATGCCTTTGACCATATTAGGGATTTTCTGGAGTGTCATTGGTTCTATTACTTATGTGAATCACACAGTGTCTTGTGGAAGTATTCATACCCCTTCATTTTTTCATGTTGCTGCCTTATGTTAAACTGTTTTAAATTACTTTTTTTTTTCACATCAGTCTACACTCCATACACCATAATGACAAAGTAAAAACAGAATTGTCACAACTTCATACATTTATTAAAAATTAATCAACTGAAATTAAGTACTTTGCGTAAGTATTCATACCCTTAACTCAGTACTTTGCTGAAGCGCCTTTACAGCCTCAAGTCTTTTTGGGTATGATGTGACAAGCTTTGTGTGTCAACATTTGGCAATTATTTGTCATTCTTTGCCTAAGTTCCTCACCTCTTAAAGGGGTCATTGGATGCCCATTTTCCACAAGTTCATATGATTCTTTAGGGTCTTAATGAAAAGTCTGTAATATACTTTGATTAAAAATTCTCAACAGTAGTGTAAAAAAACAGCCTTTTATCTTGTCAAAATCAGCTCTGCAAAAACTCGTTTTAAGACATGGCCCCTTTAAATGCCAACGAGCTCTGCTCGCCCCGCTCCTCTCTAGGATTACGAGACTTGTTTACTTGTTTAGCCGCATTTAGCCGCGTTTAGCGGTGAAACTTGCTTATAAGCAATTATTAAGAAAGGCCATTACCAAAGATGCACAAAAAAAATTTATACCCCCTTCTGCTGTGGGTGAAGCTGCATCAGGAATGATTCGCACGAACACAGAGACATTATGTAGACCGGATCGCGCTTTCCTTTAAAAAGTGAAAGTAACGTTTTCCTCTGCATTTTCAGTAAATGACGACGGCTGTGTTCAGTATTACATCCAACAACAGAACAGAACAGAATAGATTAATCTCACTGTCATCTTGGAATTAATCTAGATTAATTTAGATTAAAATGACTAATTTGAATTCTGCCGAAGGCATTCAGAATATGTGTGCTACCCAAATAATGACTAAAAGTAAGTCTTTGAGAACTGGTTTCTCAAGCCAGGTGGCGCATTAGACCAGGGGCTCATCTCCTGTTTCCAAAATGCATCACAAACTGCTTGACAATTGCATTTACAACACAATTAACTATACAACTATGTGTAACCAACTATTCCTACACTGCATGTACTTCTGCGTAAAAGGCTGCGCGACGTGCGTGTGGCAGTTAAATACACAGACGTGCACGGGCATGGATATCTGCGTGCATAGTCTTCGGTTAAACTGCGTTGCTTTTACAATAGGGCTGTGAATCTTTGGGTAGACAGCGAATCGATTCGATTCACGATTCAGAGGTTTTTGATTCGATTCAAAAACGATTTTTGCAAATCAGAACGATTCAATTCGATTCGATTAACAATGAAATTTGATTCGATTCGATTATTAACGATTCTATTCTGTAAATTTTAGTATACATCTGTATCTGAGCAAATAAAATCATTTTTTGGGAAATTCATGACCATTCAATAGATTTAATAACTTGATTCAGGACTTCAGTTCAATAGCTTAACTTCTTAGGACTCAAAATACATTAAGGCAAGTAAACCCAGAAAAATAATACTACTTCTACATATTCAATGCACCATGAGTGCTTTTATTGTAAACATTGCACACATTTCCTGAACATTTAGGAAATACAGCAAAGTGTGTACATACAGCAAAGAAAGTGTGTAAATACAGCAAAGACACTGTATTTGTACACTTCTCACGTCTGACCCTGAAATACTAGCTGCTTTAGGTGCAGGTATGTCTATATTAATGGCATGACGTCTGCGGAGATTCGTTGTATTTCCAAAGTATTTTAACTCAGATTTACAATGTCTGCAAACTGCAAAGGACTTGTCAATCTTTCCATTTACTTTGTGAAAACCGAAGTAATCCCAAACCTTTGATCTCATGTTGGCTGGTGCCTTGCAAATTTCTCCTTCTTCGTTGCCCTCCATTGTGCACTGCTGCGTTTATTCAGATGACAACAAACAGGCGCGAATTGAAGATTAGTGACGTAATCCACTGCACCACTGCAGTGAGGGCGCACTTTACGTCGCAGACGCAACTAATTTAAGATTTATTTTTATTTTTTTAAATTATCCATCGTATATTCGTTATATAATCGCGATTCATTCGATTTTAAAATATTAAATCGATTATTGACTGAAACAAACGATTCACGATTCAAAAATCCATGTTTCAAGATCGATGCATATGCATCGGCAGGATTTGTAATCGATGCATCGAGAAAATGAATGAATCGTTACACCCCTATTTTACAAGCATCAATTCAGTACGTTAACGCCGATAACGGCCCACCACTAATTTGAACCCTTTCTAACAATGACTGTATGATTTTGAGATCCATCTTTTCATGCCGAGGGCAACTGAGCTACTCATATTCAACTATTATAGAAGGTTTCAAACGCTCAATGTTGCTCCAGACGCATTAAGAGCTGGGGGGTGAATAATTTTTTTGCAGGGCAGGACTCAATGAAAAACATTGATATTTAGGCAAAATAAGAAAAATGTCAACATCTCCATTGTGTTGAAAAGTTTTCACCCCTGAAGGATTTTAGTGAAGAACAGCATGTGAATCATTCAGGTAACAACACAGTATTAAGAATCAAGTGAATGTAAACTTTTGAACGGGTTCAATTTTTCTACTATTATTTTCTCTTGTGGACTGTATGTAAACGTTTGTGGCTGTGACTATATTTAAGTGAAATATCTTATTCAGGTCAGTACTAAAGAAAAAACTTTCACTTCGAGTGGTACTATATACCAAATCTAAAGCTGAAAATAATGCTATATTAACCATTTCTGTTAACTATTGTCTGAAAATCAAATAGCTCACATGACCAACATTTCCATCTTTCTTTTTCTAGATCACACGCTCTCAGTATCAAAACGGTCTGATGGCGTCCCGACTGGACAGCTCGCCGCAGTCTCCAGACAGCGGACACGGCCATGTTGATAACAGCACGTTATCTGCTCCCCATCCGTCTTCAGAAACCATTCTCACACTCACAGACGCCCCCGACGAGACGACCTCGCTCCTCAACGAACAGAACAGCCAATCTGCGCGGCAGGCCAACCACAGCACACACAACGACAGTGCCATTTGACACTCTCACACATAATTTACCCATATCCCACACTCCCGCTGGACATAAAGCACTTTTCCCAGAACTTTTAATCAGAGCCCTTTTAGCGCCAACCATTACAGCTCACAGTATAAAAGTGTGGGAGTTTTAGAAGCAATAGTTTGCGGAAACATCCAATGAAGATGTTGTCACAAATTGTGCAAGACGATCACACAGAGAAGCGAAAGTGTATTTGGACTGAGAAAGGCCCAAGTTTCAGAAGAACACTCTGGGGCGTTTTATAGACTGCGAATAGAGATGTTTCTATAGATGAAGATGTTTATTTTGTCATTTTTCTATTGAGGTTGATCACAGAAATGTGAACGAGGGAAACTACGGATGCCTTTTTATTTGACATTAGTTCATAGCTAAGTCATCATTGTACCAAATTCTATCTATGTGTGTGTGAGAGTGAAGATTAGAATGAGTTTATGCTTGAGATATACACGCCAGTGTGTGTTTGTACATATGACAACGCATATGAGTCCGATTTGGCCGTTGCAGCCCAAGCAACAACTCAGGGAGACAGAGACGCTGAGCTTCACATACTAACTGCATGTTCAGTAATTCCCCCGTTCATTTACGTGAACCCATGCGAAAAGTGATCAAAAAAAGTGAAGCATGCTGTCGTCAAATGCACCAAATACCAACATACACATGGCATCCACTTGCCGTTTTGATGTGCGATAACTCTTCTGGTCGTCTGTGGCGGTGTTCGTGTGATTTAGTGTTTGTGTATGTGTAAAACTGTCCTTTTAAGACTTTTTTTACTCCAAAGAGAACAAGCGTTTGTCGTTAATTTGTAGTATAACTGTAAACGGAGTCACTTTTCTCCACAAACTATTTGTGATTAGAGCTCTTGAACTGTATCTGTTGCTCCCATTGGACCAGAGGTAATCTAACCAAAAGAATTGAACTCTCTGCTGTATTTATTTAGCATAAAATTGTATTTTTTGTGATTTCATTTCTTTGTTTTTGTGCTGTGCGTTTTCTAAGCAGGTTGACATGGTACAGACTACAAATTGTAGATGCCTATAACTAGGAAATGGCGGGTTCAGAAAGTGACTTCATGAAATGTTTTGTTTGTTTGCCTTTTTTTTCCACTGTGTGCATCTTTTGCTTTCATACCAAATATGTTTGAGACTGATAAGAACAATCAAAGTGAAAATTGTCTCATAGACATGTTGATAGGAAGATATCTCATGCCTAGTCAAATGGACACACAAAAGCCTCTCTTATTCTGTAGCATCTCTTGAATATGATAAAAAGGGGAGCAAGAACTGCACTGTGTATTTCTATTTTGGCTGTTGACAGCTGTTCAGTTTTTAAGGAGACACTCCCTGTTTGTTCAAACTGTTAATCTAATTTTGTCCTTCTCAAATTAATCATGAATACATTGTGAATTTACACATTGTTTTTTTTTTCTTTAATGGAAACTGCAGATGTTTTTTATTTTAGGTGTAATGACTTATTCATTCTTTTTATACTGTATTTTTCCAAGTTATTTTGTGCTTTGGGAGAGGTCTTCTTTTAGATGATCTGAGTTTGGCTATTAAATTATTTATTTAATCATTGTAATATGTTCCGTATTCATTGTTGCTAATGTATTTGTAATAACCCTCAGATTGAGCAGGTCTTGTACTGACAAAAATTGAAGTTATCAGGAAATATTTTGCAATTATATTTATTTTTGCAGGGTGTTCAGACATTACGTTTGTATGTTTTTAGATACCGGAAATGCTCAAATCATGGAAATATGATGGATGCAATCTGCTTGTTAAGTGATGACGTAATGCACGTTTTAACTAACGCTGTTTCCAGATCCAAGCCTCAACTTATTTCCCTTGAGAATACTATCTCACCGGCGGTGTATGAGCACTGTTTATGCATTAAGTGTTTCAGATAAACATTTTCCAACTTACATTGTACCAAACATTTTTTATGTTTATTTATTTATACACTGACCAAAATAATAAACGCAACACTTTTGGTTTTGCCCAAATTTTTCATGAGCTGAACTTAAAGGAACACTCCACTTTTTTTGGAAATAGGCTCATTCTCCAACTCCCCCCCCCCGAGTTAATAAGTTGAGTTTTACCGTTTTAAAATCCATTCAGCTGTTCTCCTGTTCTGGCGATATCACTTTTAGCATAGCTTAGCATAGATCATTGAATCCTATTAGACCAATAGCATCCCGTTCAAAAATGACCAATGAGTTTCGATATTTGTTCTATTTAAAACTTGACTCTTCTGTAGTTAAATCGTGTACTAATACCGGTGGAAAATTAAAGCTGCGATTTTCTAGGCCGATAAGATTAGGAACTACACTCCCATTCCGGCGTAATAGTCAAGGATGTTAGCTGCCGAAACAGGCGCAGTAATATCACGCAGCTTTACATTTTACATTTTCCTCTGGTATTAGTACACGATGTAACTACAGAAGAGTCAAGTTTTAAATAGAACAAATATCGAAACTCATTGGTCATTTTTGCACGCGATGCTATAATGGTCTAATAGGATTCAATGATTTATGCTAAGCTATGCTAAAAGTGATATGGCCAGAAAAGGAAAACAGCTGAATGGATTTCAAAATGGTAAAACTCAACTTATTAATTCGTGGGGAGTTGGAGAATGAGTCTATTTCCAAAAAAAGTGGAGTGTTCCTTTAAAGATTTTTTGTATGTACACAAAAGGCCTATGTCTCTTAAATATTGTTCACAAATCTGTCTAAATCTGTGTTAGTGAGCACTTCTCCTTTGCTGAGATAATCAATCCACCTTACAAGTGTTGGATCAAGATGCTGATCAGACAGCATGATTATTGCACACGTGCTATAGGCTGGCCACAATAAAAGGCCACTCTGAATGTGCAGTTTTACTGTATGGGGGGGGGGTTGTTGATTGTTGGTCCACTCCTCTTCAATGACTGTGCGAAGTTGCTGGATATTGGCAGGAACTGGAACACACTGTCGTATATGCCGATCCAGAGCATCCCAAAAGGTGACATGTCCGGTGAGTATGCTAGCCATGCAAGAACTGAGATATTTTCAGCTTCCAGGAACTGTGTACCTGCAACATGAGGGGATGGTCGTGGATGAATGGCACAACGATGGGACTCAGGATCTCGTCATGGTATCTCTGTACATTTAAAATGCCATCAATAAAATGCATCTGTGTTCGTTGTCCATAACATACCCCTGCCCAGACCATAACCCCACCGCCACCATGGGCCACTCAAGTCACAATGTTGACATCAGCAAACTGCTCATCCACATGACGCCATACATGCTGGCATCTGATGGAGCGTTTGGACACAGAAGCGGTGGACCAGACTTAACAAGCGAAATGTGATGAAGTGTTGGAGAATGGATGGAAAGAAAATGACAGGAATATTTGCATAATTAAAATGATTAATAATTTTGCTGACTTACAGTTACTGACAATTAAATACGGATAATGCACTTGCAGAGTCTTATCTCCTGTCAGTTATTTCATCTGTTAACAAGGAGATCAGGGCCAGTTAGAAATATGACCCTGAACCACAAAACTAATCATGGTATATTCGTAGCAATAGCCAACAATACATTATCGATTTTTCTTTTATGCCAAAAACCATTAGCGTATTGAGTAAAGATATTTCATAAATTTCCTACTGTAAATATATCAACACTTATTTTTTGATTATTAATATACATTGCTAAAAACTTTTTTCTCGATTTTCTCAATATTTAAATTTTTGCACCCTCAGACTGCTCATTTTCAAATATTTGTAGCTTGACCAAATTCTAACAAACCATACATCAATGAAAACCTTATTTATTCAGCTTTCAGATGATAAATCAGGTATAAATCTCAAAACTTCAAAGAATTGACCCTTGTGACTGGTTTTGTTGTCCAGGGTCACATATTATCCATTGGGAGGTCCAAAAAAATAACAATGCTACTTTTCCCCCTCTAATTGTATTAAAATAATAATAATAATATTAATAATACATGCTGTGTCCAAACGCTCAAATGCTAGATGCCGAGCGGAGAAATACTTTCGGGAGGCCTGCATTATTGCATCTGAGACATGGCTGAATGACTCTGTTGTTCCGGATGAAGAGGTTAGTTTGGACAACTTTACTATCTTTAGAGCGGATCGAACGAGGAACTCCGGTAAGGAGAGGGGTGGAGGAGTTTGCGTTTTCATTAATAATCGGTGGTGTGACAACATTAAGATCCATGACAGGGTCTGTACACCTGATATTGAAATACTGACTCTCTCACTGCGTCCCTTTTACCTCCCTCGGGAATTTCCAACGGTGGTTATCAGCTGTGTTTATATGTTCCACCGGGCGTAAATATTAACGCGGCAGCCGAGTTAGCATTCCAGGGGCCTGTTTCAATAAGGAGGTTCAACCAACTCTGAGTTAAATCTTGAACTCTGAGTTGACTTACCCTGAGATGGGAAACTCTGAGTTTTCGGTTACAGAACAGCTGAAATGAGTTAGTTCAATCCACTCTGAGTAGGTTGACTCTGAGTTTAGTGCTTGCAGCTTGACTATGAAAAGCCCTGATCAATGGAGCTCCGAAATTATGATTCACCATGGCAACCGCTCCCGCCAAAAAGACCTCTGCATATTTCGAGCCAATGCTTAACTTTAATTCTTAATAATTATTAAGAATATAATTATTTAATTATTAATAATTAGAATATCAAAGGTAAAAACTGGCAGAACGGTAAGTTACTGAACTATTAATTTTCATGGTATCAAACAGGCAAAAAAATAAAATAAAATAAAATAAAAAATAATAATTAGAAGAAGAAAACAGCTAAACATGGAAGTAACCATAATTCAACCAGGTAAAGCTTTAAGCAGAAAGGGTTCATGAGTGTAGGCTACATGATTTTACAAATATTTGACATTAAAATGTGTCATATAAAAAAACAATTATGTGTCTAATTTCACTTTGCAGCAGCTTTTTCCACATAGTCTAATGCTCTTTCACAAAATGAAATGTTCTCTAATCCAAACGGTTGCATTTCTTAATTAGAGTAATGAAATGAAGCCAACAGCATGAAGGCTCGCAAAATGATGAAGAACAGATGAAGAGGAGATGGAAGTATTGGAAGAATATTAAAATCCAACATGAAAAAAAAGAATAAAAGTTGCATTTGTGCATTTATAGGAAAAAAAGATGACCTAGTAAATTTAACAGCTGTGGTGGTGGTTATATATATATATATATATATATATATATATACAGTGTCTGCATGATGAAAATATGTGCAATAAATTAATGCACCTAAAAATGCTTTTCTTACTTAGTATTGTCTTGTTGTTTCCAATTTAAAAAAAATAAATAAATCAAAATGTCTTTCTTTTTTCTGTCAAAAAGGTTTTTGAAAAAAACATTCCAGGATTTTTCTCCAATTTTCGATGGGAGCCAACAGGTTGAAGGTCCAAATTTCAGTTTCACTGCACCTTCAGAGGGCTCTACATGATCCCAGCCAAGGAATAAGGGTCACTGGAAACTTCAACTTCAACCCATTGTAGTCCACTATATGCAAAAATCCTGGAATATTTTCCTCAAAAACTTTACTTTTTTTTTTTTATTTGAAGAAAGAAAGACATGAACATCTTGGATTACATGGGGGTGAGTAAATTATCAGGACATATTTTCTCTGCAAGTGAAGTTGTCTTAAGTTGAATATATATTTAATTAAACATTCTGATGAAACTGTTCCATGTTCTTCATCAGCACAGTATTTTAAATGTAATTGTGCTGTATTTCTTAAAAAAAAGCTAAAAATTTAAAATGTACATTTTATATGGCATTTGTAAAGACTTTGTATTTTGTCTTTTAAATAAAACTGTCCATTTTCCACCTTGAGCATGCTTTGAAACTTTATTGAAGGTTTTTTTTTATTGTAATGATTTGTAAAATAACAGTGTTTCTCTGTAGAACATTTAGTGCTTTTATTGTAGTAATCTAGGTAAAATCTGTCAAATAAGGGTTTTACACTGTAAAAAAACAGTCAAACCACTGGCAGATACAGCTGCCAAAAAAAACCCAC
This sequence comes from Garra rufa, assembly GCF_049309525.1. NCBI lineage: Eukaryota > Metazoa > Chordata > Actinopteri > Cypriniformes > Cyprinidae > Garra > Garra rufa. Next base: position 47,629,991 of record NC_133365.1, on the reverse strand, counting down.
AAAGTTAAGTAAAATATTGTAACTGAAACAAGGGAAATTTTGTAAAATAAAGGTTTTATACTGTAAAAAAGGTCCCGTAAAAAAACGGTCAAATGACTGGAAGCTGTGTCTGCCAAACAAAAAATTTAAAATTAAAGTTAAATATCATAATTGAAACAACGAAAAATCTGTAAAATAACTTTTTTCTGTAAAAACTTCTCTCTGTAAAATTATTGTTTTTGCACTTTATTTCATTTTTTATATTTTTTTACAGTGTACAGTGTAAGGTGTTTATTTAATCTTTTAAGTGTATTTTTCTTATTTTGCATATTATCTGTCAATTGGGTAAGAAAAATAATCTTGTTTCCAGTTGCATTAAGATTATTTTTCATGTTTTAAGTAAAATGCACTAAATTTACATTCCAAAACACTCATTAAGAAAAGCATTTTTGAAGCATAAATGAATGAATGATGTATTTAAACATCACTTGCGCTTTAAAAAGGGGGAGGAGACCGAAAGAAACTCTGGGTTTACCGAAGAAAACCTGCTCCCGACCAGGTTAGGTTCACAGAGTAAGTTGCCATGGTAACTGACTCTGAGTATAAGTTACCTCTCTTTCAGAAACGGGCTTGACTTACTCTGCTTTCTCAGGTTTAACATACCTCCCATTCTGAAACCGAAAACCCAGAGTTTCCCTCATTTCAGGGTTAACATACTCAGAGTTTTCACTTAACCTCCTTTCTGAAATGGGCCCCAGAACACCCAGGCTATGCTAAGTAAATATCCTGTTGCGCCGGCGTTTATTATGGGGGATTTTAATAGCTGTAGCTTGGATAGTGTTCTTCCATCTTTTAAACAGTATGTGGACATCCCCACAAGGAAAGAGAAGGTGTTGGACCGGTGTTATGGGAACATCAATAATGCTTACTCTGCTCGCGTGCAGCCTCCATTAGGCTCCGCGGATCATAATATTGTTTTTTCTGTTACCACAATACAGACAACGGCTGAAGAGGGAGAAACCTGTCACTTGCAGCACTAATCAGTGGTCAGAGGATGCGACGGCAAAACTCCAGGGGTCTTCTGCATGTACAGACTGGAGTATCTTTGGAGGTGAACTGAATCAAAGATAATAACTGACTATATTAAGTTTTGCATGGCAACTACCATTCCAGTTGTAACTGTAAAAAAATATCCTAACTCTAGTCCGTGGATGACTCACCAAATAAAACTTAAAATTAAGGAGAAGCAGCAGGCATTTCGTCGTAAGGACTGGGTTGCTTTAAGGGACATCAACCGGTCGGTGAAAAATGATATTAAAAAGGCAAAACTTGCATATAAGGAAAAACTGGAACAGGACTTCAGTAGCATGAATACTAGAGAGGCCTTTCAGAAAGTAAGAACACTTACAGGAACCACTTCAAAAGTTAAAGTTCCTATATTTACTGATTCTCATTCATTTACTGAAGATTTGAACAAATTCTACGCCGGAATTGACAACCGGAATTACACCAGTGAGTTCCCCTCTTTACACAGGAGGATGTTTACCAGCAGCTCAGGAGGTGTAAAACTGGTAAGGCACCTGGACCAGATGGGATCCCTGGAAGGCTTCTCAAGAACTGTGCCCTGGAACTTTCTCCGGTTTTTTATTTACTCTTCAAAGAGTTACTGCTGACCGCAACTGTCCCTATGCTCTGGAAAACAGCTACTATCATCCCAGTCCCTAAGAGGCCTCGTCCGTCTGAACTAAATCACTATAGGCCAGTAGCGCTTACTTCAATAATTGCGAAATGCTTTGAGAAATTAGTTTTGAACATAATTCTTCCAGTCGTCAGCCCACAGTTGGATCCTTACCAGTTTGCCTACAAGGCCAAAAGAGGAACTGAGGACGCTGTTGCATGCCTCCTCCATACTCTCCTTCAGCATCTGGACACCCCTGGTAATCATGCAAGAATTCTTTTTATAGACTTTAGTTCCGCTACTATTCAGCGTCATACTATGATCAAAAAACTCCATCATCTCTGCGTGCCACCACTCCTAATCCGCTGGATTTACAATTTTTTAAGTGACAGACCACAGATGGGTAACGTTACATCCACAACTACTGTTGTTAACACCGGAGCTCCTCAAGGCTGTGTCCTTAGTCCTTTTCTTTATACACTGTACACCAACGATTTTCTCAGTCCCTTCCACACTACGAGATACTACAAATATTCCGATGATACAGCTATACTTGCATTTCTTAAGGATGAGGATTCAATCACAGCATATCATCAGTCTGTTGCTTTTTTTCCCCCAATGGTGTACAATCATCTTCTTCTTAATGTTACTAAAACGAAGGAACTCGTTTTTGATACACGGCATAAATTCTTTACTCCTCACTGTTCTATATCAATCAATGGCCAGTTTGTAGAAATTGTTGACCGCTTTAAGTACCTTGGCATTACTTTGGACAGTAAATTGTCATTTGACCATCATGTCATGGATATTTATAGACGCTGCCAACAGAGACTTTTTGTCATACGCAAACTGAGGATGTTGTCATTGAAACCATATCTTTTGCTTTTTTTGTATCGCAGTATCATCGAATCCATTATCATGTATTGTGTCACTTGCTATTTTACTATGCTTTCTTGCACAAACAGGAATAAGCTTTTAAAAATTACTAATATCGCTTCAAAAAGAATTGGTCTTCCTATTTCTAATCTGTTAGCCCTTATCGATAATGCTATCATCCGAAGGGCAAATACTATAATTAAAAATCCTAGCCATCCTCTTAATTTGTTCTTCTCTCTTCTGCCATCAGGCTCTAGATATAAACAGTTACCTCAAAAAAAAAAAGCACGCTTCGGGAAAAGTTTTGTACCTTCTGCCATCAGAATGTTAAATTCATAGAAACTGGGAAGTGTGTGACTTTGGGGCTGTTTTGTTGATGCTATAAACTTATGGGTAATATATATATATATTTGTAAGATTGTTATGTACCTCTGTAGGATATATATTTGTATCTGGTGGATATATGTGTGAAGGATTATTTGTATGTTGTAGAAGATGTGTGCAGTATAGCTTGGGTACGGTCTGTGAAAATGAATTTCCTCTTTGAGGACAATAAATATGAATCTGATCTACTTATATCCATAATATTTATTTCATTCTATTATAATCTTAATAACAATTTACACTGAAATGAATTGACATGAATATCTGACCTTTTGCAAAAAGTTTAGGTCAGTGGGTCATCTCTACAGTTCTACATTTATTGTTTTACAACTTTATCCTATTATTCTTTTTGTAATAATATAACAATCTCATATGTGACCCTGGGCCAAAAAAACTGTCTTAAGTAGCACAGGTATATTTGTAGCAATAGCCAACAATACATTATAGGTTAAAATTATCTATTTTTCTTTTATGCAAAAAAATAAAAAATTTTCCCCACCCTTTTAAACTTTTAAATAGTTGTATCTCGGCCAAATATTATCATATCCAACCATACATCAATCAAATGTATGTATAAATGATGATGATGATGTATAAATCTCTACATTTAAAAAAAAAAGACTTTTATGACTTATGTATTTGTGGTCCAGGGTCACATATTACAATAATATAAGAAACCGGGAGGTCCAAAAAATAATAATGCTACTTTTTTCCCTCTAATTTTATTAAAATAATAATAATATTCCTAATACATGCTAATTATATTCGTAATATTCTTTCATTCTATTAGATAAGAGTCCTATGACAGCAGAAATGCCGGAATTACATTTATAACGAACTATCAAATTATATGAATCATCAAAACTGAACAACCAATAGTCGGGCTTTAAAGTTTTGAACGAACCAATGGGAATCGAGATGGGCGTGTCCCCGCAAAATTCAAGCGACAGTTGTGTGGCTAATGGATGTTTTGTTAGCAACAGTATGTGCTAGTAGAGTCGTGTACGGAGTTATAAACAAATTCTTTATTTATTTCGATTAAATATTTGATGTGGGTGATCGGATAAAGCGATGGAAACAGTGACGGATGAAGACGTATCTAAACTATCAAAGATAGGTAAAGCGCTCCCTTATAAGTTTAACGTTAACGTTACACCAGGCGAACATGTTACGCTGCTAGATATGGGGGGCTTCTATTGATTCACGTGTGTTTGTTTTTATACAGTCACTTACAGTAAGTCGTGTTACGATTTTATTTTTAAAAACTCATTTGGAAAATCATTGAGTTTTTCATAACACTGCAATATGACACCGATGTGTATATTATGTGTTCGCGCGCCCATCCCCGCGAGTATCTGTGTATGAGAGGTGTAAGTTATGTTTTTGCTTCATAAAAGTGTTGTATGTAGTTAATGGTGGTGTCTTCTCATGTTTTCCTCATGGAAACGGCTTTGTAAAGGTACAACAGTGTCAAAAATATCACAAGTGTAGTAATTATGTCCCATCTCACCATTACTAGTTCACTGGATATGCTAATGTTATGCTAGTGTTTAAAACAGTTGTAGATGGACTATGCATGATTGTCAAATGACAACTACTGCAAAACCTTCTTTTCAGGACACTTCTCCGACATATTACACTGCTATTTATTAAAAAACACAGGACAGGAAATATTGGTTTGATTGTATATTATGTGTGAAGAAAGACAAAACATACACCATCAATCAAAAGTTTTTATACAGTAAGATTTGTAATGTTTTTTTAAAGAAGCAGAGCAGTAATATTGTAAAATATTTTTACTATTTAAAATAACTGCTTTCTTTTTGAATATTTTTTAAAATGTAATTTATACCTGTGATTTCAAAGCTGAATTTCAGCATCTTGTATCATTACTCCAGTCTTCAGTGTCACATGATTCAGAAGTCATTCTAATATGCTGATTTGCTGTTCAATAAGCATATTATTATTATTATCATCAATGTTTAAGACAGTTGAGTACATTTGTTTTCAGGATTCTTTTATGAATAGAAAGATCCAAAAATGTATTTTCTGAAATAGAAAACTTTTGTAACATTATAAATAAGGAAATGATAGAAAATAATATTTTTATTTATCAATTATGTTTTCAATTGATCAAAGGTGATGATAAAGACATTTATAATGTTATAAAAGATTTCTATTTCAGATAAATGCTGTTCTTCTTAACTTTCTATTCATCAAAGACATGTGAAGAAAATCTGCTCAGCTGTTTTTAACATAATAATAATAATAATAATAATAATAATAATTCATGTTTTTGCTAAAAATTCAGCTTTGAAATCACAGGAATAAATTACATTTTAAAAATATATATGAATAGATAAATATATATAAACAGTTATTTTAAATAGTAAATATTCCAAAATTGTACTGTTTTTGCTGTACTTTGGATCAAATAAGTGCAGGTTTGGTGAGCAGAAGTGACTTTCAAAAAACATTTAAAATCTTACTGTTCAAAAACTTTTGACTGGTAGTGTACATATGTGAGACACAAATCTAGCACATCTATAACACTTATTAAATGCACGCATGGATTTTTAATTTTGTTTTTTCTCTTTTATTTTCAGAGCTACGCAAGCTGAAATTGGCTGAGTACCTTGTGGCAAAAGGAAGACTGAAAGCACCTAATCCAAAGTAGAATTGTTATTTATTATTTAATTGAATTATTTAATAGAATTTATACTTTTAACCATTTTAAAATAAAAAATACATTTATATTTCAGTATTTAGAAATACCATAGTGTGTTTATGTTTTGTTTTTTCACTCAAAGGCCATATCTCAAGGAGAAGCCTGTTACAAAGACACATGCTGAAAATATTCAGAAGTCCAAAATTGTAAGTTAAATACATTTCTTGAAATTTTGCACTATTTAATGTGATGAAAGTGTACACTGTTCTCTTTGTTTCTCTCAGACAGGTGATGGAAAGGAGAACTGTGGCATCAATGCCACAAATATAAAAGAAGTGAAGAGAGTGAAGACATTGGCAGAGGTTGATAAAAACTCCTCCAAAAAAGGACTTGGCATCAATTCGCTAGCTAAAGCCCAAACACATTCTTCCAGTAATTCCCGTAATACTTGCCGGACTCAGAACAACAGAACAGCTTTTCTTCAAAATCCAAGGAAACCCCACGAAGCAGAGAAAACAGCTGCGTCATTCAGTGCAGCTAAGAGGACTAATTCACAAAGCCTTCAAAATGTTCAACCCAAAGCCTGTCAAGGTCAGCCAGCTTCCCATGCTGCAAATAAAACTCAAATGTCAAGAAAATCAGGCCTGGTTTCTGTCTGTGGCCCTTTACAGTCTGGCATCTCAACCCGAGGACGCACAGGTCAGAGCCGTAGTAAAACGGACATTCAGTCAACAAGGCCTTTGGCTAAGAAGTTAACAGAAACAAGCATCAAAACAGCCTCAGCTGGCAGTTTGAAAAGTCGAAGACCAATGAACACAACTGAGACAAAAATGCAGACAAAGAGTGTTTGTAAAACACAGGTCAAACCTACACAGCAGCCCAGAAGTCAAAGTGCTGTACCGAAGCTTGAGACGCACAAGTGCAGTTCTCAGAGCAATAAACCCATAAATCAGAAATCAAATTCAGCGACAAACAGATCAGGTGTCAACCAGAGAAAAGATATTCCGTGCATTGTCACGAAAGTTGATCCCCCAAAAACTAAATCAAAGAGCTCTGTCACGGACAGAGTAACAAGAACAAGTGCCTCTTCTGCTCTCTCTAAACCTGCAAATAGAGAAGGATCAGCAATCATCAAAAATAAACAGCCTGCTGCTGTTAAACCAACTAATGCCACTGCTTCTACCAAACTGCTTGGTCGAAGCACCAAAAGTTGTGTATTGCCACAGACGACAACTGTGTCCCAAGAGCTTCATCAGCCCACTAAGAGGTCCAGCCAGGCCAAGCCTGTGGTGCAATTCCAGACTCCTAAATCCAGAATCTGTCCCAATACTCAAGGTGTCCGAACAGCCCCGGTAGATGGAATGAAGAAGCCGACTGTAGCTCAGGAGGAGAGACTGTGAGTATACTACTGTCTGAAGCAGGGTTTCTCAACTCTGACCCTCAGGCTCCAACCCTGTTCAAACTCACCTGCATGTAACTTTCAGGTGAGTCAGGGGTCTCCAATCTTGGTACTGGAGGGCCGGGGACCTGTACCCCCGGTTTCACAGACAAGGCTTAAGCCTAGTCCTAGACTAAAATGTAAGTCTGAGCTGTTTCAACTGAAAGAAACTTGCACTGGTTGATCTTAAAATATATCAGGGCCTTTGTTTTGTCTCAAGATGCACACCAGTAATGTTTTTTTTAAGCATGTTTATCAAATTTACTTTAATGTCCTAATTGAACTATAGCCTAATCCTGGCTTAGTCTAAGCCCTGTCTGTGAAACTGGGCCGTAGAGTTTAGCTTTAACCCTAATTAAACACACCTGAATCAGCTAATCAAGGTCTTAGGCATTCTAGAAATTACATGCAGGTGTGTTAAGGCAAGTTGAAGCTAAAATCTGCAGGACACTGGCCCTCTAGGACCAAGCCTTGAGACCCCTGCTTTAAAGGGATAGTTCAACCAAAAATAAAAATGTGTTTATCTGCTTACCCCCAGGGCATCCAAGATGTAGGTGACTTTGTTTTTCAGTAGAACACAAACAAAGATTTTTAACTCAAACTGTTGCAGTCTGTCAGTCATATAATTGCAGTCAATGGTTACCAAATCTTAAAGAGCAAAAAAAAACATGCACAGACAAAACTAAATTAAACCACGCGGCTCGTGGCGATACATTGAGGTCTTGAGACACATAGCAATCGTTCAGCCGGGGCTCGACACATCAACATGCTCTGGCAATGTAGTCGGTGAACAGTCAACACCATTATATGACTGACAAACTGCAACGGTTTGAGATAAAAAATCTTAGTTTGTGTTTTACTGAAGAAACAAAGTCACCTCCATCTTGGATGCCCTGGGGGTAAGCAAATAAATGTAAAGGGATAGTTCACCCAAAAATGAAAATGGGGGTTAGGGGTTGTCTTTTTTATTGTCTTGTTTGGGTGTGTTTGTTTTGGTTTGGAGCTAAACTTTGCAGGACCATGAACCTTGTGAGCCTTGAGAGTCCCTGGTCTAAAGATTTGATGCTTTTGGAAAGTTGAACTAACAGTTATTTTTGGGTGGCAGTTAGGATTTAATTAGGATTTTGTTCATATTAACTTGTTTTAATTTAAATGATTAATTTGTAATATGAGACCCTGAACCGCAAAACTAATCTTTAGTAGTACAGATTTGTAGTAGTAGCCAAAAATACATTGTATGGGTCAAAATTATTGATTTTTCTTTTATGCCAACAATCATTAAGATACTAAGTAAAGATCATGTTAAACGAAGATACTTCCTACGTATATCAAAACTTAAGTATTGAATGGTAATATGCATTGCTAAGAACTTCATTTGGACAACTTTAAAGGCAATTTTTCTCAAAATTTTTATCTTTGTTTTTTAATCGTCAGATTCCAGATTTTCCATTGGTGTTATCTCGACCAAATATTGCCCTATCCTGACAAACCATACAATGAAAAGCTTATTTATTTAGCTTTCAGAATTGACCCTTATGACTGGTTTTGTAGTCTAGGTTCACATATTACATTGGTAACACTTTACAATAAGGTAATTTGTTAACATTAATGTAGTAATTAACATGAATGAACAATACGTTTATTGCACTATTTATTAATCTTTGTTAATTAGTAAATAAAAATACAATAATTCATTGTTTGTTTGTTCATGTTAGTTTACAGTGCATTAACTAAGGTTAAAAAACACAACTTGTGATTTTAATAATGCATTTGTAAATGCGGAAATTAATATTAATTAAGATTCATTTATAACTTAAAATATAAAAAATGTAGCTGATTAAAAAAAACATCACAATAATCCACAAGCAATCCACATGACATTCAAAATTTCTCTGAATTTGAAGGTGAGTAAATTTTCAGAAAAGGTAGTAAGGACATTAATATAGTCCATATGGTTCAACCTTAATTTTATGAAGCTACAAGATAAACAATGATGGTCTTATGGGTTTAGAACGACATGAGGGTGAGTAATTAAAGACTGAATTTTCATCTTTGGGTGAACTATCCCATTAGGGAAATGAGTACAGTTTGTATGGGTCAAAACATTGACATAAATGATGTGTGTGCAGGCGTAAGCTCCAGGAGTGGCGGGAGTCCAGGGGCATCACATATAAACGTCCCCCCATGCCTGTCCGGATGGTGAGGAGGAAGACTGTCTCTGCTATTCCTCAGCCCTACTGGACATCTATAGAGAATGAAGACGAGGTTCATGACATTGTCTTTGCTGTGGACCGGTCACTAGATGACTGCATTAAATTATTACAGCAGGTATTCTTATCTGAATATGCTTAAAAAGGGGTAATGCAACAATAATATTTTTGCAGGTTCTTCCCAGAAATCTGAGTTTCCATTCGCACCCATCAGACCAGTACAAAATCACGTTCCACATAGCTGATAACAAATTACATGTTCCGACTGACTGACCGTGTCTCACGGTTTCACATTTTTGCTTTTGAGCAGGCAAATTATTAGTCACTTTCCTGGTCAAGACATTTTGTAAACTGGTGAATTACTTTGAAACAGCCTTTGTTGAGTTTTTTTTATTTAAAAATTGTTTAGTACAGTTTTGCGTTTTTATAAATAAATGCCTCATTAGAGTGTAATGTGATAAGACCTATTCATATGGGCTAGTTTTCCAGGGCATCATTAGAGAAATTGGTGTTTCACCCACGTTCTTTGCGATTTTACTCCCGTTCAAATCTCCCAAGTGTGTGTTTTTCTCAGACAATCTCTGTAGCAATTCCAGAGCAAATTACCTACTGTTTTTTTTGGCAAACTCTAGTGGAAATCTAATACTGTCTGAATGTCTGTGATTTTCAATAGAAATTAGTACTCATTGTCTAGACCAGATTGTATATATTCAGTACAGATCACGTGTAGGTATGTGTTTACTTTACCATAAAAATCAATTTGCAACATTTTCAGGCAAGGTATAATTCTTTCAGATAAGGTGTTCTCAAACCAACAGTCAACATTTGTCTGGATTGTTTCCTTATCGCAATGTTTCCTTATCCTGTCTTTGTTGAGCAAATCTTAGGTTTTTGATGTTTTCTGGCATTAATTGACCATGATGTTTACCATTCTTTTCCACCAGTCTCTGACTTTATGATAGAATGTGGGTAACCAAATGGCTGATTGACTTCCATAATAAATGAAACAAAAAATTGGTTTTCCCACATTATTGGAAATACCTTCTTTTTTGTTCAACAAGTGAAAGAAATGTAAACAAGTTCAACTTGAGGGTGAATAAATGATGACTGCTTTATGATACAATGTTCTGGGCAACCTGGTTTATTGAAGAACATTTTATGAATATGTGACCCTGGACCACAACATTTTTTTTTTTTTAAATGTATACATCATATGAAAGCTGAATAAATTAGCTTTCAATTGATGTATGGTCTGTTAGGATGGCCGAGAAACAACTATTTAAAAATCTGGAATCTGAGGGTGCAAAAAAATTGCCAAATGAAGTTCTTAGCAATGCAAGTTTTTGCAAGTTTTGATTTATTTATGGTAAGAAATATCAAAATATAAAAAGATATAACAAAATATCTTCATGTAACATGATTTTAATATCCTAATGATTTTTGGCATAAAAGAAAAATTGATAAATTTGACCCGTGCTACTTAAGACTGGTTTTGTGGTCCAGGGTCACATATGAGTCGGTTTAGATGATGCTTTTTTCTAGGTGCTAACAAGCAAACTGGCTACTGATCGGATGCTGTTTGTGTCTTATGTGACAGGGTTTCCCGGTGGAACAGGTCAGAGATGTGCTGTCTCGGGTGCCAATGGCACAGAAGTTTGCTAAATACTGGATCTGTCTGGCCAGACTAATGGAAAGAGAAGGAAACTTGGAGGTGCTGCCAATGTTTCAGGAGGCCATTCGTGTAGTAAGAGAGGTGAGTATCTCTTTATCCCTTATGCATGCATACTTTTTTCTTGATGTTATTTCCTTTTTTTCTTGTGGCTTTTTGAAATCTGAGAATCCTCAAAAGAGGTGTTATTAGACATTGTTTTATATGTATTTATTTATATTAAATATTATGATTAGGGATGTAACCGTATTATCAATATTGTGGTATTGCAATAGCAAAACCGTCTCGATATTACAGTGCCTTGCAAAAGTTTTCATACCCCTTCATTTTTGTTTGTTTCATTTATGTTAAACTGCTTTAAATTAGTTTTTCCCCACATCAATTTACACTCCATACACCATGATAATGACAAAGCAAAAACCAGATTTGCAAATTTTACAAATTTATTAAAAATAAAACACTGAAATAACTCAGTTGAAGCACCTTTACAGCCTCAAGTCTTTTTGGGTATGATGTGACAAGCTTTGCACATCTGCATTTGGCAATATCTGCCATTTTTTGCCTCACCTTTTCACCTCTCAAGCTCTGTCAGCTTGGATGGGGGCTGGCAGACATTGTCTAGAGTCCTAGTTGTTCCAATCGTCTTCCATTATGGATAAACCTTCAATGCAGCAGATTTTTTTCTGAACTCTTCCCTAGATCATTGCCTTAACGCAAGTCTGTCACTGAGCTCTACAGACAGTTATCTTTACCCTATGGACTTGGTTTTTGCTCTGATACGCATTTTCAGCTGTTAGACCTTTTCTGAGAGGTGTGTGCCTTTCTAAATCATACTCATTCAAATGAATTTGCCACAGTTTAACTCCACTCCAAGTGTAGTAACATCTAGAAGCAATATGAATACTCCTGAGCTAAATTTCGAGTGTCCCAGAAATACTTATGCAACGGGATCTTTCAGTTATTTATTTTTAATAAATTTGCACAAATGTTAAAAACCTATTTTTTGCTTTGCCATTATGGAGTAGGGAGTGTAGATTGATGTGGGGAAAAAGTAATTTAAAGTAGTTTAACATAAGGCAGCAACATAACGAAATGTGAAAAAAATAAAGGGGTATGAATAATTTCGCAAGGCACTGTATCGTGGTCACATGACTATATGAAACGATAGGTCTTCCAGGCAAAAATTGTAGTTTTTAAAATATTTTTAAGCTTCCTGATCTTTACAGTTGTGTTTTCCATTAAAATACAAGCTCTACCCTGTTTCTGTCAAAATAAAAGCTTAAAAGTGCAGTATGAATTGCTGACAACTAGTGGTCTAAATGGGTAATGTTACTGCAGTCCAAATTCAAAATATCTCTAAAGTGTAGAAATTAGGAAAAGAAGTATTGTATTGTAATTTCCCTACTTAATTATATATCTATTAAGTATTCATTTTCATTTATTTTCCAGTGCAATAATTTTACAATATATGGTTATAGTATGTCACAGGAATAACAAAAATATAAAATTGTTGTTATTCCTATTATTATATTCAAATTTGTTTGGCTGAGACAGTATACCACAAATAAAAAAAGGGTTGAGTCCCCTTTGAAGTTCAGGTTTTCTGAATAATATATCCCAATAATATTGTATTGTGGACTTCATATTGTGATTATATTGTATCATGAGATTTTGATTGTTACAGTAACAGGAGATTACAGACTTAGGTGCATGTTTAAGAGAAATCCAGATGTTAAACAGCTTATGAGTAACCAATTTGTTTTATGTTTCTTTACAGCCAGTGGATGAGCTACGAACTGTGGTTTTTGAGATCCTTAAAAAGAGACAGATTCAAGGTAAAGTGTGTGGATGGGCAATCAAATGACAGCCTTATTTTATTTTTTTTGCAATGACTGAACAAACTGGAATGACTGTGAATTTTCTTTTTCTTTTTTACACTGCTGGTCAAAAGTTAGATGGAATAATAATTTATATTTTTTTTTTTGGTATTTTCAAAGATGTCTCTTACTGTTTCAAAAATACAGTGTGTAATAAAACATTGCTACAATTAAAAAAAATCATTTTGAATATATTTTAAAATCTAATTTATTCCTGTCATGCAAAGCTAAATTTTCAGCCTTACTTCAGTTTTCAGTGTCACATGATCCTTCATGAATCATTCTAAAATGCTCAAGAAACATCTTATTTTTGCTGCATAATAATATTGTGGGAAATATTGTGATACACTGCCATTCAAAAGTTATGGGTTAAATAAAATATTCAAATAAATACAAATTTTCTTATCAAATAATCCTGAAAAAAATAATGATCAGGGTTTGCACAACAATAATAGGTGGTACAACTCTTTTCAACATTAATAATAATCAGAAGTGTTTCTTCAAGCATCAAGTCAGCATATTAGAATGATTTCTAAAGGGTCATGTGGACACTGAAGACTAGATGAATGACTGCTAAAAATTCAGCTGTCCCATCACAGAAATAAATTGCATTTTAAAATGTAATGAACTAAAAAAAAGTCCTTTTTAAATTGTAATATATTTCACAATATTACTGTTTTTACAAAATAAATGCATAATTGGTCAGCATAAGAGACTAATATCATTTATTTAACACTTTTGACCAGTAGTGTATGTACAGCTTTCGCACCTGAAGAACTAGTAACTCCATTTGGGGGAACTAAATTAGCTCCTACTTCAGAGTAGGGACTAAAACGGTTCTATAAGAACTATCAGTGGCATTTTTAAAAAGCCATGTGAAAATATTTACTCCACAAACATGGAAACAGTGATTGCTGCATTTAGCTACCTCTTGTCTGCAGCATTGTTTTTATTTCTCAGCCTCAATGATGTCATAATTAGGGGTTTGAGCAGGTAGTGCTAAAACCCTATTGTAATTGTTAAGATTTTTATTATTATTATTTTTCTGCCGTAAAACTGAACGGGCAGCCAAAACCATAAGGCCTAGAGACTTGAAACTTGGTCAGAAGATAGAGCAAAAATCGAGGAGAACCTGACGAAGTATCAGCCCAATCGGACCATAGGTGGTGCTACAGCGCAAAAAAAAACCAAAAATTGACATTTTTGGGCTAAGCTCGTAAACCGTTTGTCATAGACTCAAAAACTTTAAATCGTTACGTTCCTTGGGTCAGCCCGAACAAAAGTGTATCTCAAAAAACATGGCCTCCATTGGCCAATGAATTTTGAGCACCTATTTGACAAGGTTAACGGAGGTGGATTGGAACGAAACTCGGTGGGCATGTTCAACTCATGGCCCTAAAGGTCTGTAAGAATTTTAAAAGAAATCGGCCACTAGTTGGCGTTAACAAGTTTTTTTGCTCTGTAATCGCGTGGCGTTTCACGCATCCACACAATATACATATTATTTGATAGATCTCCTCATGCCGAGAAACTTTAGCTCAAGAAACATTCTCTGGACTTTCTAGATCAATAATTATCAAAAAAAAATGTTGAATTTTGTCCTTTGGTTAGCTATAATGGGCTCATTTAGTAAAGGGGGCGTGGCAATATATACCCAAAAGCCTATAAAACCTAAACAAAAACTCAAAACTTTACAAAAATTGGTGACAAGATGTACCAGATGACCCTTAACAAGCGAACAAAGTTTCAGGAAGATCGGACCATAGGTGGCGCTATAACAGTTAAAAAGGTGTCCAAAATATGAAAATTCTATATTAAATGGCCTCAAATTGCTACAATAAAAAAAGCTCATATATTCACTCAAACACTAGATCTTCGTCATCATCATATGTCATTTATTTCATGTTGGCCTGCACCTTAAAGTGTCACAACACCCCCTGTTTCAGAGGTGCTTTTTCACACCTCTGGTTTATATCTGGTATATATCTGTAAACAACTCAAAAAATGTGTTTTAGGGTTTTGTGACCCTTTAACAGCATAAAAGCCAAAAAAGGCCTTAAATGCTCGAACCCCGTTAAATGCTACTTGCAGCTTTCATAAATATAATTAGATTTACTTGTTCTTTAAATCCCGTAATTTAGCGTTTACATTCCATCTACGTTATCATAAAACGCACGACACACAACATTAACAGTTCCGATCACAGTGTCCTCTATTCACAGTTTGTTGAAGTTTGTAATTGCTGTGAATTAAGACGTCACTGACGGCCGCTTCAGAGTTCCTGCCGGTGCAAATTTAAACAAAGTCACAACCTACACTTGTCTAAAAAACTAATATTTAAAACAAGACCATTTTACACAGCATCCTTTGCTTTCAGTCAGTATACCATTTCTTTATGGACTTCACTTCATGCACATGGGTGCTTTTTTAGTACAGAAAAAGACTGTCATTAAGTTGTCTAGAATGTCATGAAGATTTGTTTTTATTGGATACAGAGCTAAAATATTTCTCTTCACAAGTCTTAAGCAATATGTCTGTTGTAAGTACCTTTGGATAAAAGCTGCATAAATGAAGAAGAGTAATACAAACAAATCTCAATGTTTTAAATCTTTCAGGTTTGTCTCCAATGCAAAAAGAATCTGAAGTGGTAGAGACTAAAGTGGATGATAAACAAGAAGGCGGTGACCTCATGTGCACCCCAAAACCTGTTGGTGCCCTCATATGTGGAAGGAGGGGAAACTCGTCTGTTGTCAAATATAAAATTACAGCAACCCCCGGGTACGAGACATGCACACACTTACACAATCCAACTTGAAATTCAAAAACCTTGATCCCATGTGCACAAAGGCAATGTTCTTTGGAAGTAAAGTGGGATTTTTTTTTTCCAGATAGATTGAGAGATAGATAGTAGGGGTGTAACGGTTCAAATTACTCAGTTCAGTTTGTGCTATGTTTAGGAAAAAAGGACTATACTGTCAAATAAAAATAAAGATATCCGGAACAAATAATCTGATTACAAACAGCAGCACAAATAAATAAAATAGAGCGAAGGTACATACACTATTAGTCAAAAGTTTTTGAACAGAAGGATTTTTAATGTTCCTGCTTCTGCTCACCAAGCCTGCATTTATTTGATTGGAAGTACAGCAAAAACGGTAACATTTTGAAATATTTGTACTTTTTAAAATAACTTTTCTATTTGAATTTATCCCTTTGATCAAAGATAAATCTTCAGCATCATTACTCCACTCTTCAGTGTCACATGATCCTTTAGAAATCATTCTAATGTGCTGATTCGCTGTTTAAGAAACATTATTATCAATATTTAAAACAACTGACTACTTATTTCTTTTAAATTTTTTTAGGATTTTTTGATGAATAGAAAGATGCAAAACTCCTCAGCATTTATCAGAAAAGAAAGGCTTTTGCATTTAAAAACCAGTCAGTATTATGATTATTATTATTATTATTATTATTATTTTAAATAAAAGTATTAATTATACAAATTTATATTTTATTTAGCAAGGATGAATGCATGTTTGGTGAGCAGAAGACAGTTCTTTATTAAAACATTTAAAAATCTTACCATTCAAGAACTTCTGACTGGTAGTGTATAAAATAAAGTGTTTTTCATGTTTTTAGGTAGGTCTAACATTAGTTTTTAGGTACAGAAATTGTAAAAAGTAATCAAATGTAAAATAACTTTCCATATTTGACTATAAATTCAAGATTAATTATAGTTACAAAAGCTATTCAATAAAGAGTAGATTTAAGTTGGGCCATGGTTCAAGTGCGTGTTAAACTGTAGGTGGAGACCGCGAAGATGGATAGATAGATTAAGGATTGCAAGACATGTTTTTGCATTACAGGTTTTGAGCATAGACTGTAAAAAAAAATATGAACGTAGGATCCGTGACGTCACCCGTAGGATTCTAAAGCGCTGTTTTGAAGCTCATACTTAATTATGCTGAACTTTAAGGTTTAATATAACTTAAACGGATGAGTTATAAAAAAATTCACCCCCCTCACAGTTGACATGAAGGGCAAAACTAGCTATAGACCAAAACCATTTTTGAACCAGGCTGTAAACATACTTTTTTTTGCTGTAAAGTTGGGCATTTTAACATGGGGAGTCAATGGGACTGACTCCTTTTTGCAGCCAGTCTCTAGCGGCCAGTCGATGAATTGCAGTTTAAGTCACTTCCGTGTTGGTTTCAGTAGAGGTTGCTGCTTGGTTTAAATATGTAAATCAGGGGTTTTTCAGACTCAGAATAAGGTGGTTCCATCCTGATCTTGTGCACACTTGCAAACTGAACCGAACACTTTTTTTTTTTTGACAAGCAATGTGTAATTGCAATGCAAGCAATTGCATATTTAGGTGTTCTAATAATTAGATATTTAAAGAAAACATTCAAGATCTGACGTGAATTCTTTTTACAAAATGCACCATGAAATATACAATAGTCAACATTTAAGCGGCTCAAAACCTTTTATCACAGTTGTCCTAAAACCCAAACAATACCCGTTCTTGTCTTAGGACAACTTTGAATTTTTTGATCCACTTCAAATGTTGACTGCTGTACTCTCAGCAGGGTTACAGGTGCATAATAGTTACAATTACATCTACAATTTACGCTTTTACGCAAAATTCCCTGGAAACGACCATAAAGTAATAGCTCCTGTCTGCAATCTAATGTGGATTTTGGTCATGTAATGTAGTTATAGTATGTTATTTGTAGCCTTTTATAACAATTGCTTCAATGGCTTAGCAGGTCTCATGTAAACATCCTTTATTGATATGAAAATCCCACAACTCCAAACTGATCAAAAATAAATGCCATCCTTTTAAACTTTCTGTTTCTCTATTCTATCTATTTTCTATCTATCTTTTCTATCTATCTATTTGAAATCTATTTTCAGCACTAATATGGACTAAGCTATCTGAACTAATAAATAACTTTATTTCGTCCACGCGCTGTTCTGGCATGCGCTTCATAAGCGCGTTCACCTTAAGCGGGCACGTAAAAGCCTGTCAAACAGTGCCTGATTACTGGACTAAGCTATCTTTATGTCTGATTCGTATAATTACATATATATTACATATAAACACAGTTGGTTATGTCTTAAGTAAAAGTAAACAGTTGAGAGAAAAACAGATGTGCGTCTGTATAATAGAAGCATGCAGTTCTTAAAACGACACAACTAATACATGTTGCCGATTGTCATTAAAGGGACAGTTCACCAAAAAAATTACTCACTCATTTGTTGTCCCAAACCTCTATTTATTTATTTTTATTTTTTTATATTTTTTGTGTTAATCACAAAAGAATAAATTTTGAAGAATATGGATAACAGTAGCCGGTCCCCACTCACTTTGATAGTGGGGAAAAAATAAAATAAAATACTGGGGACCTAGCAACTGTTTGGTTGCCCACATTCTATAAAATAAGTTTTATGTTCAACATGTTTTATGTTTAAAAGAAATTGAGAGGGAGTAAATTATGACCGAACTGTAATTTTTGGGTGATGGTAGGCTAATAAAACACAAAGAAAAATAACTCTCGGCCGTTAACTGAAGATTTTTAATGCAGTCGCTTTAATAGAAGTTGTTGCTTTAATAAACATTTATAATTTATGTATATAGTGTTTTATTCTTATATTTGTTCATTCAATTTATTGAATGCTACTGCTAAATACACCTACTTTACCTAAAATTAAAGTTATTTTTTTGTACATAATGTGTATTTGTAAGATGTAGCCTATCTTTGTTCTTTTTTTAATAACAAAGATTAAAAAATGGCAAAGATTTTTATCTTCGCTCAATTTGCCTAAACATCTGCCATTCTTTTTATTTTAGATTCTGTTACCATGTAAGGCTTTGGTTTTAAAACGGGGAAATTAGTTTGGCTGTACTGCTCAGACAACTTTAAACTCAGACAACTAGTAAAACCAACATGACAAAGAATCGTGATTAAAATCTTGAATCGTATCACCCTTACCACCCTTATATTTAAAGGATTAATTCACTTCTAGAATAAAAATTTCCTAGTAAATTGACTCACCCCCATGTTATCCAGGATATTCATGTCTGTCTGTCTTCAGTCAAAAAGAAATGTTTTAAGGAAAACATTCCAGGATTTTTCTACATATAGTGGACATATAGTGGATCAACAGGTTGAAGGTCTAAATTGCAGGGTCTTAATAAGGGTCTATTCTAGTGAAACTATCAGACATTTTCTTAAGAAAATAATATATTATATACTTTTTAACCACAAATGCTTGTCTTGCACTATCTCTGTGATGCACTTCTGCGCATTGGGTCAAAAAGTTAGGGCTGGGCTAAAATCTCCAATATTAATTTATATATATATATTATAAAAAAAAATGAAAGAAAATGATAATTTCACTAGATATGACCCTTATTCTTCGGCTGGGATTGTGTAGAGACCTTTGAAGCCGCATTGAAACCTTCAACCCATTGGCTCCTATTGAAGGCCACTATATGACAAAAATCCTCTAATGTTTTTCCTCAAAAACGAAAAAAAAAAAGACATGAACATCTTGGGTGACATGGGCGTGAGTAAATTATCAGGAAATTTTCATTCTGGAGTGAACTAATCCTTTAACAATAATAATTAATTATTTATTTATTTATTTCCCCCCCATTTATCTCAATAGCAAAAAGTTTTAGTGCACTTCCACTAATGCCAATCATTTTTAAGTCTATTCTTAAGAAATTTGACCACGATATTCTTTTGAGTAGACCTGAAAATGATGTTGGCATTAGTGGAAGTGCATTGGCGTAGTTCGAATTGTACTGATGGGCATCAGTTCGTACCGGTGTATGACGAGGTATCATATCAATTACAAGTGCAGTATGGAGTACCTCAAGGGCAAGGCTCAGTACTAGGGCCATTACTTTTTACACTTTACATGTTACTCTTGGGAGATACCATCAGGAAACATGGTGTTAGCTTTCACTGTTATGCTGATGATACTCAGCTCTGTATTTCTTTGCGGCCCGGCAAGACATACCAGTTTGTCTTGTTCCAGCCTACACTTAACACATATAATCCAAATCCAAATGTGCCTAAATTTACCCTATTACAAATTTGAAATGAATATTTTCAGGATGATTGTCAATTCTTTTTGCTGCAATAAGTGCTGTAATATCTAATAACGTTGTATTTTCTTGTGTTTTAAGGGGAAAAAGGAGTCAGCAGGGAGCAGAACCAGGACAAGTAGATGGTCACGAGATCCGTTTCTTTACCCCAGTCCGGCGTTCGGTGCGGATCGAGAAAACCGCTCCGCGCTATCCGACAGCCTTGCAGGAACACGACCCCTGCGTGACCTCTCTTTGTGACCTTGCAGGTGAGAGTAAGGAAGAGGTCATGGGTGAGACGCAACCCCAGAGCTCTCCCGTGTACGTGTACCGGGAGAACGAAGCACTGAGAGACCATGTTCAAATTAAACTTGTCTATCCAGAGGAGGTTGAAACATGATAATATTTGTTATCATGCGGTGACCTTCATTTCCCACCTGGAAGCAAAGAATTGTTTTTATCAGTTTCATTCTGTTTACTATTTCTCTTTTTTACACATTTAGCCAATCTTATGTACTACTTGCTAGATTTTAGCCAGAGTTTTTACTTTGGCTCTTACTATACTGGTAAGATGCTAATTGGTTCAAACCTTCATTGCTATGAAGAATCCAAACATTAAGCACTGCTGTATGTACAAATACAATGATGACATTACCCATACTGCAAAAAAAAAAACAATTGACATGTCAGTATTATTAATTAGACTTTTTAGACTCATTTATGGAACCAACTTGATCTCTTGTGCTTGTCTGAGCAAAAGCATACATTTATTTTCTCAAGTGTAAGACATTGGACTTTGCATGATAATTAAACCATATTTGAGTCACTGTTGCTATTATTTTGTTCTGTTTAAATGGGAGAGTTGTTGATGAGACTCATTGGATGACTGCATTCTGAGCAAACAAAATCTAGTGAACATTAGAGTTATGTTTTTCCTGGACTTTTGATGTTGATATGGCTATCTACATCTTTAAATCGGCACAGGTTTGTCAAAAATGCGAGGATTTTAGGTTAGTGATATTTTAAAGTTTATGTGCTACTGTGTTTTTGCTTTTTTGGTCAGAGTCATGGCAAAGCTTGCATTTCAGGAAGGGAGGGATGCATTTTTCCCAGGCCGGTCAAAACAAGTAGTGGATTTGGTTAGGAGTAGAATTTCTCAAAGATTTGTTTCTGGGAGAACTATTGTGGTCACAGGACATTTAGGTTGAATAAACTGATTTATTGGGAAAAGAAAATGTATCATTTACTCACTCCTATGTCAGTCTATGACTTTCTCCTTTAGAACGCAAAGGTGTTTTTTTTGTTGTTTTTTTGGGTCCAGTGTTGCCTTGTATTGTGAAGACAAAACATTTAAAAACAGTTAAACACATTTGATCAAAAATAAAATAAAAAAATTTGTAAAAACTTTTACATTTTAAAATTTTAAATAACAAAACAATCTATTTTATAATGTTATTACGCCAGTCTTCCTTCTCAAATGATTATTTGGAAAGTATTTTAATATGCTGATTGGGTGCTCAAGATATTTCACATTTACTTTTTTTTTTGGTGAATAGAAAGTTCAAAAACGGCATTTATTTGAATCGTTATTTGAGAAAAAAAATAGCAAAGACATTCAAATCATTTCTAATATATGTCACTTTACATAGATTTGCATCCTTTCTGAATAAAAGTATTTGTTTCTTCAAAGCAAAAGTTTGAAAAGGAATGTTCAAATAAACACATAGCACACATGTATAAAGTTGTCCTTAAAATGAATGTGGTGTTGCAAACATGCTCTATCAGATAAGACTGGGTAAGCCTGAGGTGGAACTGGATTTTTCAAAGTGATGAAATGCTGATGATGACAAGCCTGGGAACATGCTGTAAAAGTATGAAAACATGATGCAGCAAGTTTGAAAATGTGGAAGTGCTTATTAGATTTCAGTAAACGTCTCACTTGCAAAGGACATGAACTTTTTTGCAGTTCAAAAATCATATAGGATGCAGTGTAGCAATACCTGTTTTTACAAATCCTCTTTGGTACAGTACATAAAGTCTAAGACTTTTCCCCATTTAAAAAGCTTACAACGTCTGACGTCTAACTGAATATTATCTGTAATGGGGTCACAAACATGTCATATATATATATATATGTGTATGTATGCATGTGTATGTATGTATATATGTAAAAAAAAAAAAAAATTGTAAGTAAGATTTGTAATGTTTTTTTAAGGAAGTGCTGCCAAGTCTGCATTTACAAAGTACAGCAAAACGGTACAATTTTGAAATTTTTACTATTTAAATATTTTTTTACATTTTTAAATGTTATTTATTTCTGTGATTCAGGGCCGGAGTGGGACTCCTTTTCAGCCCTGGAGTTTCAAGCCTTAGACCGGCCCACTTTAGTTCACGACTGACTATATTAAAATGACATAATTTCCAATTCAGTGCAAATACAGTAGCCTAAGAGTTGCTTCACAGTGAAGATTTATTTGAACAGTTAACACAATGTAATGTTTAACAGTATCAGAATCTATTTTCTGTTAGAATTAGTGCTCATAAATAACCAAACCTTGAAATGAAAAAATATCAAATAAATACAAATATATATTAAGCTATATGTATAAAATAAAATGTATTAAACTTTCTAATGACACTATCATGTCTTTTTCAAGGAAACAGCTGCTTTATATATATATAACATTAAAGGGTAAATCTCAACACTATTCTTTTAAACATAATCCTTTTCTGCAATATCTGAATATATATTCTGTGCAAAATTGTTCACAGATATCCAGTCCTTAAACACAAATAAAGAATAGAACAAGTATTGCACTGTCCTACCTGCCCATTCTAGTGTGTTGGGCTCATGACTGGTGCTTGGTAATGTTACGGGGCCTGGCTCTTTACTGTTAGCAGCAAACTGGACTAGAGGCTGCTGCTGCTGAAGAGCAACAGTACAAGAAAAAGTTTGATACATAAACATGAACGGTGTTTTGCAGACATCGTTGTTTTGCACTGCTCCTAACTAGCTTGACGTTAACCAGGGGCGGACTGGGACAAAATTTCAGGCTGGAAAATCTCACACTTATCCAGGCCATCCATCCCACACACCCACACCAAAACTTGAAACCCTGGACAACAATATTTTTTCATCATCACATAAAAAAAAGTTGAAATCAACTGGGTGAAATAATTAAATGCTATCTCTTGAACTTCCAATTTGCTTTTTAATCTCTCTGTCTCTCATGTGTGTTTACTTTTTAAACTAATTTTCTTGTATCTGTCACTTTTTTCATAAACACATCTCCACCTTGTTGCAAAACAACCACCTCACTGTAACTTGTTTGCACATAGTATAGGCCTACAATTATTTTTGACAAATTTAACCCCTTAACTGTCACCCCCCATTTTTTTAAAATAGGCATGAAAGTGCACTATCCAAACTTGTTGTAATTCATGAACACTTCGTAATACAGACCTAAGGTTGGTCTCTTTTTAAAGAAGACAATCAGCAGATTATTGCAGAAGTGGAACTTAAAAACAAAACAAAACAAAATAAAGTATCAACAAAATTGAAGTTTAAATTTACTGTAAAGAAAATACACAGTACAATTTTTATTAGATTTTAAACTGCATATTTTACATAACAGGTTCTATCCTAAATTTAATATTGAATAGAAGCCTAAATAAGTTATGTTCCAAATTTAAAGTTGATCTGAAAAAAAATTGAGGTTCCTGTTAGAGTTTGTTTAGGGCGTTATACCACAAACAGCCACCGGTGCCAACCAAACGCTATATATATTTTCTATGTATTTTTCTGTCACAAATGTCTAAATTTTTCTGACATGTTTCATTCTATTACAAAATAACCACCAAATATCGAATACTGAGACTCGGACCTTTTTAAAGACATGTTTTAGTCAAGATTGTAAAAAGTTGTGATTTTGTAAAATGACACTTGACATTGCTGCTAAGGGGGAGGAGACAGCCACCAGGATGGTTCTTGAGCTTCTAAGCTTTCAAATGATATCTAATTTATGATTATTACTAAAACATTTGATAGAGAAAAGGACAACAGAAAAAAGAGTGCCACTACATTAGGACCATGTGTTATTGTCGTAATGTTAAAATTAGAACAACAAAATGTCTTGAATATATCTTTTTTTTAAAAATCTTAAAACTAAACATGTTTTTGCATTATCATGGGTCATGTTTTGCCATAAGGAAAATTAACCATGGTATTATTAAGCCTATGGTAAACGTAGTAACCATTTTTTTTTTTTTTGGGATTGATTCCCATTAGTATAATCAGAGTTTCATACCATGGTGAAACTATAGTGTAGCAAAACCATTGTATTGTATAACTATAGTAAACATGTTATGTTATATATATATATATATATATATATATATATATATGTGTATGTATGTATGTATGTATGTTTAGTAAAACAACAGTTAATTTCCATAAGGGTAGCTCCCTAAACCTGTTTTAAAACGATGTGAATATTTGTCGGCTAAATTTCTACGCTTTATAATTGTAATTCTGTCATTTCGTTAATTTCAGCATTTGACTGCTACTGCTAACATTTGTTAGCAGTTCAATACTTAAGTAAACAAAGACAAAACTACAATAGTCTGTTTACAGATGTAACTGACCTGCACTTTAGGTCCTAAACAGGACAGAGTCGTCTCTCTGCTCCACCTGGGCACTTCTACTCCACTCTTGAGTCTCGCGTCCTTTTGGTGGACGCGCGCGAGACGAAACGCGTGCCAGTCAAGACAAACTGATTTATGATTTATTAGAGTTTTATTATTGAATGGCTAATTCCGAAATAACCACTTTAGTACATTAGGCCGGCAACAAAAACAATAACAACAACAATATTAAATAATAATAATAATAAAAATTGGAGGGTAGCGGACCAAAAATTCTCCCGGTTCTCCCGATGGCCAGTCCGCCCCTGGCGACTGCTGTGAGTGCAGGCAGCTAGGGACACCGGCCCTCGCGGCCAAAAAAACGGACCGTCCCACCGGGAATTCTCCCGGTCCTCCCGATTAGCCAATCCGGGCCTGCTGTGATTTCAAAGCTGAATAGAATTTCAATAGCATCATTACTTCAGTCACATGATCCTTCAGAAGTCATTATAATTTTTTGATTTTAGTCTTTATGGTAAGTTTTGATCAATCTAAAGCATCCTTTCTAAATAAAAGTAATTTCTATAACTAATCACTTTTGAATGGTATAGTGTATAATACAAAATATTTTTAAAGGTCCCATATTGTCAAAATCGAAATTTCCTGGCTTTTTTCATGATAACTGAGGTCTAGGGGCTATGTAACTACCATATGAGTTTCAAAACAGTCAATCCACAGTAAACTGCACACAGCCTGCTTAAAGTAGCTGTTCATTTTCACGAGCCGCTGTGACTTCCGTAACGATGTGACGTCCGATCTACTCAGTCACCGCCTTCAGTCACCACCTCCAGCACCAATCACATCCCATCCTCCTTTTGTCAAACCCAGACAACATCGCGTCCATAACATTGATAAGCAACAGCAACACGGAAACTAATCTAGAAAACCCTGTTCAGTCGATAGATGTCGAAACTACATCATTACACAGGCTTCAGAACAACGTGAATATAAGAGACCAGTGGCACGTCAACTTCAGCCTCTTTCACACAGCGATTCCGGTAAATACACGGATAATGTGTCCCATGATTTGTTCCGGAATTGTTTGATTTGGTTCATTCAGTTGTTTTCCGGAATCTGTGCATGCTTTACACACAACCCATAAAGGCATGTGATGTTTGGATGTGAGATGTAATGCGACGTACGTTTCACTAAACCGAAACTAACCTGAACAAACTGTGCTTCAGTGCTGATAGTGAGGAGCTGGCTCTGCCCGATCGCTGCTTCATTCCACTTTGCACGTAGAAGAGTCGCAGGGTAACGTGCATCATCACTACAACACTGCCTTTATGGTTCTGGCTTTTGTTCACACAGCGCTCGTTCCCGTAATTTTCCAGAATCATCGCGCATTGTGAAAGGGGCTTTACTAAAGCAACAGTTATGTAGCTTACTGCATTCGGTGTTTGAAAAAGAAAAAACATTAATGATCATTCTGAAATATCCTGTTGAGTATCAGCAGGCTAGGCTCTCTCTATGGCTCTGGGTTCTGCTACAACGATACATGACCGTAGTTACCTGTGATTGGCCTGGCTGTGCGTCACTCAGAAAACAACAGGCCAATCAGAAGAGAGGCTCATGAATATGAATTAGAAGGGCCAAAATCAACCTGTTTTTGACAGAGCTCCTAAAAAAGGAGCTGTAAAAATATATTGAGATGGATTTTGGCACTTATACCGCAAATATATATTCTTAAGGACATCAACAACTAAAATAAACCTCCAGAAATGTGTACAATATGGGACCTTTAAGATAAATGCTGATCTTTGGATCTTTCCGTTCATAAAAGAATCCTAGAAAAAAATTGCTCAACTGAGATTTTGTTGATAATAATAAAACATATTTCTTGAATAGCAAATCGGTATATTCCAATGATTTCTGAAGGATCATGTGGAGCTTTGATCACAGGATTAAATTATATTTTAAATATATTCAAATAGAAAGCAGTTATTTTAAGTGGTAAAAATATTTCACAATAGTACTGTTTTTTTCTGTATTTAGATCAAATAAATGCAGGCTTGGTGAGCAGGAGACAATTCTTTAAAAAACATCACATTCATCAAAGAAAAAATTCTACTCAGCTGTTTTCAAAATAAATGTTTTTGAGCATCAGCGAGAATATAAGAATGATTTGTGAAGGATTGTGTGACTAGAATAATAATTCTAAAAATTCAGCTTTGAAATCAGGAATAAATTACATTTTAAAATATATTTAAATAGAAAAGAGTTATTTTAAATACTAAAAATATTTCGAAATTTTACTGTTTTTGCTGGACTTTGGATCAAATAAAGGCAGGCTTAGTGAGCACTTCCTTAATACTTCCTTAACTTCCTCTTGATTGGTAGTGTTCAGTACAGGTTAAACTCAATCAACAGCATTTGTGGCATAATAATAATATTAAACCAACAATTTAGGTTACAATAAGACACTTTCAATGCAAGTAAATGGGGCAACTTTTTGGAATATTTCAAAGAAATGTGAATATTTAAAATTTACAATGTTTGAAAACCACTTGAATTAAAGTACAGCTCAATTTGTGTTGCCATCTTTTTACAGTCATTTCAGTTAGTAAATTGTGTAACTTTTATTGGAAGTGCTTACTCTCATCCAGATTTATTGAACCTGCAATATTGCAAGGCATTGTGCCAGTGTGCGGTTAGATTAAATATGTACTGTTTGTGCATGAATATTAAATACTGATAAAATCTGATCTTAGACCACCCATTCTGTTTAGCTGTTCATACAATTGTTTTTCCTCCTACACTGACAATGGATCAACACACGCACCCTTATGAAAACCATTTCTCTCTCTCTCTCTCTCTCTCTCTCTCTCTCTCTCTCTCTCTCTCTCTCTCTCTCTCTCTCTCTCTCTCTCTCTCTCTCTCTCTCTCTCTCTCTCTCTCTCTCTCTCTCTCTCTCTCTCTCTCTCTCTCTCTTTCTCTTTCTTTCTTTCTTTCTTTCTTTTCTTTTACAGTGGATACAAAAGATAGAGCCAAGCCGTATATACTGCACAACTGTCTTTTTTTATTTTTATACACCTTTCTTTTCCTGTAAAAGCGGACGGAGCCATGTGTAAATTTAATGGCTCTGGCTTCTGGTCTCATCCACATCCAGCTATTTTTAACTGTACAAAATAGCTTGTTTTGCTGCTTGACATTACAAATTGGTGTGTCTTACAATATTATTTTAACGTATTATCTTAATTATGAACACACTGGTTTGTAGTGCAAAATACTGTACATTATTATTCTATCAAAATGTGCTTTTTACCTTGGGCTGTGTAATATAATTTTAACTTCATTTCTAACAGCAATCAAGATGTTTGGAACACCAATGATCTATTTTCTTTAATCTGAGAATAGTCTATGAACAAGTACCTCTATCCATTTACATTCACCAGCACCTTAATATTCACATTTGAACATCTTAACAAATTATCAGAATACAAACTGTATTATGTATAGATGTTTTATCCAGTGTTTTGTGTTCCCTCATCCTTTTGTTCCCTGATTCTTATGTTCCCTCAACCCAAACTCTGCTTGAAGTGATGACTATCAATCCACAAAAGCTAAATATGCTGTATATTTAGTAATTATACATTATTAGAAAAGTTAAACAGGGTTTTATGTTTAATGTATTTAAAAATTACCACAAAAATATGATGACTTCATGTTGAATGTGAAATGTCTTTGGAGAAATCTGTTATTTTCTCTTGTGTACTATATGTAAATGTCCTTTATTTGAAATATCTTTAAAGAAAACATGCATTTGTGACCCTGGACCACAAAACCAGTCATAAGGTTAAATTTGACAAAACTGAGATTTATACATCATATGAAAGCTCAATAAATAAACTTTCTATTGATGTATGGTTTGTTAAGATAGGATAATATTTGGCTGAGATACATCTATTTGAAATCAGAAATCTGAGGATGCAAAAAAATCAAAAAGACTGAGAAAATCACCTTTAAAGTTGTCCAAATTAGGTTCTTAACAATGCATATTACAAATCAAAAATTACATTTTGATATGTTTATAGTAGGAATTTTACAAAAAATCTTCATGGAACATGAACTTTACTTAATTTCTTAATGAATTTTGGCATAAAAGAAAAATCAAAAATTTTGACCCATGCAATGTATTTTTGGCTATTGCTACAAATATACCCCAGCGACTTAAGACTGGTTTTGTGGTCCAGGGTCACATTTTATATGATCCCTCTTATATTGTTAAAACAATTAACATTTAGCAGATTCTGCAAGGTGTATGCAAACTTTTGACTTCAACTGTCCATCCTTTTGAGTGTTTTTTTTTTTTTAAATCAAGATTAGATTTTAGTTGATTAAATGATTTAAAGGTATGTGTTTCTGATCTTTTAGTAGTTAGACACTCAGATGTATTCTGTTACTAGAATGTGCTCTCTCCTTTAAAAAAAAAAAAAAGTTCCATGCTAAATATGAAGAATTTACTCCTCAGACCCACTTTGACAGCCTATGTCACCAAGGTCATCATGGCCCCTCTAAGCTATGTAACAAACTCATAGTTAAATGAACAATCCACTTTTTTTTGGAAATAGGCTCATTCCCCAACTCCTCCCGAGTTAGTGAGTTGAGTTTTTCCGTTTTGAAATCCATTCAGCCGTTCTCCTGTTCTGGCGATATCACTTTTAGCATAGCATATCATAGATCATTGAATCCTATTAGAAGCTGTGATTTTCTAATGGTAAAAAAATCAACTTATTAACTCGGGGGGAGTTGGAGAATGAGCCTATTTCCAAAAAAAGTGGAGTGTTCCTTTAAAACATTTACTTTGTTCTCTATCCCAGTTAACTATTTCTGGACTTCAATCCCTTTCTCTCTGAGAAACTACACTCTTATCTGGACGTTTTAGGAAGTAGCTAATAAAAGTACGATGCTGAGCCACTTAACCTTGAAGAAGTTGCATATTCTCTATGTGTGTATGTTTTGGTATTTGTGTTCACAAGACTAAGCTTGAGTGAGGTGCATAGCAACTGCTCCCAAGATGGAATGGACATTTTCAGACAATTTGGCACTGGAATAATCTGATATAGGGGTGAGTGGGGCACATCCTAACGCGGGGTTAATTGTAACACACTTGGTTTAAATATTGCCACACATGCTAGCATAACCAAATTTACAGTATTTACTAGTTGCCATAGCAACACTTTGCAGAAAAAAAGAGCGCCAAAATTCAAAAGCATTTTGAAGATATCGCTGAATATTTTTTTCACCCTAGTAAAAGTACATTTCTGGCTGAAGTAAACTTTTCATTTCAGTTTTTAGTATTCATTTAAAATTAGACAAAACTGCTATTATTTTAATCTACAATTTGTTATTTATCAGTTTAGATAGTTTATTAATGCTTGGCAAACCAGCAGAAGACACTAACCTGTTTTAAACTCCAGTCGCGCTGATGGGGAACGTTGTAACACTGTTACAATATGCCCCGCTGTTTTAAACTATGCTTTTTCTATGACATTAGCAATGCAATTTACACACTTATAAGGATTTTGATAAGAAACCACAATAAACAGGTGAATAAAGGTTGACAATCATTGTTTATATATATATATGTTCATATATCATTATATGATCATATATATGTTCATAAGTTATTATTTCAAGAAATGTAAAGCATTTTGACTGGTTTCCCTGTTGAAAAAAAACAGCTAAAACCAGCCTAGCCTGGTTGGCTGGTTTTAGCTGGTCATAGCTGGAAGGCAGGCTGGTTTTAGAGGGGTTTTGGCCACTTTTCCAGCCTGGCCAGGAGGCTGGGAGACCAGCTAAAACCAGGCTGGTATTAGCTGTTTTTTTTTCAGCAGGGTTATGTGTGTTGTGTTCTATGAGAGCTGTGTGTGGAGGGAGGGGAGTGTTTTTCTGAATGTCTAAATGTGTTTCATCTATTTGTCCACATTGTTTTGAACTACTGTACCGCTGTGTGTTGCGATCAGGGCCGTTCAAAGCATTGTTGTTATGTGTTCATTGTCAAATTCCAAAATTAGATTATTATTATTTTTTTTAAACGTCATTACTTCATTTGAAAAAGTTAACACATGTATTTTACTGACAAAATATTTTAGTTTGTTGTGTATATTTTTTTCATTCGATCAAATAACATTTTAAGCTGTCCTATGGTCGTGTTACAAGCCTCTCAGATGTTACAATGTACCCCACCTATGGGGCATGTTGTCACGTTTCACTTCCTTTCTTTTGAGGTAAATAACGAAAAACGTATACATTGTAAACATGAAACAAAGCGATATATTTGTACTAGACAAGTGTAAAAATAATGTGGATAAAAATTGTACTCTGAACCCCAAGGGGATCTACATAAACCGCGAAATTCAAAAAGTGTTAGGTTGTGCCATTCACACAATCCGCACAGACCACATGGATTCTCATCTTTTTAATTCCGATTTGTGCCACTTCCATATGTCGTACTAAATCAGATGTTTTGCAGTGCGACTGTAGTGTGAACAATCATATCGGAATTCATGCGACTTTCACGTCACTCCAGATCAGGGATGGGCAATTTCGGTCCTGGAGGACATTAGTCAAACACACCTGCCGGTAACTTTCTATTGATCTTGAAGACAGTTGCTGCGTCCCAATTCGCATACTATCCGTCCTAAATAGTATTCGAAAATAGAATTAGTATGTCCCAAATCGTAGTATGCTTAAAAAAGTATTCCAAAGATTCACGGATGGTCTACTACTTAACTTCGGAATTCGAAGTGCGGATCAATGCACACTCTAACGGCTAATATTGCCCACAACACATTGCGCGGTGAACGAGGATTCGATTAGAACTACAAACACGCATAAAAAGTGTTAAAAAACTACAAACATGGAGGATATGCGCGACCAAAGGACAGGTAGAGAAAGGGGTTTGAGTGATAAATAATCAATGTGTAACCTGATAAAAAATTACATTTATTTAATGTTATCCGTGTTATATTTCATGTGCAGCAACATTATGAACTTTTACAATGATAGGGTTGGTCATTAACGTTTAAATGCATAATTTTGCAAACACAAGAGCAGAGTTCTCGGCATGAAAGACTCGTGAAAGAAAGTGCCTCTTCATTTCTCTCTAATACGGTAGGAAAATAAATGAAACAAAATGTATATAAATATTAACTGTGATGATTGACAGGGCAGTTTAAACAGTGACAGGATTCAGGTAACTAAGCAACAGAGCGTCCGTTAAAGAAGCAGTTATGACGAAGTAGTATGTCCCAAAGCTTGCCTACTATTCTGCTACATACTCAAAAGTATGTACTTTTTCTTCACAAAAAGAGTACATACTTTTAGTGCATAGTATAAGTAGGCGAATTGGGACGCAGCAATTGATTATCTTGTTCAGGTGTGTTTGATTAGGGTTGAAGCTAAACTATGCAGCACAGTGACCAAAAGTTGCCCATCCCTGCTCTAGATGCGTCACGATTGAGCCCTCATGGAAGTCACTTACACACCCGAAGTTATCTAGACCGTTGCGAAAAGAAAGTCAGTGAAAGTATGTGTCAGAAGTCATAAGTACCAAATGTATTGGGACATCCTCTTGTAATGAACAGGTTTGACTACTTTAGTCTTTTTTATGAGTACAAATATTAATGTTTAAGCATATAATGATATTCTAAAGAATTGTGTGATTCTAATTTTATAGCAACATTTTGGACAGGACCCTTTTCTATTCTAACATGACAATGCCTCTGTTGTATAAGGCAAGGTTCAAAAAGAAATGATGGATTCAGTCAGTGTGGAAGAACGTGACTAGTCTGCATAAAGCCAAGTCCTAATCCCAGCAGAACACCTCTGGTGTGAGTTTAAATGCAGACCTTGAGCTAAAAACTCATCACCAAACACCAATGACTTGTACATAAGAGTGTAGTAATTTTATATGCTTTAGATGTAATTTTTAAATTAATATAATTAGATACCGGAGTTTGTTTATTAAGATCCCCATTAGCTTCCACAAAGTGATTGCTTGTCTTCCTGGGGTCCACAACTCAATCCAAAACAAACAGTCATACAAATAGATAAAAAGACTAAAAAAACAAAACAAAGCAAAAACAGGATACAGGAGTGAACAGTTGTTCTGTAAATAGTGGAGACACAAGGAGTCTATGATTTTTACATTATTGACAGTCTTGAAAGACTTGATGGCAGGTGAGATGGAGAGAACTTTCTGGTTGTTGCAAAGCAATAAGAAGAGATCTTTCAAAGCAGATTTACAGTAATAAACGGGAAAGTAACAGAATCAATGACGCAAATCCTAAATCTGCCATAAAATCAACATTTTCATTATTCAGCTCCAGTCAGTTCACTATTGGTTTAGTTCAGTAACTGTTTGAAGTTCATTCATTGTGAAACAAGTTCAATTTAGCGATTAAGCAGCTCAACTGAAAACAGTAGTGTCATTATTTAGCTAGAGTAAGTGTAATGTTGATTCAGTTAACTTCCAACCAGTTGAAACATGAAGGTATATTTGCTGTTTAGACCGCAGTAGGCGACGGACTTACTGATGGCTGTAAGTACAATGTCTTTCGGTTCCAGCTCCTCCTGGCATGATGTGCTCATTCATAGCTGGCCGTAGTGATCTGTGCCGAGGTCGTTGGGTTCATCGCTGAGGATCAGGGTCTTTGCTGACTGAGAAGAGCTGCGTCATGGCCCAAAAGACCATCTGGACTTTGTTCAGTGCCAGTTTCTGAGCCAGAGCCATTCCCACCTTTGTTTTCTTGTTTTTTTTTTAACCTGTTTTTTTTTTTTTCTGGTCTATAGCAGAGCTTCAATCCTGGGGCCATGCACAAGTGCTGGAGGAAACAACAATTTTTTTTAATTACATCAATCCACTACTGCTGCTTTACCTGCTGCTTTGAATTGACTGTCTGTTTGGTTGCCCTCTCACACTCTTGTGTTTGTTCTCTACTTGGAATCTCTTTGAGTTTGTATTAAATAAAAATCTATTTCAGGTCAGATTCATGTCAGTACTAAATGAAAAATAACATGCATTTTGTATAATCTCTCTTATTTTTGATAACTCCCAGGTACTGCAGCAAAATCGCTCAAAAGTTTACATGCACCATGCATAATATGCAAAAAGTACCAAAAATAAGAGCACTGTAAAAAAAAAAAAAAACATTGTTTCAACTTAAAGTAAGTCTTCGTGCTGCCTTAAAATGTTATGTTTACTCAACTGAAATATCCAAGTTGTCACGTAGTACAACTTAACATTTCAGGTTGACTAAACTTAAAATTTTAAGGCAGCGCAAACAGTGAGGGATTTTACAGTGAGGAATTATACAAAATGCAAGTAATTTTTTATTATGTAGTACTGTCCTGAATAAGATATTTCACATAAAAGACGTTTATATATAGTCCAAAAAAATAGTTGAATTTATAAAAGTGACCCTGTTTAAAAGTTTACTTGATTCTTAAATGGGTCATCGGATGTAAAGTTCACTTTTGCATGTTGTTTGAAGCCCAAATTATTCATACCCCTGGCAAAGTTACTTTTATTCAACCAGTTTTGTTTTGACCAGAAATGACACAGGCTTCTCCCAAAAGATAATAAGACAATATACAAGAGGCATCATTGTGGAAAAAAATATTTCTCAGCTTTTATTTACATTTGAACAAAAAGTGGCATGTCCAAAATTATTCATACACTTCTCAATAATCATTAGAAAAGCCTTTATTGGCTATTACAGCAATCAAACGCTTCCTATAATTGCTGACCAGCTTTTTGCTTTTTGTCTCCACTGGTATTTTTGCCCATTCATCTTTAGCGATGAGCTCCAACTCTTTCAGGTTGGAGGGTCTCCTTGCCATCACCCTGATCTTTAGTTCCCTCC
This sequence comes from Garra rufa, assembly GCF_049309525.1. Taxonomy (NCBI): domain Eukaryota; kingdom Metazoa; phylum Chordata; class Actinopteri; order Cypriniformes; family Cyprinidae; genus Garra; species Garra rufa. The sequence continues at coordinate 47,595,558 of NC_133365.1, read as the reverse complement.
ACAGATTCTCAATTGGATTTAAGTCAGGACTCTGGCTGGACCACTGCAAAATGTTAATGTTTTTATCTGCTAACCATTTTTTCACCACTTATGCTGTGTGTTTTGGGTCGTTGTCGTGCTGAAATGTCCACTGGTGCCCAAGGCCAAGTTTCTCTGCAAACTGACTGATGTTGTTGTTGAGAATTTTGATGTATTGCTCCTTTTTCATGATGCCGTTTACTGTGATTAGGTTCCCTGGTCCACTGGCTAAAAAAAAAAAAAAAAAAAAGTTCCCACCACCATGTTTGACAGTGGGGAGGGTGTTCTTAGGGTTGAAGGCTTCTTCTTTTTTTATGCCAAATGAAGGCTACATCTTTGTGGCCAAACAATTCAATTTTTGTTTCATCTGATCATAAAACAGAAGACCAGAAGTCTTCTTCTTTGTCCAGATTAGCATTAGCAAAGGCCAAGTGGGCTTTTGTGTGCCTTATCTGGAGAAGTGGTGTCCTCCTTGGTCTGCATCCCAGCGGTGTGCAGTGTCCGTTGGACTGTCTGCCTTGAAATGTTGTCACCAGCAGAGCATGTATTTTTTTAATAATACGTTGCACTTTAGCCACTGGAACTTCAAAACATTTAGATATGGTCTTATAGCCCTTTCCTGATATGTGAGTAGCCACACTGCGCAGCCACAGGTCCTCAGTGAGCTCCTTTGTCTTAGCCATGACTGTCCACAAACCAACAGCAGAGAGCTTCTGCTTTTCTTCTGTTGAGTTGATTAAAACAGCTGTTCCCAATGAATCACGGTAATTAGGATGCTTTAGAACAGCTTGGACTATTTGGAATGGTATAGAACTTTGGATTTTCCCATAGACTGTGACTGTTTGCAAAGGGTGTGAATAATTTTGGACATGCCACTTTTCATTCAAATTTAAATAAAAGCTGAGAAATATTTTTTTTTTCCACAATGATGCCTCTTGTACATCGTCTTATCTTTTGGGAGAAACCTATGTCATTTCCATTCAAAAAACTAGCTTGAATAAAAGTAACTTTAAGTCGGAATTTGTCAGGGGTATGAATATCTTCGGGCTTGACTGTAAATGTGTGTTGGCAGTGTGTGTACACATCTACCCAATGATAAAATGCACCCAGTGGTTTTTATTTAATCTGTAAAAATAATTTCTGTTGTTAGATGTAATAATGAACATTGTAATCCTCATTTACTCCTGACACCTGACCGACTGAAGACACAGTGGATGATTTTTTTTTTTTTTTTTTTTTTTGGTGAATGGAATGCACCTCCCGATCATAAATGCATTCGCATGAAACATCCATGATCCAGCTTCACTTACAGCAGAAGTGAGTATATGTTTTTATTTATTTATTTATTTATTTATTTTTTGTTAATCTGCTAGTGCTAGTTTGCAAGTTTCGTGACTAAATGTGCTAAAATAAACAATGGCTCATCATTCCACAGAAAGAAGAGAGTGTCAGGGTGAGACATTTGCATTTGAAGGATCACGCGATAGAATGAGATTACCTCAGGGTGTTTTTTACGGTGACATAATATGACGTTCCCACGACATAATATTACGTTCCCACGAGTTAATATGACGTTCCCACGAATTAATATCTCGTGGCCACGACATAATATGACGTTCCCACGAGTTTATATGTCATGGCCACGACAAACATAAGTGAACCAAAGGTGTCCCCTGGCGGGCACCGTAGTTTTTTTATAGTACTACTGATAATTTTATTTAAAGTATATTAGAGACTTTTCATTAAGACCCTAAAGAATCATAGCAACTTCCAATGACCCCTTTAATACTGTGTTGTTACATAAATGATCCACAGCTGGTTTTTTGTTTAGTGAGTTGTTCATGAGTCCCTTGTTTGTCTGGAAGAGTTAAACTGCCTGCTGTTCTTCAGAAAAATCCTTCAGGTCTCACAATTTTTTTTTTTAATTTTTTTTTTTGTGTGTGTGTGTGTGTGTGTGTGTGTGTGTGTGTGTGTGTGTGTGTGTATTTGAACTATTTACAACAATGACTGTATGATTTTTAGATTATACACAACTGTTACATAAGATAAAAAAAAAAAAAAAAAAACTAAATAATTTGTTGGACCTAAAGGATTTTTAAGAAGAACTGCTGGCAGTTTAACTTCTCAAGACAAACATGGGACTCATAAACAGCTAGTGTCAAAATTGCCCAGTGTCAAGGGAAGTAATAAAACGTATATTTATTGTTACAAACCACCATATTGCATAGGTTACATTAGATCACTATTTGCTTATCACTGTTTAGTCAGACTGATTTTTCTTCCCCCACCTTAGTTCTACATAAAGTATTTGGACACTTGTAAGTAATGAAAAATGTAAGTCAGTGCATTAGATAAATGTAATTGTCCTGTATGCATGCATCTTCATAGAATGGTTCATAAAGGATGTTGCAAGTGAGACAGGGTGCAGTTTAAGGAGTTTGCGACTCCCGCCTGTAGTGTTACTTGAGGCGTTGCATTCTTCCTTTCATTCTTCCCAAAAACTCTTGTAGATACAGGGACAGATCAGCCTCTAGTAATGATTCCGGTAAGGGGGCGTCATCCGTTAAACGTGTGAATGCTGCATTTGTTGTTCTGCCATATAAATGCCCGCGACCTCACTGTGATCTGCACACGCTCATTCGGTCAAGCAATCGGCGAAGAACCAGAAGGACGAGAAATTAAATGTATCCACGAACCAGGTATATTCATGCATTTTTATTCTTTGTAAATTTCATTTATAAAAGGTTCTGCAGAACTAATACAAAAAGCAGGTTGTCTGAAATAGATTAATTTTAAAACTTTAAATTAAATGACAGTCAAACTTTACCCTTCAGCCTTTATTACTGACTATTGCACTTTGATTTGGTGATAACACAAGCTGGCCTATATAACTTTATAGAACAATAGTGTCATCCTAGTTCCGTTTGCGGTGTTTTTTCTTTAAACTCATCCACTATCTACTTCATTCAAGTGAACTAAATTACTTCGCTGCTTAGCAACCGTTCACAGCCTAGACTATTAAACTAGAGTTTCGCGAACTAAGTAAACGTTAACTATTTATTGAACGCGTATTTTATGAACATTTTTGCTGTTTCACACGCAATAAGCCAGACTGCGACTTATATTTTTAAACAGGCTACTTACATTTACATTTATTCGAAAAAAGGAATACTACAAGGGATTCATTATAAATAGGCAGTAAACACGAGAAGTAGTAACACAAAATTTCGTTTAGAATAGAACAAGTTCGACCAGTAAGGGATTAAGGAATAAGAGGAATATATATAGGCCTATATATATATATATATTTATTTATCTCAGAAGGATGCAGTTAAGTGCTGACGGAAGAGATAATTTTCAGACGTTTCTTGAGTAATGTAAGGGATGCAGTGATGCTATAAAAGAGCCATGTTTGGTTCCTCAAAGAACCTTTCAGTGAACAGTTCCTAAAAGAACCATTTAGAAGAACATTTAAAAAAAACTTTTTCCGACTATATAAAGAACCTTTTTTGCATTTGAAAGGTTGAATAAATGTGTTAATAGAACCATTTATTCCAGTATAGAACATTTATGTTTAGTAATGGTAATTGGTTTTAGTAATCTTATGTGGGCTAGTGCTGCTGTGTTCCGAATCATTTGTACACTCTTAAAAATAAAGGTTCTTTATTGGTATCGATGGTACCATGAAGAACCGTAAACATCCACTGAACCTTTCAAATGCACAAAAGGTTCACTGAAAAGTTCCTTGGAGAACCAAAAATGGTTCTTCTATGGCATCACCACTAAAACACCACTTTGGAGCCTTTGATTTTAAAAGTGTAAAGGCTTGATTGCACATGGTGGAAGTCTAGACAGAAGAGCATTGCAACAGTCCAGCACAGAAATGACAAGGGCCAGGACGAGAAGTGGCGCAGCAATTTAGTGTAGGTCTATATTAAGAAGAGAAGAGGTCCAAGGACCGATCACGTGGGAAACCCCAGTGGATATCTATGGACACTGTTGATTTGGAAAAAAGCTTTCACATGTTGCTTCGGTGACCTATAGCAAGGTCTCAGTCTCAGTTGAGCCTCTGAACTTTTAAATCGTGATTGGTCTAGCTGGTTACTATGAGAAAGAAAACATGATACTTGATTGATAACAACATCACAGAATATGCAGTGCACAGGTTGAATGCTGTGGAAAAATGCCTATGTTGAAATACTTTTGCATTCTTGCCCTGAGAGAAACATTATGGCTCGCAAAACGCTTATGATGGAAACATTAAGAAGAATATTTCATAGTGCTTTTGTGGATTTTCAGGTGAACGCAAAAGCATTTAAACATGATTTTTCATCCCATCGCTCACTACCAGTCAAAAGTTTTTGAAGTAAGATTTAAATTTTTTTTTAAACTAGTCTCTTCTGCTCACCAAGATTATTGATTTGATCCAAAGTACAGCAAAAACAGTGAAATTATGAAATATTTTTACTGTTTAAAAGTTTTCTATTTGAATATATTTTAAAATATAATTTATTCCTGTGATCAAAGCTGAATTTTCAGCATCATTACTCCTGTCTTTAGTGTCACATGACCCTTCAGAAATTATTTTAATATGCTGATTTGCTGTTCAAGAAACGTTTATTATTATTATTATTATTATATCAATATTTAAACTTTTTTTCTTTTTTCAAGATTCTTTGATGAATAGGAAGATACAAAGATCAGCATTTATCTGAAACAAAAAAGCTTTTGTAGCATTATACACTATACCATTCAAAAGCTCGGAGTCAGTCATATTTTTTTTCCTTTTTTAAGACATTTTAGAAATTAATACTTTTATTTAGCAAGGATGCTTTAAATTGATCAAAAGTGATGATAAAGACATGTATAATGTTACAAAAGATTTAAATTTGAGATAAATGCTGTTCTTCTGAATTTTCTGTTCATTAAAGAAACCTGAAAAAAACTGTTTTTAATGTAATAATAATAATAATAATAAATGTTTTTTGAGCAGCAAGTCAGAATATTAAAATGATTTCTGATGGATCATGTTTCTGAAGTTATGATGCTAAAAATACAGCCTTGAAATCAGGAATAAATTACATTTCAAAATATATTCAAACAGAAAACAGATATTTTAAATATAAAAAAAATATATATTTTTTTTTTCTGTACTTTGAATCAAATAAATGCAGGCTTGGTGAGCAGAAGAGATTTCTTTAAAAAACATTAAAAATCTTACTGTTCAAAAACTTTTGACTGCTAATGTAGTTTCAGGCTGTGTGTTATGTTATTTATTATTGTTAATTAATGTTTTGCTTTCAGTTCGATAATAATATGATAAATCATCATCAGACGATGACAGATTATTTCCATACTTGTTGTGCAAAGTGCCTGTGATATCCAATAAAATGCAACTTAAGTTACATAACTCACTTGATATTTGCTGATTTGTAAGATTTTGTAATTTCCCATTTTGGTTACAGTCTGTACTAACGCTTTGTCTATGGTTATTTTTGTCTATTAGTGTCCAGAAAGAAGCTTCCCAAAAAATGGAAATCAAGTCCACTGAATCAGCATACCTGTCAACCAGTAATGGAAAGTATGTGTGCATGCAAAGGGCTAAAAGAACTCTTCAGCTGGTCTCAGAAAATCGACAGGGACAAGGCCCTGAAGGTCTGAACCTGTGCTGTTTCCACTTAATACTTCATATGTTTCTTTGGTTATCCAGAGCTGGCCTCATTAATAACTCTTAAATGAAGATTTTTGGTGACTGAACTGTTTGGGTTGTTTCTATTCCATGTTGGAAAAAAATGTTACAACTGCAAGTGACTATAATGGAGCAAGAAACTGTCTTTGTCACAGTAATTCATATTTTACAGCCACAGTACCAATGTATTCTCTGCAGTGAATGGCTGCCATCAGAATGAGAGTCCAAACAGCTGATAAAAACATCCAGTCAATCCAGCTGTTCTGACGGCACCCATTCGCTGCAGAGGATCCAGTGCTGAGCAAGTGATCTAATGCTAATTTTCTTTAAATCTGAAACGTTTCTACATTTTGAATGGCCTGAGGAAAAGCAAATTGTTTCTTTAATGAAAGTGTTTGCGTATTGACTTAATGTAACACTAACAATATGATTTGTCTTTTATTCTTCAGTCAAGGTGTATCATATTTCGTATAATGGACGGCCATGCATGGCTTTTTGCTTTGAGGTGGATAATAAGTCCGTTTTCCCTGTTGTTACTGAAAAAGAAGAGGTCGAATCTAGGGTAATGTCTCAGACACTGAATTGATTGCAAGGAAATCACTTATTGTTGTCAAATACCTTCTTGTGCTTTTATTTTGTCATCTCTGATTTTTGATCTCACATATACAGGTTTTATCCCTAGACAAGCCGATCACGCCAGGAATCTTAGACAAAAGTTTCTTGTTTAAATGGGGTGAGCGAGACTGTTGTGGAGCCTGGAGGAGTTTGAATTCAGTGGCTGAACCCAGCAAGTTCTTGTCTGTTGAAGAACATGGCAAAGTGATCATCAAAACACACCCGGATCCAGGTTTTAAAATCTTAGATAAGGAAAGAGGTAATTTTGCCAAATGTCAAACTGAAGTGATGTTTTGCATTCTAGCATTTGTATCACAGTACATTATAAAATCTATACAGAAAGGTACTAGTTTAGATTACAGCTGCACGATTCATTTTTAAAAGATTGAGATCTCTATTCAAACACCCACGCAATCTTATTCCTGAATGACAACGATTCATCTGTGTCTTTTATGACTGTTTCACATTGTGCTGCTCACGCTTCACTGACGCTTACGATGTGAAACAGGTGTTAAAGACATTCAAATCTGCATTCTTGCTGCTGCTGATCCAGAAAGAGCAACACAAACAGTCTTTTCAACCACATAATAATCATTATTTATAAAAGTTTGAGTAGCGATCAAATTAAAGTACACTCGTACTTATTGTAACGCTTATCCTCTTCCGCCAGGAGGTGGCGACAGCTGCCTGTTTAAAAAAGTATTTGTTATTGAATCATTCATGAATCATTTATGAATTGAGACACTGACTACTTCTTCATTATTTATTTTATTTTGTTCAAATGAATATAAGGACTTAAAGGAGTAGTTCGCTTTCAGAACAAAAATTTGCAGATAATGTACTCATCCCTTTGTCATCCGAGATGTTCATGACTTTCTTTCTTCAGTCGTAAAGAAATAGTTTTTTGAGGAAAACATTTCAGGATTTTTCTCCATGTAATGGACTTCTATGGTGCCCTCGAGATTGACCTTCCAAAATGGAGCTTCGAAGGGCTCTAAACGATCACAGCCGAGGAAAGAAGGGTCTTATCTAGCAAAACGATTGTTTATTTAAAAAAAAAAAAACAATTTATATACTTTTTAACCTCTTGCTCGTCTTGTCTAGCTCTGTGTAGAGATTAAAAAGTATGTAAATTGTAAATGTTTTTTAAAAATAACCGATCGTTTCGCTAGATAAGACCCTTCTTACTCGGCTGGGATCATTTAGAGCCCTTTGAAGTTGCATTTAATCTGCATTTTGGAAGTTCAAACTCGGGGGCACCATAGAAGTCCATTATATGGAGAGAAATCCTGAAATGATTTCCTTAAAGAACATAATTTCGTTACGACTGAAGAAAGAAAGACATGAACATCTTGGATGACAAGGGGGTGTAAATCTGTAAATTTGAGTTCTGAAAGTGAACTACTCCTTCAAGCAATGGCCATTTTGTCAAAACCACTAGTGAATTACGTTATTTTTCTTAATAATCCTGAGAGAATCGTGATCTCCAATTTATTTAAAAAAATCATGATTCTCAATTTACCCAGAATCACACAGCTTTAGTTTACATGTTGCTTATTACTGCATATAATTAATTAACTTCAAGTTGATTTTAAAATGCACCTACATTTTTTTTGCATTTTGTCTTTTTCAGTCAGATAAAATACTATTTTACCTTATATATTTCATAATTGAGGATTTCTTTAAAAAATCTTGTCTCGTTCTTGTGAACCAATAGTCTTGTGTCTCGTCTCATCTTGTGGGATGAGTGTCTCGTCACATCCCTACAAGGTACTCATCCATCCATTGATTTTTTTTTTCAAGACACAGCAAATAAGGAGCTACAGAGGAATGCTAGAACAGACAAAATCCAAAAGAGCATGACAACTCAGTACAGAAAAAACACCTTGCAAAAACGGCCTTCTTGTTGCGAGAGATCAGTGGCACCCACTAAGCGACTGTACTGCCCTCAGAGGTACCTATTCCTATTTGTAGACTTCACATTTGCTATAAATGTGCTGTATTTCTAGTCTTGGACACCCAGAAATGCTTTCAAAGTTGGAAAGCATTTGACTTCCTTAAAACACATTTTAAGCATATTTAAACAAGCCTTGAAATAGTGAGTGTTATTACGCAATACCCTCACGAATTTGCATTTACTTGCTTTTTGTGCTGAATTCCATGGACATTAACCCTGTAAAGCCTGAAATATGTTTTTTTTTTCTTTTTTGAAATGGAACACTTTGTTGAGCTTTTTGACCAAAAAAAGGCTTTTATGAAAAAAAAAAAAAAACTAAATTTGATTTAAAGGTTTAAAAATATGCAATTTGGTGCAGTTGCTGTTTTTTATATTGCTAGAGGTTAAGATGAAATTCTGATAGCTTGGAAATAAATCTTTGTAACAGTATAACAGACTACTTACAGAAAATGCTTAGAAATATCCACCAGTTTCACAGATAAGGCTTACGCCTAGTCCTAGACTAAAATGTAAGTCTGAGCTGTTTCAACTAAAATAAAATTGCACTGATTGCTTTTTTAATATATCAGTGCCTTTTTTTCTAAGCACGTTTAAAAAAATGACTTGATCCTGGTTTAGTCTAAGCCCTGTCTGTGAAACCGGGCCTGTGTTGATCTTTTAGAGGCCATCAAATGTGACCCTGGACCACAAAACCATTCATAAGTAGCACAGGTATATTTGTAGAAATAGCCAATAATACATTTTATGGGTCAAATTGCCAAAATCATTAGGTTATTAAGTAAACATCATGTTCGATGAAGATATTTAGTAAATTTCCTACCATAAATATTTCAAAACTTCATTTTTGATAAGTAATATGCATTGCAAAGAACTTAATTTGGACAACTTTAAAGGCGATTTGCTCAATATTTTTGCACCCTCAGATTCCAGATTTTTAAATAGTTGTATCTCAGCCAAATATTGTTCTATCCTAACAAACAATACATCAATGGAAAGCTTTAATACCCTTAAATCTGGTTTTGTGGTTCAGGGTCACAAATAAGATACAATTCATCAGGTTAAAGAAGAAAATGTCAGTGAACTAAAGGAAATCTTTCTCATTTTCAATCTTTCTCAGGGGCGTCAAGAGGATGAAAAATCAGTAAAGCGCTGTTTTCATCAACAAAAGAGCTCTGTTTAGTCTGTGTCTGATGCAAGCTCCTTTTCTTTGAGGGAAACCTGGATGTTAAGAAAATGTGAGAGCAATTGGAGCAATTCCTTTGTGGGTCTTTGAGGCATGGCATTTTATCCATTTATGTGCATGTTTGCCTTTTTGACACAGCCTACTAAGTATTACTGACGTGCAGTTTTAGGTTCAAAATCTGTTGCATTATTACTATAAAAACGCTGACTACACTGTAAAAAATTTGCTGTAGTTCTGCAGCTGGTTGCCAGTAACTTACTGTAGATTTTTAATTTATGTTATTTACTGGCAACAGTTTGTTCAAAGTTAAATGAACATTAAACATTAACAAGTCTTTGTCTTTACAGAATAAAACTATAAAATAACAACCTACTGCAAAGCATTCTGGGAACCAGAAACCTTCATCAACCTTTTTCTGTTTTTTTCCTTCAGATTTTGGTTCCCAGAATGCTTTGCATGAGGCTGTTATTTTAGTTTTATTCTGTAAAGATAAAGACTTGTTAATGTTTAATGTTCAATTAACTTTGAACAAACTGTTGCCAGTAAATAGCATAAATTTAAATCTACAGTAAGTTACTGGCAACCAGCTGCCAGTAATACTGTAATTTCTACAGATTTTGTTTACAGTGTAGTTTTTCAGTATTTGTAGTTATTCTTGATAACTACATGGCTTTTCGAAATGTTTTAATAAGACATTACACAGGAACCTAACTCTTTAGTGTCATATCCTGTGAATCGCATGGATTACTTTCATTTGTAAATTAGTTCTGATCACATTTCTGCAACAAAATATCTGCCCATTTAGAAATGTTTTAAACTGTAATTAATTTCTGTGATGCAAAGCTGAATTTTCAGCATCAGTGTCTCATGATCCTTCACAAATCATTCTAATATGCTGATTTGCATCTCAAGAAACATTTCTCATTATTAACCATGTTAAAAACATGGTTTTGCTGCTTAATATACTTATATTATACACTACCATTTAAAAGTTTTGGGTAAGTAAAGAGGAAATTGCATTTGAAAATGTAATGTATTATTTTTTATTCAATCAATGCAGCGTAAGGGAGCATAAAATACTTATTAAAAAATCTATGATTTTAAGTACGTAACGCATTGTAAAAGTGCATAGTGTATATACAGTAGTATGGGATACAAAGAAGAGTCAGTAGAAATTCAGACAAATGCGACCTCTGCTGGTGAAGCAGTGGAACTGCAGACTACTATGAAGCGCTGTTGTGTAACGTCATCTGATGCATATTGTGAGAGTGTGAGGTCAGCATTTGAAGACGACTTGTAACAGTACAGTGCTTTGCACTTGAGTTGGTATGGCGTATGCTACATCTAATATGCATTGTTTTTCTTGTAGTGATCTGCAAATGTTTATGTATTTGTTAACCTTTTATGTAAAAGCTGTGCAACTGAAATAATCAGCTCATTCGGCAAGCTTTGCATTCTGATGTACGTTGACATAATTAATAACATAATACATTTAAGACGTATACTGTATACTATACTTATACTATAAGAGTTATAGTATTCCGCTGATATACTCGCTGTTAATGATGACCAAATAAACATTTCCAGTATCTTTGGCTTGTTGTGAATCAATGACAATGTAGAGAAAGTGAAAAAGATATCAGTTGCCCTTACACAAATCTAGTAAATTATACAGGAAATGGTGTGTCAGGGGGTCTGTGCAGGAAGGAGAGAAAGAGCACAAGGATATACAAGAAATATATGAATTTTGGCTTGTTTCCCTGTTATATGAAAACATACATGGCAACACGAAAGCTAAATATAGCGCAGGGAAGCCGCAGTACACAGAAGAGCTTTTCTGTCACGAGTCACATCCCTCTGATGCCCTGCTGCTCATGCTCCTCATCATCACACTCTTCTCTTTCTACATAGTGATAGAGTGATGGAGTACTAGCCTCTGAATCACTATCCCTGTCCACTGTTCTGAATTATTTGTAGGCACACTCTTAAAAATGCTGGGTAATCTTTTCTTTTTCTCTTTTTTAACCCAAGTTCTGGGTTCAGCCTATTGGGTCATTTTATTCATTTTGTTTTTAAGATATCTTACCTTGTGCTGGGTAGTTTTTTCTGCACTCTGAAAAAAAATGCTGGGCTATTTTTTAACCCAAGTTCTGGGTTCAGCCTGTTGGGTCATTTTATTGGGTTGTTTTTATTTTTATTTTTTTACCCAGGTGCTGGGTAGTTTTTCTGCACTCTAAAAATTTTGGGTTATTTATTTATTTTTTTTACCCAAATGCTGGGTTCAGCCTGTTGGGTCATTTTATTGGGTTGTTTTTCTTTTTTCTTTTCTTTTTTTTACCCAGGTGCTGGGTAGTTTTTCTGCACTCTAAACATGCTGATTTTGTTTTTACCCAAATGCTGGGTTCAGCCTGTTGGGTCATTTTATTGATTTGTTTTTAAGATTTTTATCCTAGTGCTTGGTATATTTTATGTACTACAAAAATGCTGTTTATTTATTTATTTATTTTTATAACCCAAATGCATTTTATTGGGTTGTTTTTCTTTTTTCTTTTCTTTTTTCACCCATGGTGCTGGGTAGGTTTTCTGCACTCTAAAAAAATGCTGGGTTTGGCTTGTTATTGTGTTATTTTTAAGATTTTTACCCAGGTTCTGGGTAGTTTTTCTGTGACTAATGCTGCATTCCAGGCAACCCGTTACTCCTGTTTATCCAACCTTTTACCCGTGAAAGTGCACTGGAGTGCCACTCAAACCCCTGACTTCCCACCCGTGAACTCCTACTAGATCAATGTACTCCCAGTTCCGAGTTCTGATGTTACATAGACCACGTAACAACAATGTCAGCCCCTATGGGTGCGATGTTTATGCAAGTGGTACATGGTGAAAAATAGATTTTAGGACAATATAATGTTGCAATCAAATTAATAATAATATATTCATATTAAATGCGCTCAGCCAGTTTGGCGTGACTTGCCTGGAACGCTACAAGGTCGTGAGTCGTGGTTTGAAATCGTGATTTACGGGCTCAAAAACCTGCTTGGAACGCAGCATAAGCTGGGCCATTTTTAATGCTGGGTTAAGCCTTTCTCCAAGAAAGGCTTTTTGCGTCCTCCACAGACGAGAGCAGTTCTTAGTGCCACTTCTTCAGCGGAATAAAAGTTTGTATACACTTTATTTCATTCATTTAGTCTTTACTGTGCTGTAAGTTATATTATTGTACTGAACGCAACAAGGACCGGATGTCAATCAGCGGCGTCAGCCAGCGGTCCTTCCTTCCGCATTATGCAAACTTTTCCTTGTGTAACATAAACTGATTTTAATTAATTTCATACTAAATTTAATTTAATTATTTTATGTTAACATATGCTCTCTAAACTCAGTACTGTTTGTTTATTTGCAGGTTAGGGAGTCAGTCACGCATCTTTCAGCTACGAGTAAAACGCGAGGCTGCGGTCTGGTTCATAGTTCCCCCAGCGAACAGAAGCCCGTCACCGGCTTGGATTTCGCCAACACACCGGCACGAGGCAGAATTAGCACTATTTTGGTGAAAAGTGATTACAGCGAACGGTTGAATAAACTTAAATTAAAATGGTACTTTTAAATGTTACGTTTCTATTTCTAAAATGCTTGTTAAATGCTTATTCACCCAAATAATCCCAATTTGTCTCATATTGTTGTCCATGGGTGTTGTTGCTTAAGTAATATTCATCTTTTGATTGTTGCTGTTGCCTCTGTATTTCAGGGTGTGGTTTTTCATTTCCAACCCATTTTAAGCCAGCAGTAGGGCTGTAATTTGTTTTAAACAATAGTTTGCTTAAAACAATCCAGTATGTTGGGTAAAAGCATTTAAGCCAACCAGCTTGGTCAAAATAACCCAGCATGTGTTCTTTCCTATATTTACCCAGTGCTGGGTTGCCTAATGATCCAAGTTGGGTTGTGCTTAACCCAGTATTTGTAGAGTGTACTAATTTTGATAGACACCTTTTTCCTAGGTAACTTAATCAAATTGCAATGACCAGCAATTAAAGAAATCTTCTGTGTTGTTGAATCAAGAAGTGACCTAACACAGTGATAAATTTGTTATTTACAAAAATAAACTAAAATGTCCTTGAGACATGGCCCTTCACGAGAGTACCACAACGCATGTGTGTTCTGATGTAGAACATCCATCTCTCTTAGTTTCTGGTCTGTATTCGGTTTCAAATAAGTAAGGCTGGCCAAAAAATTGCAAGTCATCCTCTATGTCAAAATCTTCAGACAGACAAGAAGACTGTTTTATACAGTGTGCATCTTCCTCTGCTTGTAAACAAGACTTATTGTGAGCACATGTATTTTAGAGAAAACCACTGTGGTATTATTTAACAGTGAAACTAAGATGTAGCCATTGGGAAGTGGAACTAGTTAACTGCTCTGCCTGGCGCATAAGCACTGCAAGGTGAATGGAGATCTCTCCGGATTAGTGTATTGAGACTGACTGTTCAGTATGAAGCTCTGAGCACAGTCTGAATGAACGCCAGTCTGGCTGACAGCTGTTTGCATCTTATCCTCATCTCAGCAGGATGGCAGAGAATGTGAAATAATCTCCTGAATCAGGGACGCTCTGCCAGGCGTGCCATTGCGTACCCTTGAACTGTCATCAGTGTAGCTTATGTGTATGTGTGTGTCTGAGTCTTACCATGACTGATTATGAAATCACGTCAGATGAGGGTCACAGGGTTTATCTCTGCACTGATGCAATAGGACGCTATAGGACATGGGAATGAGAAGGGATAGTTGTTCGTCGTTACTGTAAAGTGAGACACCGTATCACTTTGCAGGTTTGGCTGTTAGATACATGAGTTGCTACAATGGTGGTAACGGATATCCTACTATTCCAAGCAATTGAGAGCCTTTTTTCCTCACTGAAAAGCTTTTAGTAAGTGATTTGCCCACTTGAAATAAGGACAATGGAGGATCATATGCTTAAATTGACGGTTAAAATCATATGTCTTAACACTAAAATGCATTAAACATAAAAGAATAGCTTTGTTTCTTTTTGAACAGATTTGGAGAAATGTAGCATTACATCACACGCTTAACAATAGATCTGTAGTGAATGGGTGCCGTCTGAATGAGGTTTCAAACACCTGATTAAAACATCATATTCCACACAAATCCAGTCCATCAGTTAACATCTTTAGACGTGAAAAGCTGCATGTTTGTAAGAGACAAATACATTAAGATTTGTTTTTTTTATTTACTTTTTTAACCTGCTAAAATAAGAGAGCTCTACCATAGTATTGCTTTTTCCAGCAAAAAAAAAAATTCACCTTGTCTAAATCTTTTCACTTTACAAGATGTTAATTGATGGATTTGAGTGGTGTGGATTATTGTGATGTTTTTATCTGCTGTTTGGACTCTCATTCTGACGGCACCCATTCACTGCAGATGATCCACTGGAGAGCAAGTGATGGAATGCTAATTTCTCCAATTATGTTCTGATTTCCGACTTTTCTGAGATGTTACAAATATTATTCTTTCCAGTTGACTGTGTTAGGTATTTGCAGTTTGTAAGTTATACAATTTTTTATAAATGATCTGATATTTTGTGCAGTTTTGAGCACACCAGCCCTGTGCGCATGTTTAAAATACAACTACTTTCTTCAATATCTGCTCAAACTCTTTTTAGTCACAGATAAGAATGCATTCTTCTTTGAAGACAAAAAAAATGATTATGAATTCCAAAGTTAATAATATTCCTCGTCTTGCACAACCTGACAGTGTCGCAAGATTTAATTTGACTCAGTCTATTCCCATGGGCCTTGAAATCCACAGAGGCAGCATTTCTGTAACTTGCACTTTGGATTTCATCATGGTGCTCACTATTTCTGTACCTATCGACTTTATTAACAGTATATGAACAAAAAATGCAATGGGAACCAAAACGTATTTGTTATCATCATTCTTCAAAATATATTTTATGTTCTATAGAAAAAAATAAGTCAAACTGGTTTGGAATGACATGAGAGTGAGTAAATGATGACAGAACCCAATTCTAATAAGAGGCTGTTTCAGTGTTGTCATCAGTGGCATCACCCTAAGCAAAAACCTCTCTGCAGAAATTGCTTGCAACATCCTTGAGGCCAAACTGGATCTGTGAAGTGGAACAAACTGAGAGTTTGCAAGATTCTGTTTCACACAGATAAGAGGCTCTGTGAAGGAGCAGTTCTATTAAAACCAGACCTCAGTATGCACAAATTCAGATGTACAGTTAAAGTCAATAGTTTACATACACCTTGCAGAATCTGCTCAGTGTTAATTGTTTTACCAAAATAAGAGGGATCATACAAAATACATGTTTTTTTCTAAATTGAGTTCAAACCTGAATAAGACATTTAAAATAAAAGACATTTACATATAGTCCACAAGTGAAATAAATGACCCTGTTCAAAAGTTTGCATTCACTTGATTCTTAATACTGTGTTGTTACCTGAATGATCCACAGCTGTTTTTTTTTTTGTTTTGTTTTTTTTTTTGTTTAGTGATAGTTGGTCATGAGTCCCTGGTTTGTCCTGAACAGTTAAACTGGCAGCTGTTCTTCAGAAAAATCCTTCAGGTCCCGCAGATTCTTTGGTTTTTCAGCATTTCTGTGTATTTGAAACCATTTCCAACAATGACTGTATGATTTTTAGATCCATCTTTTCACACTGAGGACAACTGAGGGACTCATGCAACTATTACAGAAGGTTCAAACAGTCACTGTTGCTCCAGAAGGAAACACAATGCATTAAGAGCATTGTTTTTTAATTTGAAGATCAAGGTAAAACATCTACTGTAGCTCCTGAAGAGCAGTACTAAATGAAAACAAAATGATATTTAGGCAAAACAGGAAAAATGTACACATCCTCATTCTGTTCAAAAGCTTACATCCCTGGCTCTTAATACATCATTTTACCTTTTGAAGCATCTGTGAGTGTTTGAACCTTTTGTATTGCATATGAGTCCCTCAGTTGTCCTCAGTGTGAAAAGATGGATCTCAAAATCATACAATCATTGTTAGAAAGGGTACAAATATGCAAAAATGCTGAAAAACCAAAGAATAACTGAAGGATTTTTCTGAAGAAAAGCGGCCAGTTTAACTGTTTAGGACAAACAAGGGACTCATGAACAACTATCAACTAAAACACAGCTGTGGATCATTCAGGTAACAACACAGTATTAAGAATCAAGTGTATGTAAACTTTTGAACAGGGTAATTTTTTTATAAATTAAACTATTATTTTCTCTTGTGGACTATATGTAAACATCTTTTTTGTCAGGTCAGTGCTAAATATAAACAATTTATAAAATCCCTTGTATTTTGGTAAAATAACATTTAGCTGATTCTGCAAGGTATATGTAAACTTTTGACCTTAACTGTATTTCATTTTGGCTTTCTAGGGCACCCTCCCATTAACGCATTCATCACTAGAAATTATTAAATTAAATAGCAAGACTACTGCAGTTCAGATAAGCAGGGTTATTATAGTTAATTAAAAACATAACACAATGGCTGTATAATGCTGCAGGTTATGAACTGACAGCAGTTGCATGAGGTCTTGATCACCCACAATGAGCATTTCTCAGGAAGCTGAAGTAAACTGGAAAAGCGGTTTGAAAACATGATTTTTGCATCTGTTTGGTAACGCTTATGGTGCAGAAGAAACACTTTTTTGTTAACAGAAGTTATGAATTGTGAAAGAGCAAAATAAAAAAATACAAACTTGTGTTCTCAGCAAAGAAATTCTATTTATTGTTCAAAGGAAGTCTGTGGAGAATTACAGCAGTACACACTTGACTGAACAGCTGCCTTTATCACATAACACAGTACAGACAAGAATGAGGTCAAAACTCATATGGATATTGAAATTAGTAAAAAGTCAATATGGCTCCCAGGTGGTGTGTATGGCTAATTCTTGTGGTTAGAGAAGGCCTGAAAAAACAAAACGGTCAGGAAAGGTACATCACACTTTTATCTTCGATCAAATGAAAAATGTATAACACCCACTCAATATCAGGATAACAGAGGGACGTTGCTAACAGGCACACACATTTTGACAGATTTGGGAGAAGAGGAGCAGACACATTGCAGTAAGACTCAGAAATGTGACAACTTAATATGCAGAGAAAAAAAAAGAACAAGAGTGTTATATTATGCCATTTGGGTTGTTGTTGAAAAATGAACTACAAACTAAACTGAGAACATTTTCAAGTCTAGTTTGAGTATTTCACAATTTTTTCATTGTTTTTGCTCTTCCAACCATAAAGACTATAGGAAATGTATGGAAAACCAGTAAGAAATATTTCCATATATATAATTGCATCCGAGTTTTATTTGTTTAAATAGCCTGTTCAGGAAGCATTTATAATTGATTCTATACGTCTATATAAATATATTTCTGTATATATATATTTCTGTATATTGTTTTTAAAAATAAATCTATTTGAACCCAGTTGGGTGTTGTTCTACATTTGATTTCCTTTCCAGTTTTGTCACCAAAGCTCTTCGCTTATTAAATTCGAAAACGTACTAATTCGATTTTCGCCATTCCCTTTACAAGCGCCAAATCAAACCCAGCATCAATGGTAAATTTAGTGGCATTAGCACCAATGCACTTCCCAATTTAACACATACAATCAGAGTAATTTGCTCAATCCTGACAAGAAACAGGAGAAAAACGAAATAAAAACTCACCAGCCCGCATAAACCGCAATCTTAGCGGCGGGGGGGCTGGTGGAGCACGGTTTTATAGCACCATTTTAACTGTTTGTACATTGTTGCTTGAACTGTATTGTGTGTCCACAAGTTGAACTCTTTAACAACCTCCAATATTTTTACACGGTTTGATCTGAGTCTTTTATATATAGAATATATATGTATATACACACACACAAATTTGCAGAGAACACTTCCTGAATGAGCTAACTATGAGATTCACACCACGTCGTTCAGATGATGCTGGTTTGCTCCCCATCATATGGTACAACACCAAAAACACCTATAGTAGAGATATTCATCGTTTCTTGATACACTAACACTACACGTCCCTGTCGACTCTTTTGTGAACTCAGTAACTCAGTCTCTGGGTGAAGGGGTGTTTTTTTTTTTTTTTTCTTTGTAAAGGGGAAAACTTTCAAAATGACAAGACCTATAGAGCAGCCAGCAGAAATATCCATTTATCTAGCCAAACATCGTCTATACTGCTTTAAACAGGATTCTCTTACATATACATGACAGTGTTTCTCAGTCAAACATCTTTATTCGCCATAGAGCATTAATGTTCTTCGTTTCATGCACGGTAATTCTTTCCCCCTCCTGCGCGGCGGTTCTCGCTCTGTGCGGTTGGCCCGGCGACGAAGCACCTGTGCGGGTCAGTCGTCATCAATGTCGTCGCCCTCCGACTCCTCTCCAGCTCTCCGCTCGTACACTTTCTCTCTGTGCCGCTCCTGGATCTCCTTCATCTCCTCGGCGTAGCGGGTGAACGCTCCGCCGAACTTGCTCCACGCTTTGAAGGGTATCGTGATAGAGTTTCTGTAACTGGGCTTCACCTCGCTCACCCGCAGAAACACCCCGTACTTGTTGGAGCCCACGTCGAAGAAGAACCGCTTGGAGTCCACCGTGATTGACGTGCCCTCGGGGAGCTCTCCGTAACCTCCAGCGCAGCCGCCGCCGACCAGCTCCTCGTCGTCCCCGCCGTAGTCGTCGATCAGTTTGGCCAGAGCGTCGCGGAACTCGATGAGACCCTGAGCAGGAAGGGCAATGGTCTGCCCGGACTGCATGCCACCCCCGGGCACACCTCCTCCGACGCCAAAACCACCAGGCCCGCGATTGACGGTCTGACGGATCCGGAGGAACCTCCCCCGCTGGTTCTCCTTCAAATCGAGGTAGTATTTGCGGTTTTCCCTCACTAGGAACTCGCTCTTCAAGGCCCGTCTAGGCCCGCCGTCCTCGCCGCCGGAGGATTGGGCGATCTGCTCCGGGGTGCTGGGTCCGAGCTGGGCGTAGTGCTCAATGAAATCCCCCAGGTAGTCCCGAAACTCCGCCGCGACTGACATGGAAAGTGTCAAGCGACTTTTGGAGCCCCCAGCGCCGACCTCGGCGATCTTGATGAACCTGCCCTTCGAGTTTTGCTTCACGTCCAGGTAAAAGCGCTTGTTTTGGATGTCAAGCCGTTTGGACGCCAGCTCCTGGGTCTCTTGATCCCTCTGGAAAGGCTGGAACCCGCTTCCTCCTCCGCCGCCGCTTCCACCACCACCTCCACCACCGCTGCTTCCACCGCGCTCACTCCCACTATCCCCATCCGCCATCTTCACCATCACCCAGAGCTGCGTTATTTTTTCCCACCCGTATTTCCTCAGGTCCCGCCTTCTGACCCGCAGAACGTTGTATGAATGGCCCACAGCTCTCGAACGTCACCTGCTTAGGAACATCTTGTGATTGGGCGTTTGACGTGTCAAACATGCATTCGCTTCTCCAATTGGACCGCAACCTGTCCGTTATGCGGGTAAACACCAAATCCGTGTTCTTATTGGCTCACTTGGACTGCCTGTCAAAGTATAAACCCCACCCTATTGTTTTGACAGTACCACGGGCGATTGGTGTACAGTGGTGTCGATAACGCACTAACACAAGCACTATATTGCAGATAACGCTTGGCCTTTCTAACGGTACATACAGAATCATCCCTCAGTCAACATCTACGGTGCTTTCCACCGTTTTCTAGCCATTTAAATAAACAAATAGGAACTTCTTGATAAAGTTTTCACGGGAAGTTTGAGGAGAACATTTTCTCTTGATTGCATATTTTAATACTTTTTTATTTGCACTAAAATAACAATAATTTTATTGTGTTTCTTAATAAATAATAATTATTTAAAAAGAAAATGATGACTTATTACAGATTATTGCGAAAAGGCTAAACAAATACAGAAATGTTTACCTTCAGGTTTATACCATAGGTTTATACATATTAATACTAGCCAGAAAGAAAGATGAAACTTTGCTGCCTAACGCAAAGTAAATATTTTACAGATAATATTTAATAATTTGCTCTGGCGTTGGTTTAATGACAGTATGAAGATAATTATTTAGCCTATTTACCAAATGTTATATTATTATGCTATTTTATACTATTTTATCACAATTTTATGTCTTTTTGCACAATTTGTACATGATTTTATGAATAGAAATATGTGACCCTAGACCACAAAACCAGTCTTAAGTATCGATATATTTGTAGCAATAGCCAACAAATACATTGTATGGATCAAAATGATCGATTTTTCTTTAATGCCAAAAATCATTAGGATATTAGGCTAAGTAAAGATCATGTTCCATAAAAATATTAAAACTTAATTTTTGATTAATAATATGCATTTCTACGAACTTCATTTGGACAACTATGAAGGCGATTTTCTCAATATTTAGATTTTTATTTTTTTTTTGCACCCTCGGTTTCCAGATTTTGAAATAGTTGTATCTCGGCCAAATATTATCCTATCCTAACAAACCATACATTAATGGAAAGCTTTTTTGTTCAAAGTGAGAAAAATGATAGTTTGATTAGAATTTTTATTTGGTTGTATAATTACTCTCAAGTTATTTACATAAAATTATTAATTTGTGTATTATTAATAAGGTCATTTACGACTTTTAAACAGAGGTTAAATGTTTTCTCCAAAATTTCAGGCAGTTGTCAGTGCTAAGTCCCGCCTTCGTGTTATCCGTACAAACATCATTCATCGATGGGGGATGGTAGAAACAGATACATGCCGAAATCTCATTGGCTCTCCTGAAATTCGAACCAACAACAGACTCTCTGATTGGCTGATTCCACCGCTCTGTATGCCTCAAGCGTTCTCTGCTGAACGGGGTTTATTGTTTCTCCGAGTCAAGAGGCAAAATAGAATTTAGACAGACCTCCCCGGATCCCATTCAAAGTAATACTTCGCTGAAATGGTATGTAATTATTCAATAGTG
The DNA here is from genome assembly GCF_049309525.1 of Garra rufa. Lineage (NCBI taxonomy): Eukaryota > Metazoa > Chordata > Actinopteri > Cypriniformes > Cyprinidae > Garra > Garra rufa. The sequence continues at coordinate 47,574,101 of NC_133365.1, read as the reverse complement.
TTCCGTATAACTGTTTTCTACAACTCTAAATGTCCCCCGTTTTGTTTTAGTGCTTATTTGTCGTCTTTTTAAATATTCTACTGCTAGCTCCGAGCTAACGCTGGTTGGATTTTGCGCTGCTAGCTTGCGAGAGTAGCTCGTGCTAATAGCTTTTTTTGTAGTTGGTATTTATTTAAACACGACGTATGTTGTCCCAATTTAAATGGTAAGCGTATTAAACCTACCTTTTGTATTTATATCAATAGTTTTGTTGATATACGTCGCAGCTGGTGAGAAATTTCTCTAAGCATGATAGCTAAGCTAAACTCTATCCACCAGCGGCTGTGTGGAGCTGATGTGTGATCAGTTCTTATAAACTTTATTTACTGTACAGTTGTTCAGAGACCACCGCCTCCCGAGAATTGCGTTAGGCTTTTCTAGTAACGTTATGTGCAGGTTAGTGTCAGAAATACTGATAAACTATATCATAAGTTTAGTGTGGCAGTCACATGAGCGGGAGATTTACCTGCGTTAAAGTGCTGTTAATCGACTCATTGGCATTTAGTGAAGTGGCAGATGGCATTGCTTATTTTTTTTAGGTAAACTTTAATTCATTTGAAGGAAGGGCAGGATCCCATAATGGGTGTTTTAATCATACCCGATGGGCGGGAAACGGTGCAAATTGCCAAGAGAATATGGAAAATATATATTTCGCCAAACCTGCATTTTTGGTTGTAGAGCTTAAGTAACTTATACCGGTAGTTATCTTCATATGAGTAATGCATTAATAATAAATGGCTTAATGACTTGAACAGTAGTTGACGCAGTTGCTTATAACAGTTATTTTTTTTTACATGTAAAAAAGATAAGTTTTTTTTGTGTGTGTGTAAAAACACTGTATATATTATGTAATATTTTGTTATAATATTGTTTTGTAATTAAATTGTTCCATATCAAAATTAAATTAAATATGTAATTTAATTTGTTTGTAATTTGTCATTTTTACATTATTTTACCTGTTTATCTAATTTTTTACATTAGATATCAATTTTAGAATATATTAAATATGTAATTTAATTTTTGTTAGGAATGTTTGTAATATTTTACATACTTTTTATGTAATACATTTAATTTTATTATGTGAATTAGAGTTACATATATTTCTGTGTTATTATCAAAATTAAATGTAACAAATTTTTGTTTAACTTGAATCATTATTAGATTTTAAATACATTTTAAATTATGTAAAATTTAATTTTTATATTACATTTTTCACGTTACATGTTAAAATTAAATTATGTATTAAATTGAATGTAATTAAAACTTTAATTTTTAAATTTATTTAATATTTCTTTTTAATATGTGAATTATAGTGTTACATATATTTTCACATGTTACATATCACAATTAAATTAGATATTAAATTAAAAATATAAAATTGAATGTGTTTGTAATTTGACTTACATTATTTGACATAATTATGTTATATATTTTATTGTAAATTATATTGGTACATATATTTTTCAAATGTTACATATCACATTTAAATTAAATGTAATTTAATTAGTTTAATTTTTACAATTATGTAATGTAAATTTATATTGTGGCTTTTTTTAAGTGTTACATAATTAAATTCTATATTAAAATATGTAATTTGATGCTTGTTTAATTTTTTATATTTCATATAATATTTAATTTTATGTGAATTGTTACTTTTCATGTGGTGGTACATAGTATCAGTTAAATTATATTAAATAAAATGTAGCTTGTCATGTTTATAATATTTTATATGCTTAATTTTTACGTGTGAGTTTCAATTTTTATTTTATATGGGAATTATATTGTTACTTTACATAATCAAAATTAAATTATATATTAAATTCAATACGTAATTACATTTTGTTAGTAATTTGTAGTTTTTACATTTTATATGCTTCATTTTTATGTAATATATTTAATTTATGTGAATTATATTGTTGTTGCATATATTTTTAAATTGTTGTAAAAATGTTACACATTCTAGTAATTCTAGTACAGATTATTACATATAATTTTTACATTTGTAATGTTTATGTAATATATGTAATTTTATGTCAATTATATTGTTAAATTTTTTACATATGTAGAAACACTTGTAGTATTTAATTTTTATTTGTGAATTTTTGTTTTGTTTACATATGTAACAAATGTTACATTCTACGTACACATATGTATATTTATGTAATATACTATGTTTTTGCGTATAGAAATAAAATGATACATTTATGTGAATTATATTGTTAAATTTTTTACATATGTAACAAATGTTACATTCTACTTACACGTATGTAAATTTATGTAATATACTATATTGTTTTTGCGTATAGAAATAAAATAATACATTTATGTGAATTATATTGTTACGTCTTTGCATATAGAAATTAAATATTATCTATTTAGTTTTTAAATGTGAAATGCATTGTTTTATTTCCCCAATATGCTTTAAATGTCATTGCACAACTTGTATGCTGATGGAAATACAAATGACCAGAATTGTGCTCATTCTGTTATTGATTATGCTAATTAATTGTTTTGTGCACTGAAATGCTTGAATATGTTTGTACGTGTTGAATCTGAGTCTGTGTTGTTTTGTAGGCAGGAGGAAAGGCAGGTAAAGACAGTGGCAAAGCCAAGGCCAAAGCAGTGTCACGCTCACAAAGGGCTGGACTTCAGGTAAGCATCTGATTTTTATTTCCTATGCTGGTTTTTCCATGTTTAAATATCCTCTATTCAGATAGTGTAGTTGTCTTCTAAGGGAATGCATATCTGAAATTTGTAGTTTCCAGTGGGCCGTATCCACAGGCACCTGAAGACCCGCACTACAAGCCACGGTCGTGTGGGAGCAACAGCAGCTGTCTACAGTGCAGCCATCCTCGAATATCTCACAGCTGAAGTAAGACTCTGTGCCACTCAGTTTCAATCCTGCAAAGCAAATGCATGTTTGTAATAGTTTAATTCTTGTGGTAGGTTTTGGAGTTGGCAGGAAATGCTTCAAAAGATCTGAAGGTGAAGCGTATCACTCCTCGCCATTTACAGCTGGCCATTCGTGGAGACGAGGAGTTGGATTCCCTCATCAAGGCAACCATTGCTGGTGGTGGTATGTTGGAGTTTAATTTCGCTTGTGCTTGTTGCAAACATGCTGTTTTGACAGATTAGGATGTTAAGCACTTGTGTGTTTGCTGTTTTCTCGCAGGTGTGATTCCTCACATCCATAAGTCCCTGATCGGTAAGAAGGGCCAGCAGAAGACTGCGTAGTTCCCTGTGGGGTCACTATGCTGACATGGACTCAAGGACTTGCGTTTGGGAAGTGTGACCAGATCGGCTTGTGTTAATCCATTCATCCAATTTCTTTTTTTTTAAGTTAATATTAATGTTATACTAGCTAACCACAAGTGATTTGTTAGAGTTTTGTGTTAATGTTATATCGCCAAAACTAGAATGGCAAATAAGCCCCGCCCCCTCAACCCAAATGTCAGGTATTTTAGAGAGAGACAAACAGGAAGTGTGTGATCTTTCCTGATGTGACTGCGGAATTGTTTGTTGAATTGGCCAGAAATATGGAGGTGTTTTATACTGAAAAATGGAAATGATAAAAACATTTTATACAAAACAAAAAAACGTTGTTTGTCCTTATTTTGCATTGTCATAAATGTGCAATCTTTGTTGACTTAAAGACTTTAAATTAGTTTTTTTTTTTTTTATACACGCTAGGGCTGGACCAGAATATTCGAACATTCGAATATTCGTTCGGTGGGTTGGCATTCGATTTTAAATTGAGATTCGAATATTCGTTTTTTTTTTTTTTTTTTTTTTCATACACCTTGCATCCCCCGCGAAACGGTTCTCATTCACGCTTAAATGAATGAAGAAGACCAGACTGTTGCGCCACTAACACAGAAACAGCAAAGAGAGAGAGAGCGAGAGAGAAATTTAGTAATATTTAAGAGACACTATAAAGTACAGTCGGACACACTTGAATGGTTGAAGCAAAACTAGGGCTGTGACTGTCGTAATGACAACCGCGCCTCTGCATTTAAATGCACGCAGTAAGCTGGCCGCAAAGCTCCAGCAAAAATAATTACCATGAATGTGTCGGGAAAAAGTAAGGAGATATTTGAATTATTTATTAATAAACTAGTATTTGGAAAAAAGATGAAGTGGACGACCCTGATGCCTTTTGCTCATTTGACTCGCCTTTAATACCTAAATGCAAATGCATTAGGCCTATAGCTAAAGGAAGAGTTTTGTTTTCGATTTAAATTATTTAAATTCATTTTTTTATAGTTTCGGATGATATATTAGTCTTACCTTTATGAGCAAAAATGAAGTTTCACATAGCGCTGGCTTGCGCTTCATGTTTTGCAAGGAGTGGATATATCTATGGGTTTTAATTGAAATCGTGATGACTTGGTCGTTACTTTAAAAAACAAAAACTTAAATTTAACAAATAAAAAGTGTTCCAAATATATTTCTAAATTAACTGTACAACCTAAGTAAACGAAAATAAATGTAATCACTTTGCTATTAAAAACAACAGCTGTGCAATGGGGAAGAGAAGGAGAAAACAGACCGGTTCCAGTCAGACTCGGGACAGTAATTCTGATGAGCTGTCGGAGAAGGTCCGGACGAGGTTTTAGTAATGTTTGCAACAAATGTTTGTTTAATAGCCGATTTAACATTCTTATTTAGGCTAGATTCATATTTAAATGTACTATTTATTTGATTTATTTTAGCGTTTTGTAGGCTGATTGTTCACTGACTGAAGTGCTCAAATAAACACGCACGTTTGTTAAAAATGTTTGGGCCTAATTTATTTTGGGTTTCAAAATAATATACTTAGGCTATGTATTTTATATAGGCTTATATACACAAACGTTATATATATATATATTAATAAATAATTTAGATATGAATAATTTATTTATATATAAACACCGCGCCATTTTTTTTCGTTCTTCTTTTTTAAACAGCCTACCCTTTACGGTGCCATAATTACTGTGCTAATTTCTGATTTGGGAGTGATTTGTTTGTTAAAAAATGTTAGGCTACCTTATTAAAAGTATTGCACTTAACAGACCTGTGTGTTTTGTATCACTAGCGCGGTGTCCGTTCATGAAGCAAAGCTCTGCCTGCGTGAGGCGCGCTGCATCCAACTAGCAATGTTCTATTATAATTTATTAATTCTGAACGTGTGGTGTGTCCATATTACACCAAAATGCAACACTGCACTCCCTTGGGTCCACAGCAAAAATCGTTTGGATGTACTGTTCTCGATATAATAAAAATGCAAACAGAAAGGCATACAGAGATTCCTGCCTTTATTAGAGAGAAGAATATGTTCAGCCCCTCCCACCGAAGCTTCGAATATTCGATGTTGATTACTACCGAAGCTTCGAAGCTCAAAAAATGGTATTCGGACCAGCCCTAATACACGCACACTACCAGTCAAAATTTTTCTGTTTTTAAAACAGTAAAATAAAAAAAAGGTTCTCTTCTGCTCAACAAGCCTGCATTTATTTGATCCAAAGTACAGTAAAAACTAACATTTTGAAATATTTGTATTTAAAATAATGTTTTTTTATTTGAATCTGTTTTAAAAAGTAATTTATTCCTGTGATTTCAAAGCTGAGTTTTTAGCATCATTACTCTAGCTGCTCGAAACCTAGCCGAGTAGATTTATATATGTTTTTTTGGTTTCTTTGAACTTATACTATATTTGATGAAATTATACTGACTCCAGGCTTTTTTTATGGTATTGTGTATAATTTTACAAAAGCTTTTTATTTCAGGTAACTGCTGGACTCTGGCTGTTTCTATTCATCAAATAAGCCTAAAAAATGCTTTTTAAAATTGATAATAATAATAATAGAACATGTCTCTTGAACAGCATATTAGAATGATTTACGAAGGATCATATGGCACTGAAGTAGTGATGCTGAAAATTTTGCTTTGACAACAGGAATAAATTACATTTTACAATATGTTTAAATAGAAACCATTGTTTTAAATGGTAAAAATATTTAAATGTTCCTGTTTTTGCTGTACTTTGGATAAATGCAGGTTTGGTGAGCAGAAGAAATCTTACTGTTCAAAAACTTAATTGGTAGTGTATAGTGTATCTAGATGGGTTTTTCTTTTTCTTTGGAAAGGTTATTAGTTAATGTCTTTTCAAAAAAGAAAAATCTCAGACAGACTGAGGTTACGTGTATATGTATTTTATTGAAAAATGTTTATGATGTCTTATTTTTATTTGTTTAGAGATTATTAGTAGTAGAATAGCTATGGAAATAATGTTTCATGTTATGTACAATTAAATGAAAGTGTGTTATAGTTACTTTTTGACGTACTTAAGCACAATTTTATATGCAGTTTTACAATTCGGTTGTCTAACTATTGTGTCCACGAACCACGTGACGGCTAGATCAAAGCGTGTCGCAACTCTGTTTCTCTATGGCTCTGCGAACTACAAGCGCATTAATACGGAATGCGGCTTGAAAAGACTGAATTTTAAACCACGATCATGAAATCAACGACTACAACACTTTTTTCATTATAAATACATTTCCCTCATGTTTTCATTTTGTTCTGTGGGTACTAAAATGTCGCCACAAAGTGTGGACACTAGGTGGAGATGAAGACCACATATTTACGAGTCAGATTTTTTTTCCCCCTCAGAGATTTTAAATATCCTGTTCGCGTGTGGGAGGATATACTCCTGTGATTAAAATAAAGAAGAACAAGGGAAAAAAGACATTTTGATGGCAGCTACTCGTGTGTGCTGTAATTCACATGCGTATGTGTTGCCAACCAGGTAAGTTTGAATAGGCTATACAGTGTTGTTCTTGGATGCACTTGTGTTAGTTAAATTGTTTAAAGCATTTTTCACTCGAAAATACACTGACGCATTTAACAGTAAATCCTCCAAGTGGGTTCCTCTGGATTCTCTGCATAACCTTGAGTATGTTTACATACGGTCAGACTCCAGTCATGTTCTAGAGAACTGGCGGATGCACAAACACCGATTTATAGCTTACTACCTAATATAATTCGTCCACACTAACCCTTTAGGTACCAAATTAATCTAAAGTAAGCTTTTGCAGCACCACAAACTTAAAAACATTCATACAGATGCAAAATGAAGGTTTTAAATGTCCCAGACGGCTGCAGCAAGGGATGTGTTCGAGCTCACTGTTCTGCTGTGTCATGCTGTATTAGATATATGCAGTCTTGTGTGCGTGCAAGATTGAACTGTTTTAACCTAGGAATTAAAACAAGATCTCAAACATGACTGCAGTCTTTGGGTTATGGGACATCTGCAATGCAGAAGCCTATATATAGCAGAGAGATGGAGGAGAGCAATGCAGGGAGGGGGGCTGAGGACAAGATACAATATTATCAATGGAAAAGTTGCCAGTCCCACAAATATTATTCAGTACTGCAGGTTTTTAGTGCTTCTTTGAAGCTTTAGTGCTTCTATTTTAAGCTTGCAGTCCACACTCATTTCACTCCTAAATATGATATTTTTTGTTTTAATGCATGTGTTTCAAATAGGTGATTTAATAATATAAAAACATAAGTATTACTTTAAAAATTATGCATGCATTTTTTTAAATAATAAGAAATGTTCTCATGTTCCCTTGTGTTTAGAGCTTAGTTTCTTGCAGTACTTCAGGAATGAATAAATATCTCTTATTTTGTGCTCTACAGTTGAATGTGTAATCATAACCATTAATGCTCGCTGAGATTATTTCTGGCACATAGTCATTGCTGAGAAGAAGCTGCTGTCTTTTAATAATTTAACTGATTAAATATTTCAGGACTTTTAGGAGGAAATGGATATGCTTAGTCAGAGTACTCTATTTGAGTTGGTGGTTGACCATCTGCAAAATATGTTCACCGTACAATAATGTGGTAAAATATATTAATATATTGACTACTAATCTGTATTTATGTGTTGTGCCAGTTTCTTCTTGCATTAAGTAATTATTTTAACAAATCAATAAGTCCATTTACATTTTTAAAATGTAAAATTAGTAAGATTTTTTTATATCTGTTTGAAAAAAGTCTCTTATGCTCACCAAGACAAAGCTTGTGTGAACACAGTAAATGTTGTGAAATATAAAAATTTGAAAGACGTTTTCTATTTTAATGTATTTTAAAATATAATTTATTGCTGTTATGTCAAAGCTGAATTTTCAGCATTACTCCAGTCTTTACTGTCATATGATTTTTCAGAAATGATTTAATATCCTGATTTGCTCCTCAAGAAACATTTGTCTTATCTTATTATTTTTAAAAACAGTTGTGCTGTTTAAAATGTTTTATGGAAACTGAGATTTTTGAAGGATTTTTTGATTAGTTGAAAGATCAAAAGAACAACATTTATTTGAATTAGAAATCTAACATTATAAATGTCTTTACTTTCACTTTTGATCAATTTAATGCATCCTTGCAGAGTGAAAAAAATAAAATAAAATCTTACTGACCCCAAACTTTTGAACAGTACTATATGTGACCCTGGACCACAAAACCAGTCAATTTTAAATTATACATTTTTATTCACCTGAAAGCGGAATAAATAAGCTTTCCATTGATATATGTTTTGTTAGAATAGGACAATATTTGGTCAAGATACATTGTGAATACATTGTAAATAGTAATAAATTAATATTTGAGAATCTGAGAGTGCAAAAAAATAATAAATCAAAATATTGAGAATATCGCTTTTAAAGTTGTCCAAATGAAGTTCTTGCAGTGCATACTACTAATCAAAAATTAAGTTTAGATATATTCACAGCAGAAAATTGACAAAATATCTTCATTGAACATGATCTTTACTTAATATCCTAATGATTTTTAGCATAAAAGAAAACTAATTTTGACCCATACAATGTATTGTTGGTTATTGCTACAAATAAACCTGTTCTACTTAAGTGGTCCAGGGTCACATATGTTATTTGTGTACATGCATATACTGTATATGAATATGTTAAGAACTACCCAACTACAGCACACTAAAGTTTCACTGCAAATCATTTAAGGTGCTAAAGTCATTATCATTCTGTATGATTTAGGAATTTCATATGGAATAGCCAAGCAATGAGAATCACCCACTGTCAGATTTGGATGTGATTGATTCCCAAAAAGCTGAGAGCATTACATTTTGGAGTTGCTCTGGATTCGTCCAGCCAAGAACAGGAGATGTGCCGTCAGCAGAATGGGTGTTTGCTAGATGCATAATTTATACGCTCTGTCTAGTCTCCCTCATAGGATATTCAAACATTTCTGTCTAAAGCCTTTTTACGACTTGCTAACTGCCGTCCTTGAAACTGATTCATCCATTCCTACAAAATAGAATTTACAATCTAAAAAATGCTGTTTTTTTTTTGTTTTTGTTTTTTACCCAAATGCTGCCTTTTCAGCCTGTTGGGTCATTTTATTGCATTGTTTTTACACTTTTACCCAGATGTTGGGTAGTTTTTCTGCACTCTAAAAAATGATGGGGTATTTTTTCAACCCAAATGCTGGGTTCATCTTGTTGGGTAATTTTATTGGGTTATTTTTAAGATTTTCACCCAGGTGCTGGGTAGTTTTTCTACACTCTAAAAAAATGCTGAATTATCTTTTTTAACCCAAATGTTGGGTTTTGCCTGTTGGGTCATTTTATTGGGTTGTTTTTTTTTACACTTTTACCCAGATGCTGGGTAGTTTTTCTGCACTTTAAAAATTATGGGGTATTGTTTTTAACCCAAATGCTGGGTTCAGCTTGTTGGGTCATTTTATTATTATTTTTTTTTTTTACACTTTTACCCAGATGTTGGGTAGTTTTTCTGCACTCTAAAAAATGATGGGTTATTTTTTTTAACCCAAATGCTGGGTTCAGCCTGTTGGGTCATTTTATTGGGTTGTTTTTTTTTTTTTTTACACTTTTACCCAGATGTTGGGTAGTTTTTCTGCACTCTAAAAAAAAATGGGTTATTTTTTCAACCCAAATGCTGGGTTCAGCTTGTTGGTCATTTTATTGAGTTATATGTTTAATATTTTCACCTAGGTGAAAATTGTGAGGTCAGAGTTCCCCTGGTGAACAGCAGCCCATCACCGTCTCAGGTGTTGGCAACACGCCGGCACAAGAATTAGCACTATGTATGTAGTATGGTAAGCTGTGCTTTATTCACCCAAATAAATTCAATTTGTCTTATGTTTTTGTTGATGCGTATTCTTGCTTAATAATAAATGTTCATCATTATTGCTGTTGCCTCTATAATTCTGAGTCAGATTTTTAATTTCCAGCCCATTTTAAGCTAGCAAAAAAAAAAAAATTAGCAAGAGTTGACTTAAAACAACCCAGCATGTTGGGTTTAACATTTAAACCAACCAGCTGGGTCAAAATAACCCAGCATGCGTTCTGTCTAATATTACCCAACGCTGGGTTGCCAAATAACCCAAGTTGAGTTGTGTTTAACTTGGCATTTTTTAGTGTATAAATAAAATAAACTGTGGTATTAAAAGGTTACCATATTTATGTACCACTTAATCAAATCTTTAAGAAAATGGTACCATGGTACATGTCCATAAAAGCATGACATTGCTATAGCGTTATGTTCTACTAAAAATATGGTACTTTCTGGTACTTTTTTATAGCATTCATTCAGTTGTTAATGTTTATTAATCATCAGTTAGTTTATTTATCTATGCCTTAGTAATCTTAAAAAGGTAAACATATTGATTGGTATAACAGCAAACTATGAAAATCTTTTTAACCTCATTCTAAAGCTTTTACTTTTTATTGCTTGAATGAAATCCAATCATTTGAAAAAAAGCAAAAAAGTTCCCCTCATAGATTTGCCACAATGACCAATGAAAATCTGAAGTGACTTAAAGTAGAAATAACTTCCAGATTAAAACATTCCTAATAATTTACTTACCCAGATGTTATCCAAAATGTTCATGTCTTTCTTTCTTCAATCAAAAACAAAAATTAAGGTTTTTGAGGAAAACATTCCAGGATTTTTCTCCATATAGATGACTTCAATGGTGGCCAACGGGTTGAAAGTCCAAATTGCAGTTTCAATGCAGCTTCAAAGGGCTCTACACAAACCCAGCCAAGGAATAAAGGTAGTCTAGCAAAACGATCCATCATTTTCTTTTAACAATAAAAATCAATATCCTTTTAAACCACAAATACTAAGGAATGTTTTATTCTGGAAGTGAACAAGTCATTTCACTCGGTGGCCATCTTTGAAACGCCTCTCGGGAAAGCTATTTCAGGACCGCAAAACCAGTTATAATGGTCAATTTGTTTTTTAAATTGAGATTCATACATCATCTGTGAGCTGAATAAATAATCTTTCCATTGATGTATGGTTTGTTAGGAAAGGACAATATGGAAAATCTGGAATCTGAGGGGTGCAAAAAAATGCAAAATATTGAGAAATTTGCCTTTAAAGTTGTCCAAATGAAGTTCTTAGCAATGCATATTATTAATCAAACATTAAGTTTTGATATATTTTCAGTAGGAAATTTACAAAGTATCTTCTTGGAACATGGTCTTTACTTAATATCCTACTGATTTTTAGCTTAAAGGAAAACTCGATAATTTTGACCCATAGTGTATTATAAACCATTGCTACAAACCCATTCTACTTATGACTGGTTTTGTGATTCATGGTCACATTTGACATTTAAACCAATGAAATCCAACAACAACTGTCTCATAAATGTTGTTGTAATAGCATTGGTATTTGTCAGCTAACCTCCCGAAATTGCCAAGTCACTCTAGTGAGGTAGCCTATAGTTTCTGGATAGTGTGTGTGTATGGATAGGTTCACTTGATATAACACATCAGAGACAAAGAGGCAGTTTATAGTACGTTTGGTTGATAAATGGCTTTATTTGGCTTTAGGGAAACATCACTGTATCAGTTAGCAGCCATACAGATAAAGTGTCAGCACTCCCGAACTATCTCTGAAACAGTGATGAGATGCAGAAAACGTGAGGACTCTTTTAAGCAGTTTAGATCCATGATTAAGGCATTTACGTACATTTTTTTTACACACATCAAGCAAATCTATCCCACCCTCTCGTATTGTCAAGCTCCAAGTGAATTAGGCCATGCAAATTGAACCTCCTCTTGATTGATTCATTCCATGAAGAATTTGCTGCACTGTTTTATCACATTTATTAGAAATCTTTCTCTTCCCTCCTTTCCAGTTCGCCGCCAAAAGTAATTCAAAACCTTTAGTTTAACGTCATTGTCACCACATTTCATTTTCCTCCAAGTTCTGGTAATTTTCTGCCAGGACCTTATCAGTTAAGTTTAAACCTAAAATACAGTATTTACAATGTGATGAGTATTTAAAAAAACTGGTGAAACAAAATGAAAAATTCCTTTAATTTCCGCAGTACATTGGGCCCTATTTAACATATTGTAGAGATAACATACTGAGAACTATTTAGAATTATATTTTCCCAGAACTATGATTCAGTCTCACCTGTCGGTCTTAGTTAACATTTTCAATTGCCACATATTTATTAAAATGATTTTAAAAATTAAGACCACTGATGGAAAAAGTTCAAATCAGAGAGGGTGAATCTCCAGTCAGGGCTCAAAAAGTTATTTCAGATGAGTTTGAAGTAAGAATTTGTCAGAACAATGCTGATTCAAAAATTTATTAGAACCATATTCTGTGCACTGTAAAAAACAATTTGTTGAATCAACTTAAAATAATTTGTTGTCTGGCTGCCTTATAATTTTAAGTTCAGTCAACTCTGAAAAGTTAAGTCAACTTAAAATGTCAAGTTGTACTAAGTGACAACTTAGATATTTGAGTTGATTCAACTAAAAATTTTAAGGCAGCCAGGTAACTTACCAACCAATTTTTTTGTTAAGCCAACTCAAATATTTAAGTTGTCTCTTAGTACAACTTAACATTTCAAGTTGACTATACTTATTTGAGCTGCCTGAACTTAAAAATTTAAGGCAGCAGGGTAACAAATTATTTTAAGTTTACTCAACAAATTTTGTTTTAGTTTTTTTACAGTGTGGGCAGACATTAAAGTTTTTATATGCACAAAGGTTTATGTAAGAAGAAATACTGAAGTCAGACCAACTGAGATGTGATCTGAAACTAGCTACTTATTCAAACATCACAAAAATGCATGAATAGAAAGAATTTCATCAGCTCTTTTTCCATCCATGATGTTGATATTTTAAACTATTTAAAAAAATAAAGATATAGTATTGCACGTTGTTGGTTTCATAAGTTTATTTATCGTGACAGATGAAGATCAGGGCATATTTTCGAACATTCCCGATGCTTTCATTCAGTCAAGCAGGCCTGCATTATGAAGGGTCATTGGCGGTGGTTCAGATTGCTGTCTGAATGAGTTCTTGTAATTGTGGTTTTTCTGGAGTAATCATGTTTCATTTAATAGCCCTTCACTATGGCTGTTGATGTGACTGTCTGTGACCCCTCTGCCCTCTCTATGGCCTGCCTGTCATCTGCAGGGAGAGAAGAGAGCCAGATCCGTCACTACCATCTGCAGTGCTGCAGATAAACACTAGTGTTTACAGTGCTTCTTGAAGCAGGAAAGCTCTTGTACACAAACCAAAAGCACAACAAACACACGAACGTAAAAAACAGACATGTACACAGACTCATGCTTTCTCACTTCCATTTGGGTCCAGAGCACGCCCAGATCATATTTAACCCTAAAATCAAACATTTTGCATAAGGATGATTAAGATTGTTTGTCTTTTCATTAAAATTAAACACCTCCCTCTCAATTGTACTAAAACTAATATGAAATGATTAAAAAATATGCTTTATTTAAATGGTTAAGCATTTATACATCATGGTTGCATTTGTTGCACTGCCAATAATTTAATTTAATACCTATTTCATACCAATTGTATATAATTATATAAGTATTATAGTAATTAGTATAGTATATTTTTCGCATTAATTTTACTGTAAGAAAAGTAATGAGAAATAAAATAAGTAAAATGTCCAGATGCATTACGGCAATTAAAATTGGGTGTGAGAGCAACAAATCTTAGGTCCTTCAATTCCTTCAAAAGGAAATCTTCAATTTCATTATGCTTTTGATTTCAGCAGTGGCTTGGACATATTTAATGAAATTCACAAAACAGAAACACAAAAGACAAGGGCTAAACAGAAGAAAGACTTGCCAGATATTAGAAAGAGAAAGTTGAAAAACACACTGAGAAAGAGAGAATAAGAGAAAGAGATCAGAATGGAGAGGAAGATTTACTTCAGAAAGAGAGATCTGCTCCATCAAGAATGAATCAATCAAGAAGAGGTCATTTTTGAACACAGGAAGGAATAGAGGGATATTTAGCAGCAATCATCTCTAAAGCTTTAGAATCTAAATTGCAGAAGGATTTTCTCACACTACAGATGCACAATGCGCTCTTCTCTCCCAAGTCTAAATGCTGAAACCCTCCCCGAGATATCTATAAATATTTAATCTTTTATTATCATCAACCTCGTTTAACTCCATGCCGCCACGTTTGCCGTGCTATGACCAGTGCATTTACGAAAACCATAAACGGATGGAACGGATGCATGCATTGATGTTCAAAAATGATGCATGCTTTGCATGAGAATGTGAATGAAGCATTCTTTCCCCTATGAGTGAACTTAATGAAATGAGCTTGGACAATTCCATTTATGTGGGTATAGATGCCCTAAAATTGCTGGAATATTAGGAGACGTGGCCTGTCCCTGTGCTTGGCTCGTGACATACATTCAGGACTCGAGTGAAGCTCTATATAATGGATATGCTTTTGCTCAAACTTGTTTTTAAAATCAAATAGCACCGAGAGGTTGGAACCTGCAAACTTGGTCCGTTTTGCACTGGTTGCCTGTGCATTTGGATTGCATGGCATCACCTTCCTTTGTGCTGTCCTGCACTACTGGCAAAAATGGCACGTAAACACCAGGTGTGACCGGGGTCTTTGCTGTCTTGATGCGAAAAATTAACATTTTGCCATCATTTACACTCCCTAATGAAGGGAGCCAATTTCATTGTCTTTCTTTAGTAAAACATCAAGTCTAGCTTGTGTTTAAAGTGGTATAAACTGCCAAACTCCAATAAACAAACAAAAAAACATTGTGTATCATAAAAGCGCTACCTGATCTTATAACAAAAGAGTACATGTGGGAACTTTTTCGCAAGAAACGGCAAGTACTTGTAATCGTTTTCGTACACAGTTATGCTTACAGCTCCATATCTTTCGCTTTCTGGACATAACAAGCTTTAACCGTAGCTCAGCCGACACAGAATTGGACTTAGGATGCAGAATCGATGCGAAACATGACTCACAATTAAAGAGCTGAAAGATGTGAGATCGAAAAACAAGCTAAAACGGCATGCTTACAATTGCATCACATTCGCTTTCGTTCATACTATCGGGTAAGTTTAGATGTAGTGCAGATGGTACATTGTTTTAAAACATCACAGAGCATTAGAGTTATAGCACCACTCAGTGACATATCAAGTTAGAACTGCGGTAACACGTACACAACCAACGTCACATAAAACGTGCCAAAAGTACATTCATCTGTTCCAGGGATTAAAAAACGAAGCAACTCTTTTAGCGCCACTCACTAGACATTTCACATCGAATATGTCACGAAATGTACATGGCGGTATGCATTTCGCATTTTGCGAAAAAGTTCCCACAGGTGCGTTTTCGTCATGAGAGAAGGTTGTAAAAGCGGTCACAAATATTGTTTGCATTTGATTTTAAAAAATTTCACTTTTTCTACTAGGTCTAGACATGAACAACCTTGATAGTTCACCAAAAAAAATTACAATTCTGTCATCATTTACTCAGCCCCATGATGCCTTTATAACCTTCTTGGATCTTTTACATTTTGGTTATCTGAACTTTCAGTGGCAGGCCAGAAACCTTTCAGGTAAATATCTTAATTTGTGTTTTGAAGACAGACCAATGTCTTATTGGTTCACAATGTCCCTCCACTGAAAGTAGAGGTAACCAAAAGTTAAAAGATCCAAAAAGCTGTCATGAAGCTGAGTAAATGATGACAAAATTGTCATTTTTTGGTTAACTATACTTTTAAATTTTGAGAGCAAGGAAAATATGAAGATTATAAGTGAAAAGTCTTTACATTTCAGGTTTTTTTTTTTTCAAACAAACCTATGGCACGAATTCAGAAGACTTGAAAAACGGCACACAAATGTGACCCTTGACCACAAAACCTTAGTCTTAGTAGCATGGGTATATTTGTAGCAATAGCCAACAATACATTGTATGAGTCAAATTTATAGATTTTTCTTTTACGCAAAAAATCATTAGGATATTAAGATCATGTTCCATAAGGATCTTTGTACATTTCCTACCGTAAATATATTAAAATTTAATTTCTAATTAGTAATATGCATTACTAAGAACTTAATTTGGAAAACTTTAAAGGCGATTTTCTCAATATTTGGAATTATTGCACCCAATACATCAATGGAAAGCCTATTTATTTAGCTTTTAGATGAGGTATAAATCTCAATTTAATAAAATTTGACCCTTATGATTGGTTTTGTGCTGCCGGGTCACAAATGGCATGGACAATATTTATGATACTTTTATGCTGCTTATTTGTTTTTTAGGAGCTTGGGAGTTTACTCGGCGTCCACTTAATATCTCCTTTTGAAAGGAAGTAAATGATGACAAAATAGAATTTTTGGCTGAACTACTTCATATGCTCTCTGCATAGACCCTGTTTAATCTCTTTGGGTGCTATACAGAAAACTAGCCAGTCCTCCATTTTAGTACTTTCACATTACCTTGCCCGCAGAGATCCTGACACATCAGCAGATGAAATCAGCCATACCTAGTGAAATGAAAGTGAAGATGAGTGGATGACGTTTGTTTGGTGGTGGTGGTGTGTGTTGAGGTGAATTTGGCAGAGGGACAGAGAGGTAAGGAGGACACGGAGGGGTCCAGATGGACGTGTGAGTTAGTGAAGTGCAGCAGTGGCGGGATCGGTGATGGTACACAGCTTTACTTGCTCTTGACCGCAGCGGCCTTTTCGCCTTTGTTATTGTCCCCCTTTTCACTCTTGGTATCGGCCTTATTGCTGTCAGCCTTGCTATCGCTCTTCTTCTCCTTTTCCTTCTCTTTCTCCTTTTCCTTTTCTTTCTCTTTCTCCTTCCCGTTCTCTTTCTGTTCCTTTGGGCTCTTCTTTTCTTCCTTTTCTTTCTTCTCGTCTACTTTTTCCTTTTCTTTCTCATCCTCCTGTTCTTCCTCCTCTGCCTCTGCCTCCTCCTCATCACCTCCTTCTTCCTGTTCTTCTCCCTCCTCGGCCTCCTCTCCTTCCTCTCCTCCCTCCTCCTCTTCCTCCTCTCCAGCTTCTTCTTCTTCCTTCTCCTCTTCCTTCTCTTCTTCCTCCTCCTCCTCCTGCTCTTCCTCTTCCTCTGTCTCAGGTTTGGCTCCGCTCTTCCTGTAGGCGCTTAGAGCATAAGTGCGGCTCGATTGATAGGAGTAGCCGGACTGCAGCAAGGCTCCGCCCATAGAGCTCAGGCGGCATTCCTCACCTTCCAGCAACTTCCTGTTGGGAACAACCATATATGGATAAAGATTAAACACTGATAAATGATACTAAAAACTAATGCATATGTGACCCTGGACCACAAAATCAGTCATAAGGGTATTGTTTTTTTGTACAAATAAGCTTTCTATTGATGTTTGGTTTGTTAGGATAGGACAATATTTGGCCGAGATACATCTATTTGAAAATCTGGAATCTGAGGGTGCAAATAAATCAAAATACTGAGAAAATCACCTTTAAAGTTTTCCACATTAAGTTCGTAACAATGCATATTACTAGTCAAAAATTACATTTTGATATGTTTACAGTAGGAATTTTACAAAAAATCTTCATGGAACATGATCTTTACTTAATTTCCTAATGATTTTTGGCATAAAAGAAAAATCAATAATTTTGACCCATACAATGTATTTTTGGCTATTGCTACAAATATACCCCAGTGACTTAAGACTGGTTTTGCGGTCTAGGGTCACATATAGTTCTGAGTCTGACCTGTAGGCTGCGATCTCGATGTCCAGTGCCATCTTGACATTCAGCAGGTCCTGGTATTCGCGCAGGTGGCGGGACATCTCACCTTTTGTGCTCCTCAGAGCAGATTCCAGCTGCTGAATAGTGTCCTACAGTGCAAACAAGACATTTATGTCTTCAAAAACACCTTTTACAGAACTTTCTTAAATATTAAAGTCACTAATCATTCAATTTTGTGACACTGATCATGCAAGTCCCTTGTACAGATTGTACAGTTGTAAGATGTTCATTCAGTGCTCTTTGGATTATTCTCAAACCATGCAGGATCACATGATCTTAAGGTTATATTTATAAATTGATTATTTAATTTGACATTTTCTTTACAAAATCATGATGTTCTTCACAGGGTTATTGATACTAAACCTAAAACCTAAAAAAAAAAGACATTTTATTTTAGCTAGTTGCTAAAGCAAGATTTTGGTTAATTTAAGTATTAAAATAAATAAAGCTAAAACTAAAATTGAATCAAAAAACTTATACCTAATAATTATCTATGAAAACTAATATTTTTTTTTTAATTACAAAATATTAACCAAAACTATAATATATGATTAACTTAAATATAAACATATTATGATCTTAATATAATATATAATAGATTTTTAAAATTAAATTGCAAATATGATTTCTGAAGGATGATTTGCCATTGAAAACTGGAGTGATGACAATTCAGCATTAAGACACAAAAATATTGAATTCTTTTGTCCACAATAATGCTTACAATATATTTTTATTAAATTAGAAAAAATGCTAAATAGGAGCAATTTTACTAGTGGCCTCTAATGTACACTACAGGTCAAAGGTTTTTGGACAGTAAGATTTTTAATGTTTTTTCTGAAGTTTCTTCTGCTTACCAGAATAGAAAGATCCAAAGATCAGCCTTTATCCAAAATAAAATGCTTTTGTAACATTATACACTATACCATTTAAAAGCTTAGAGTCTGTATAATCTTTTTTTGTTAAAGAATTGAATACTTCTATTTAGCAAGGATGCTTTAAATTGATCAAAAGTGATGATAAAGACATTAATAATGTTACAAAAGATTTCTATTTCTGATAAATGCTGTTCTTCTGAACTTTTTATTCATCAGAGAAACCTGGCTGTTTTCAACATAATAAAAACTATAAATGTGCAGCAAATGAGAATATGAGAATGATTTCTGAAGGATCATGTGACTGGAGTAATGATGCTATAAATTCAGCTTTGAAATCACAGAAATAAATTCTATTTTTAAAATATATTCATATAGAAAAAAGTTATTTTAAATTGTAAAAATATTTTTGCTGTACTTTGCATCAAATAAATGCAGGCTTGGTGAGAAGAAGACATTGTTTAAATGCATTGAATCTTTAAGTGTATGTATGATTGAAATGCATTCACCTGCAGCTCGCCAAGTTCATTGTTGTGGCGGTCCTCCATCTCCACCAGCTGTCTATCTAAGGCCTCGTTATGGGCTTTCAGGGCCTCGATCTCCAGGGTGCGGGCCTGCAGCTGTCGGCGGTACTCCGACAGCTCATCCTTAGTCTGCTTCAGAGCGTTGTTGTTGCGCGCCGCCACCTCCGTCACGCTGACAAACTTGGAGCGGTACCAGTCCTCTGCCTGCTGCTGGTTCCGGGCAGAGAGAGACTCATACTGGACACGGATGTCCTTCAGGGCCACAGCAAGGTCAGGCTTACTGACGTCCATCTCAACAGACACCTGAGCATGAAAAACAGTCAACAAACGAATTGTTAATCAATTTAATACAAATAACATGAATATGTACTCTACCAGTCAAAAGTTTTTGAACAGTAAGATATTTCATGTTTTTTTAAAGAAGTCTCTTCTGCTCACCATGTCTGCATTTATTTGATTCAAAGTACAGCAAAAACAGTAAAACTGTGAAATATTTTTACTATTTTAAATAACCGTTTTCTATTTAGATATGTTTTAAAATATAATTTATTCCTGTGACAAAGCTAAACTTTCAGCATCATTACTCCAGTCTTCAGTGTCATATGATCCTTCAGAAATCATTCTAATATGCTGATTTGCCGTTCAAGAAACATTAATTATTAGTATTATTATTAATATTTAAAACAGTAGAGTACATTTTTTTCGGGATTCTTTAATGAATAGAACGATCCAAAGATTTTGTAACATTATACACTATACCATTCAAAAGCTGAAGTCAGTATAATTTTTCTTTTTTTATAGAATTATCGAAATGTATAGTTTTATTTAGCATTGATCAAAGGTGATGATCAAGACATACATTTATAATGTTACAAAAGGTTTCTATTTTAGATAAATGCTGTTCTTCTGAACATTCTATTCATCAAAGAAAACTGAAAAAAATTCTACTCAGCTGTTTTCAACAATAATAATAAAAATTTTTGAACAACAAATCAGAATATTAGGTACTGGACTAAGGATGCTAAAAATTCAGCTTTGGAACACAGGAATAAATTACATTTTAAAATATATTCAAATAGAAAACTGTTATTTAAAATAGTGCTTTGGATCAAATAAATACAGGCTTGTTGAGCAAAAGAGACTTTAAAAAAACATTAAAAATCTTACTGTTCGAAAACTTTTGTAGTGTAAATATATAATATAATGCTAATTGTCTGATCTGAAAAAAAAAAACTAATGGGTTGTTGATGGACAAAAAAGGAATACTGTTCAAAAGATTTTTTCTATTCAGAAAGGATGCAACAAATTAATCAAAAGTGACATTTAGGACATTTATCATGTAACATATTTTAAATAATAATAATAATAAATGCATCTTGAGCAGCAAATCAGCATATTAAATTAATTTCTGAAGGATTCTGTGACACTGAAGGATGTCACATTTTAAAACGCAATAAGAATATTTCAAAAATCACTGTTTTTACTGTATTTATGATCAAATAAATGCAGCCTTGGTGCAAGAGACTGACCCCAAACTTTTGAGCAGTGGTGAATGATAACCATAAATAGTCTTTAGTCTGTAAAACTGACTAGTATTGATCTGTAATTTAGTTGCTGAATCATTATTGATTTCTAATGAATAATTAATTCCCTGAAACACTCATTTACATTTGAGCTAAACAGGAAAGTAAATTACAGCTATACATATAGTTACTTTTGGATATATTTGTTGGGATAAATATAAAAGTCGCTTTGATGTATCAGTGGACTTTTGAGTATACTGAGAAATAAACACTATTTCAGTGAATGTAATCAATAAACCAATATCCATCAGGTAGTAAAGTTGCACTGGCAGTGAAAATGCAGTAAAGCTGATATATGCAGTGCTCGTTTAATCAGCCTTTGAGCGTAATGTGTGGTAATGAAGTTTTGAGCCCTTGGGGCTGTGGGATGGAGAGCAAACTCAGGGGTTTTAATGCACAAGGAAATATAAAGCTACCTGAACCTTTCACGGGATGCAACAGCAGCTCATCAAGCACATCAACAACATGCAGAGAACAGCAATCCAAGCATGATGAGCTTACATCAGTTACATTCTAATTCTCTAGCTTGAGGATAATTGGTTTATTTTCAGATAGTACACTAAAGGAAAGTTTATCCCTTTTATCCAAGACCCTTTCAAATGAAACTGTAAGTGCAGAAACACTCGTCAGAAGTGGCTGAGGGAGTTTAAAGTGATGCAGTCAGTCCTTCTCAAGGACGCTGCGCTGCGGGGTCCTGCTGCACTCTGCAGCCACACCTAAAATCCTGCGCTACTGCATCATTATCTGCACGTTGGCACGAGGTAAGTTTAAACTTCCCTTCATCAACAACCGTCTTTCAGCTTTCAATACAATTCTCACTCTTCAAGCACTTGATTAAGATACTTTTCTACATGCTAAAGTAGCATGAGAGAAAGGACTGACACTATAAATGCACATTTTGACGGAGGTCCTGGTGCAGTGCGGGTCTGATTCTGAATGCCGGAGCTGCAGTGCTGTAAATTCTCCTAGACACACACCGCCCTTAATGACACTGCACAGTCACGCTACACATGCCCACACTGTGAGTTATTAATAAACACAGTATTTCTGAACGCATATGCTTTCGATAATCTTATCTTCTCAATTCAGTTGTTATTTCTACCTGATATGACCTTTAAAATGACTTTAACTGAGGTTGATTCAAGTCATAATAAATCTAAAAATATAATTAGTTTAAAAACTGCCATTTTATATTATTTCTGAATCGTTTAAGGCTTAATCTTAACCTGTTAGTTTTATTTTACTAGAAAGTTAATAAAAAATGTTATTCCTAAGTAGATCTGCATCTTTATGACACTGCATAAATCACACTGTCACGAATGACGCTGCAAAACTGTCATATGATATATTAATTAACATATCAAAACATTTCTGAGCTTTCAAAATTCATATCAAAATTAAATCAGATATGTCTTTACTCTAAACTGAATTTTTGCAATTGTGTACAGCATATTTAAAATGATTAAGTAATTGTTTTACATGTTTGTTTGTCATGTTTTGTAATGTTTTTAATTATTTTATTTATACTTTTTGTCATTTATTTTGATTAAATAAGATTTGTCTTTCACTGTAAATTGAACTCATGCATCTCTTATCTAAAGCATATTTTCGAATAACTAAAAAATATTTTACACAGTATGCTAAGTACTGATTTTAATAAAGTGCATGCAATATGTGAGATATTTGTAGCAATATTCAAAAATACATAGTATGGGTCAAATTTTTTCCTTTTCTTTTATGCCAAAAATCATTAGGATATGAAGTAAAGATCATGTTCCATGAAGATATTTTGTAAATTTCCTACCATAAATGTATCAAAACGTATTTTTTTATTATTGCATTGCTAAGAACTTTGGACAACTTCAAAAGCGATTTTCTCTTTTTTTTTTTTTTTTTTGCACCCTCAGATTTCTGATTTTCAAATAGTTGTATCTCGACCAAATATTGTCCTATTCTAACAAACCATACATCAATGGAAAGCTTATTTATTCAATATTTATTTATGTATAAATCTCAATTTCAGAAGTTTTATTTCCCTTGGTTTAAAAATGTTATGTATAGATGCCTTTGCAACTATTGGTCCTAAGCTGGTTTTAAGATGGTCTCCCAGCCTAGTACAATAGGTTTTAACTCGCATTCCAGCCAGAACAGCTTAAAAGTGTACAAACCCCCTCTAAAACCAGCCAAAAGAGTAGCCTGGTTTGAGCTTTTTTGTTTTACATGATAAAATCATACGTTTTTCATACCTGGGTGGCCTGAAGCGACGCCTGTAACTCCTGCAGCTCCTCCTCATGCACTTTCCTGAGGAACGCGATCTCATCCAGCAGGGACTCAACTTTCTTCTCGAGCTCCAGGCGGGACAGGGTGGCGTCGTCCACGTCCTTGCGGTATCCTTTCAGGCTGTTCTCGGCCTCCTCCCGCAGCCGGCTCTCCTCGTCCAGCTTGTCCTTGAGGCGCTCCAGAGCCTCGTTCATCTGCACGCAGTCCAGGTGCATCTGGCTCTTCTCGTGCGTCAGCTCCTCGACGCGAGCGCGCAGCTCGCGGATCTCCTGCTCGTAGAGGTCGTGCAGGCGCGACGGCTCGTTGTGGCGCTGGCGCAGCAGCGCGACCTCCGCCTCCAAAACTTTGTTGTGCTGCTCGAGGTTGTGCACCTTCTCGATGAACGTCACGAAGCGGTCGTTCAGGCCCTGAAGCTGCTCCTTCTCATTGGTGCGGATGATCTTCAACTCGTTGGTGATGGCGGTGGTCTGCGTCAGGTCCACGTTGTCCTGCATGGACTGGAAGCCGCCGCCGCGGCCGGAGGCGAGTTTGGTCCGGTAACTTGAGGATGTAATCATGGGTGATGAGGAGCCGTAGGTGCGGTGCTGCTGCTGGGGTGCGGAGCGATAACTCACCGTCACCCGGGACGGGCTGCTGCCCACCGGGACGCGCCGTGGCGCATCTCCAAAAATCTTCCTGTATGAGCTGCTCGTGTACATGTCGCCGGAATAACTCATGCTGAAATGGTCGAGATCACAGACCGAGTGAGTGAAGAAGTGTGTGGATGTGGGAAGACAGAGAAAGAGAGAGAGAGAGTGCCAGTCGGGATGGCACACCGGTATCTTTTATAGGCAGAGACCGCCAGCATCATCTGACGCAGGGGCGGTGGTGGAGGGGGAAACCTGCAACCCTGAGCAAAAAGACAGAGTCCCAGGAGAGAGCTCATTCATTCACTGCCATTGCTTTTGTGGCCACTCATCCCTTTTCATGCGATGGAGATGTAGATTGTCATCATGCAGAGAATAAAAACGAAGATAAATAAAGGTCAAAGAAGTACAAATAAAAACTACATTTGGGTTCGGACCTTTGGAGAATCGCTGGCCATGCTTTGAAAAGCCAAAACGGAGCTTAAAAGTTCCTGAGATAAATTTAAAAGCTGTCAGTGGTACATAAACGAAAGTTTTGAGGTACTTAAAATATACAGAAATTGAATTTGAGGAACCAAAAGAAGAATTTCCATAAGATTCTGGGAAACCAATATATTCCACTGAGTATCTTCTGCAGTGTAGCTGAAATGGAGACAGAAAGACAGATAGACAGACAGACAGACAGACAGACAGACAGACAGACAGACAGACAGACAGATAGATAGATAGATAGATAGATAGATAGATAGATAGATAGATAGATAGATAGATAGATAGATAGATAGAACAACATAAAAACAGACAGACATGTCAGCGTCAATAGCCTGGTGGGCAAGTGCGCCAACATATAATGCCATTGCGTTTATGGGTGTCCCGAGTTCGAATCCCAACTCAAGGACCCTCTCTCTCCCACTTAGCTTCCTGTCTGCTCTCAACTGTCCTATCACAATAAAGGCAAAACACCAAAAATAAATCTAAACAAAAAAACAGACAGGTAGATAGATAGATAGATAGATAGATAGATAGATAGATAGATAGATAGATAGATAGATAGATAGATAGATAGATAGATAGATAGAACAACATAAAAACAGACAGACAGGTAGATAGATAGACAGACCGGTAGACGGACAGACATAAAGTTTGATAGATAAAAAGAAAGCATAAATAGATCAAATTAAAAACAAAAGTAAGGATGCAGAACATCAAGCAGAAATGTGATAGAAAGTGGTTTTGTGAGTGTATGGCATGTTTTAGGTCATCGACTGATGTGTGTAAGCAGAGCTGCTGCATGTCCACGTGGGATTGAAGCATGTTGCAGTGAGAGGGAGTGTCTGGCTGTGTGTGCTGTAATGCGGGTGGCAGCCTGTGCCTCTGCAGTGTCTGAATACTGAATACTGAATACTGAATGAGACACAGAGGTCTCACCCTGATGACCCTCCTTGATGCAGAATCCTGTGCAGACTCAAAATCAGCTGACATTTTGCATTCTCCTCAAATATACGGTGCATCTAAAAAAAAAAAAAAAAATGTATAGAAGACATGACATTGGTGCATGTCACAAAATGCATATGAGCGCTGTAAATGTCAGTGTTCTTCATGAAGCAGCATCCTATTACACTTTTTTCTGATGAGTCATCAGTATTGGCTGTCGGGAGCGGTGTGGGGGGTGTTCTGAGTGCAGGACTGTCGCACCACACAGACTTGGGATGAGGCCAAGGGCAGGAGCCAGGCCAGCCACGCCTCAGGATGGGCTTTAGCATGATCACACAGCAAACCCCTGGAGACGTTCTGCAGGTCCTGTGTCTTCAATCAGCGTTTTCTGAGGCTGATGTTTCACTCTACTAGTAGAAATAGAGAGAGAAAGACAGAGACATGGTAAAGACCTAAGAACAAGCATTTTCTCTGTTTGAGGTTGACTCTAGACCACTGCAGTGAAATCGGCCCAACGTGGAATGTACACCAGACAGATAGATGGACGGATGGATGAATAGATAGATCGATGGACGAATAGATAAATAGATGGACGGACGGACAGACAGACAGACAGACAGACAGACAGACAGACAGATCGAACAGACAGACAGATCTGATGAACAGAGGGACAGATGGACGGAAATACAGACAGACAGATAGGACGGACAGATTGGATGGATGAACGGACAGATGGATGGACAGACAGACAGACAAACATACAGATAGATAGACGGATGGATGAATGAATAGATAGATAAATCGACGGACGGACGGACGGACGGAAGGACAGAGAGACAGACAGACAGATAAATCGGATGGATGGATGGACAGACAGAAAAACAGAGGGACAGACAGAAAGACAGAGAGACAGACAGACAGACAGACAGACAGATAGATTGGACGGACAGACAGACAGACAGACAGACAGACAGACAGACAGACAGACAGACAGACCGGATGGAAGGACAGACAGACAGACAGACAGACAGACAGACAGACAGACAGACAGACAGACAGACAGACAGACAGACAGACAGACAGACAGACAGACAGACAGACAGACAGACAGACAGATTGGACGGACAGACAGACAGACAGACAGACAGACAGACAGACAGACAGACAGACAGACAGACAGACAGACAGACAGACAGACCGGATGGAAGGACAGACAGACAGACAGACAGACAGACAGACAGACAGACAGACAGACAGACAGACAGACAGACAGACAGACAGACAGACAGACAGACAGACAGACAGATTGGATGGAAGGACGGACGGACGGACAGACAGACAGACAGATAGATCAGATAGATGGACGGAAGGACAGACAGACAGACAGACAGACAGACAGACAGACAGACAGACAGACAGACAGATCGGATGGAAGGACGGACGGACGGACGGACGGACGGACGGACGGACGGACGGACGGACGGACGGACGGACGGACGGACGGACGGACGGACAGACAGACAGACAGACAGACAGACAGACAGATAGATCGGATGGAAGGACAGACAGACAGACAGACAGACAGACAGACAGACAGACAGACAGACAGATTGGATGGAAGGACGGACAGATTGGATGGAAGGACGGACGGACGGACGGACGGACAGACAGATAGATCAGATAGATGGACGGAAGGACAGACGGACAGACAGACGGACAGACAGACAGACAGACAGACAGACAGACAGACAGACAGACAGACAGACAGACAGACAGACAGACAGATCGGATGGAAGGACGGACGGACAGACAGACAGACAGACAGACAGACAGACGGACGGACGGACGGACGGACGGACGGACGGACGGACGGACGGACGGACAGACAGACAGACGGACGGATGGACGGATGGATGAATAGATAGATAAATTGATGGACGGACGGACGGACAGACGGACAGACAGACAGACAGACAGACAGACAGATAGATAGATAGACGGACAGACATATGGACGAATAGATCCATCCAAGTACACACACACACACACACACACACACACACACACACACACACACACACACACACACACACACACACACACACACACACACACACACACACACACACACACACACACACACCGGAGCAGTGGGCAGCCATTGCTCCAGCGCCTAGTGAGCAATTGGGGGTTTGGTGCCTTGCTCAAGGGCACCTTAGTCATGGTATTGAAGGTGGAAAGAGCGCTGTTCATTTACAATCCCCACCTTCAATTCCTACCGGTGTGGGAATCAAACCAGCCACTCTCTTACCATTAGGCCATGACTGCCCTATAGATAGATCCGATCAACAAGAAGACCGTCAGTATTTCTCTAAATCATTCACTAGAGGGCGTCATATACTCATGAAATCAGACTCTACTCTCCAGCTCGGATGTGGCCTTATTTGAGCAAATAAATGCTCCTCATTTCATTATTCTGCAAATGTCAACGACACATATCTTATTCTATTTATAGCATCGTGGCATTATGATGCAATATACTGTTACAGGAGATGATTTCCTTTGTTACAGTCAATTTATGCCACAAAATACGATCTCATCCCCATAAATGGAATGGAATATTTCTGCATATGTCAAGAAGTGCCTGTTGTTCGAAATCTATTATGTGAAACCCCATCCCTCTATGTGCAAACACAGAGACAAACATAGCTCACCCCAAAACACACACACACACACACACACACACACACACACACACACACACACACACACACACACACACACACACACACACACACACACACACACACACACACACACACACACACACACACACACACACACACGCTTATGTGCACATGACCATCACTCTCAAGCGTTCCTTACTGTGTTAAGACTAAAATAGAGACTTTGTGTTCAGGGAGGGAATTGCTTGTGCAAATCCTCTTAAAGTTTAAAATAGAGGACAAATACAAACACCCTTTATAAATAGAGAATTGTAGAACAGGATTTGAGGATTTCTGGCTCATGTTAAATTCATATGTGAATCATGGGCAAGTCATTTTATTGAAAACTTATTTTTAACTTATTAAAAAATAAATATATAAAATAATTACATTACATTATATATATATATATATATATATATATATATATAATTCTTGAATATATATATATATATATATATATATATATATATATATATATATATATAATATAATTCTTGAATATATATATATTCAAGAATTATTATATATATATATATATATATATATATCTTAGACCACAACATAAATGCACAAAATATTGCTTAATTGCTAGAAATAAATAAAAATATTTACATATATATATATATGTGTGTGTGTGTGTGTATAATAATTCTTGATTTTTTTACTGCATTTTTGATCTATCAGAGACTTAAAAAAAAAAATATATATATATATATATATATATATGCTTAATTGCTATAAAAATATAATAATATTTATAATATTGATAATAATAATAATATCTATCTATCTATCTATCTATCTATCTATCTATCTATCTATCTATCTATCTATCTATCTATCTATCTATCTATCTATCTATCTATCTATCTATCTATCTATCTATCTATCTAATATTATTCAGACTTTAAGTACAATATTTTTTGGGGGATTTGTTGCCTAAACAAGATTAAAAAATAAAAAAGTCAAATAATGCATTTTCACTATTCCTGAATGACACCAAATGCAATTGTATTTTATGTTTTTTCCCTTGACTTTTTGGATGAAATATGACCTGTTTGCATGGGTTTCACACATGTAGTATCCTACAGACGATTGCTCAGATGTGTCAGTGTGCTTCAAAGGCAGTAAGACAGTGTGTTGGTGTAGTCAGTGTGGGACTCACATGTGCTGTGGAGGGTGGATCTCTCTTTTGTTGCCAGTCCTCTCGTCTCCCTCTCGTGCCCCCTCAGTTTTGCTCCCATGAGATCACAGCCCACATCCAGCCTCTCTGTTCTCCATCTGTTAGCTCACAGCCCTGTGGCAGCTTCACCATGTTGTTTCCTGTATGACTGTGGAGGAAGGAGGCGCTCTGCCCACTCACACTGACCGGACAACAGTTCACCATCATCTGTCACTCGCTTTGATTGTGATGGTGAAGAGTGTCGCTCGTCTCATTGAACGTGAGTGTCCTCAGGTGCTGCGATATCACACATATATAGAGGATGTGATGTCGCACCTGAGCACATGCATGTTCAGTCATGAACTCCTACTACATGAATAAAACTTTCATTTCACAGCACTGATTATTAATCTAGGCTACTGCAGTGAAACAGTCTAAATAATATATAGTGTAAAGCAAAAACAGTAACATTCTGAAATATTTTTACTATTTAAAATAACTGTTTTCTATATAAATATATTGTAAAATGTAATTTATTCCTTTTTTTGGGAAAGAAATTATAGAAATTAATTATTTTATTTAGCAAGGATGCTTTCAATTAGGTAAAAGTG
The DNA here is from genome assembly GCF_049309525.1 of Garra rufa. Classification (NCBI taxonomy): domain Eukaryota; kingdom Metazoa; phylum Chordata; class Actinopteri; order Cypriniformes; family Cyprinidae; genus Garra; species Garra rufa. Next base: position 47,544,143 of record NC_133365.1, on the reverse strand, counting down.
ATGATAAAGGCATTTCAAATGTTACAAAAGATTTCTATTTGAATAAAATGCTGTTCTTTTGAACGTTCTATTCATCAAAGAAACCTGAAAACATTCTACTCATATGTTTTCAAATTAATAATAATAATAAATGTTTTTTGAGCAGCAAATCAGAATATTAGAATGATTTCTGAAGGATCATGTGCCTGGAGTGAGGCTAAAAAATCAATTTTGAAATCACAGGAATAAATTACATTTTAAAATATATTCAAATAGAAAACAGTTATTTTAAATAGTAAGCATATTTCAAAATGTTACTGTTTTTGAGGTACTTTGGAACAAATAAATGCAGAGAAGAGACTTCTTTAAAAAACAAAAAATCCTTTTTGACTGGTAGTGTACATTTTTACAGGGTTCAGTTTGTAAACCTTTTTTACAGCATTTATAAATGTAGTGTTACTAAATATTGTAAAGAAAATGTAATATTGTAAATGATATTGTAAAAAATATTTTGGTATATGCAGAAATTAATATTAACCTACAATAATAAATAATCAGAAGTAGAAGTCATTAAATCAGCAACAGGGTTATACAAATAACATAAGAATAACCATCAATGAACGTTCTATAAGTTATTTTTAGGTTATTAAAAAAAAAAAAACCATCCTGAAATGTTCTGGGAACGCTATTTTATGGGTGCAAAAAATAAAACCTAAAAAAAAAAAAAAAAAACAACTTTCCAAGAACATTATTTCTTGGTTTTCAAAAAAATATCCAACCGGGAACCAAAAATAGCATTAGGTTAACATTCTGTGTTTACTGGAGACACATTAAATTGATCGAAAGTGACAGCAAAGACAATTATAATGTTACAAAATATTTAGATTTCAAATAAATGCTGTTATTTTGAACTTTCTATTCAACCACTAATTAAAAAAAAAAAAAACAGTATCACCGTTTTATAGCTTTGCCATCACTGGAATAAATTACATTTGAATATATATTGAAATACAAAACCTTAATTTAATTAAAATAAAATAATAAATTAATATTTTTACTGTATTTTTGATTAAAAAAAATGCAGCCTTGCTGGCATAAGAGACTTCATTCAAAACATTTTATTTTAATCTTACAGACAACATTAATAATGTGGAAAAGATTGCCATGTTGTTTTGATAGACAACTAAAATGAAACAGTAAAAAAAAAAAAAAGTATAAACGCTCACTGATGCTTCAGAAGGAGACACGATGCATTAAGAGCCAGGGGTGTAAACTTTTGAACAGAATATCAGATTTTTTTTTTCATTTAATGCCCTTTAGAAGCTATAGGACACACTTACATGTTCCCCAGAAGACAAAATAAGTCAAATTTACCCTGATCTTCAAATTCCAAAAGTTTGCACCCCCCGAAACTTAATGCACAGTTTTTCCATCATTTTTTCAGAAAAAACAAAATATTTGTGGGACCTGGAGGATTTTTCTGAAGAACAGTGGGCAGTTTAACTGTTAAAGATAAACAAGGAACCCATGAACTATCACTAAACAAACAAAACAAACAGCTGTGGATCATTCAGGTAACAACAGAGTATTAAGTATCAAGTGTATGTAAACTTTTGAACAGGGTCATTTTTATAAATTCAACTATTATTTTCAATTGTGGACTATATGTAAACATTTTTATGTGAAATATCTTATTCAGGTCAGTACTAAATAAAGTATAACATGCATTTTGTCTGATCTCTCTTAAAAAATAATTAGCATTTTGCAGATTCTGCGAGGTGTATGTAAACTTTTGACTTTAACTGTATGTATATGTATCCACAATCCAAGATCTGATCTGAGAACCAGGGGGGGGGTTGATTCCCTCATATTCTGGTATGTGTTTTTGAGTACTGGTGGGTTCATGTGTTAATCGGTGCAGCGATGAATGCTGCCGTGTATGTGGAGAAGCGAAGGTCGCTGTGGCTGGCTGCTGGATAAGCTGGCGGATTTGTCTAATCTGACAGCTGAGGGTGGAGAGAGGGGTCAAACAGACTCTGACCCACACAAACACACACGAGCACAAAAAACATGCTCAAACCCACCCACAGACCCACTAACACTCAGTTCCTGTCAAAAATATTGACCCACAAATTGCTACAAATCCTCTGAACTACCTTTGCACTCTAGTCTCCCTACTCGAGACTACAGTAAGTGCACTGCAAAAAAATATTTCTAATCAATACCTTTGACTTGCCTTCCAGTAAACCATCCACAAAACAAGACCAACCCAGTAAGCAATCACAAATAAACCACAATTTGGTTTAGCAGATATTTTATCCAAAGCGTCACAGCTTCTGTCATGTTTAAGGCATAAAGCTTACCATTTATTTTAATAACGCACCTTTAAGATAAAGATCCTAAAAGGGTGTTTCCACAGCGATTTCCCAAAGACTTTTTCAGTGAACAGTTCTTAAAAACCATTTTTTTTTTTCATTAGTGTGAGCATTTTGTCCACTAAAAAGAACCTTGTGGAATGAGAAGGTTCTATGAAGGTTAAAAGATTCATTTTAGAACTATAAATGCCATTAAAGAACCTTAAATTTGAAGAGTGTGCTTCTTTTTCCACACTAAGTACGCTTGGAGAGGGGAGGGAAACGGGTCCATTATGGTGACCTTTAAGCATTATAGCTTTGCTGCCATAATCCAACTAGGCTGTCCAATCCCTGATAGCACTCATCGCTCTTCTTCTTAGCCTGGTCTATCGCTTCCGCTTTTGTGCCGTCTAAAAACGACACCTACCCTTCCCCCTTCATGCTTCCATCCTCTGTTCTGCTCTCTGATCTAGTTATTGAATGACAGCTGAGATATCATCTGCCTATATTCAGGGACTCCACCGCATATTAGAAGATCTGTGGGGCCGGAGAGCAAAACGGCCACTTATTCAATTAACTGGCACGGTTATTATCAGTACAGTCTTAGTCCAATTGTCAAATCCTTGAAGACCTCATGAAATCACAATTACAGATTTGTGGGTTTTAGTCCATCTATATGACATTAGACTTTCTTTCTTTTCCAAAAAAGCATGTATATGCATTTAAAATGTACCGAAAACGTACACAATTATTAATGACGCATCTTGTATTCTAACATATTTTTTAGTCCAATAAAGTCTCTTCAGACCAGTGTTGTTTTCGTCAACGATGACGATGACGAAATCATTTCGTTGACGCCACTTTTTTCCATGACGAAAACGAGACGATGACGAGATAAAAATGGCTCGTTGATGACTAAAACATGACGAGACGTGTGTGAGTTTTCGTTGACGAGACGAAAATAGACAAAAATGTTAGTGGGTGGTCCGTCAGACGTTTAAAATGCATGACATTTCTGCTTATTGTGCATGCCAATTAAAACCGAAAAAAGTACCTGCCGCTATGGCAAGCCGTTTTAGCATTAAATGCTCTTTGCTATACTAGTATGGCAAGCCGTTTTAGCATTCCATCCTTGTTTGTCTTTTATGTTTTAAAACATTCCTTCATTATTGTAATTATTGGTAAAAAATAGTCGATCCGGAAGCTCACATTGTGTTGAACTAGCCTATAGATCTGCTATTTTCAGAACTTGTAAGTGACACTACCCAACAGCAAAATACTTACTGACCTACATTAATTTGTTAAAAGACTACTTTTTCCCCTTTTTTTGACTAAAACTAGACTAAAACCTTCTTGACTTTTCGTCGACTAAAATTGGACTAAAACTATCACATATAGAAGTGACTAAAATTTGACTAAAACTAATAACCATTTTAGTCCAAAAGACTAAGACTAAGACTAAATCTAAGATGGTTGTCAAAAACAACACTGCTTCAGACTGACAACATCCCATCCCCCTATACATTATAATGACCACCTGCCAGCAACTGCAGGAAGAAATTCAGGATTTGTTGGTGTTTTGCATGATTTTTTTTTTCCATGAACCCAGTCAAGCATAACCCCAGCCCAGCAGGTAATTTCATTGGTCAGCTCAGTCATGCAGTCACCTGTCAGGAAAAGGTCAGACTTCATAGATTCAGTTCACAGTTCAGAAATACTATGGATGGATCTGCTCATAACAAACAGTGATGTTTTCTATTAGGATGTTTAAAGAAGGTTAAGGTTAGGGTTAGAGGTTATTATTTGTTTTAGAGTTGGGCAGGCAATTAGCACTGTGATTGACATGAACGATGAAATCTTTAGAATTGGCTATGGGTTTGTTTGACTTGTTAGGGAAAAGAATAATGCATGATGTTGGTTGCACTAACTTTGCAACCACTTGATTTTTGGGAAATTAAATAAGAGAAATGGCAAAATTGTATTGATTAGAAAGCTTTCTTTTGTCCATGGAAGAAGCTGTCAAGTGTGTTCTTGCCAGGCTGTAATATTAAATAAATAAAATTATTTTAAAATAATTTTTTTTCAATTTTTATCCTGACATTAAGGGTTAGTTCACCCAAAAATGTCATTAATTACTCACCCTCATGTCGTTCCAAACCCATAAGACCTTTGTTCATCTTTGGAACGCAAATTAAGATATTTTTGATGAAATCCTAAGAGCTTTCTGACCCTGCATAGACAGCAATGCATCTACTATGTCCAAGGCCCAGAAAGGTAGTAAGGACATTGTTAAAATAGTCCATGTGACTTCAGTGGTTTAACCGTAATGTTATGAAGCTACAAGAATACTTTTTGTGGGCAAAGAAAACAAAGAAAGCTTTCAGATTTCATCAAAAATATCTTTTAATTTGTGTTCTGAAGATGAATGAAGGTCTTACGGGTTTGGAATGACATAAGGGTGAGTAATTAATGACAGAATGTGAATTTTTGGGTGTACTATCACTTTAATTTCCTGTTCCTGTAACAGCAAGCTTTAAATTCCTATTTGCCAAAAGTAGTCAGCTTTTTTCTTGTAATTAATAGCAACATACTAATCACAAAATTTCATTAAATAATAGTAGTTTTAGTTTTTTGGATGGCCCTTGGATAGTCACCCAGAAAAGAAAGATTTTTCATTCTTTACACAACTCATCTCAACAGTGTTTTTCTGAATCTGTATGCATTTCTTTATTTTGTTAAACACAGAAGAATGAAAGTCTTTCATCCATATAATTCAAGTCAATAGAGTCCAGTATCTCTGTGTTGTGCAAAAGAAAGTCATGCAGGTTTGGAACATTTAGAAGTTAAATGAAGTAAATAAGACATAATTTTAATTTTTGGGTGAACTATACTCTTTAAATTCTATCAAATGAGCACCAAATAAATTAAATGAACAATAACACCTCTATTTTCTCCTGTAAAACATCTTTTTGGTTAAAACTGAAGGTGTAATTAACCAAACATATTGTTTCTAATGGAAGAATATTATAACATGAACACTGTTTTTTCTGTTAATTACTTTAAAGTTGCCTTAAATTGATTTGTATTGTAGAAAGTGCTATTTAATTGCAGGAAAAAACCCTTTTAACTAATATATAGCATAGCACTCACATAAAATGTACAGCTTAGATGATTGGCTCATAAAAAGTCCACAGAAAAAAGCCTACGAAACAAGCAAAGATGGTAAAATCCAGGTTGCACAGTTCTGGACCTACATATGCCAACTAACTGGCTAAGATAAATGTGACCCTGTACTACAAAACCAGTCTTAAGTAGCACGGATATATTGGTAGCAATAGCCAACAATACCTTGTATGGGTCAAAATAATCGATTTTTCTTTTATGCCAAAAATTATTGGGATATTAAGTAAAGATCATGTTCCCTGAAGATATTTTGTAAATATATCAAAACGTAATTTTTGTTAGTATTATGAATTGCTAAGAACTTCATCTGGACAACTTTAAAGGTGATTTTCTCAGTATTTTGATTTTTACGCACCCTCAGATTACAGATTTTTATATGGTTGTATCTTGGCCAAATATTGTCCTATCCTAACAAACCATACATCGACTGAAAGCTTATTTATTTATGACTGGTTTTGTGGTCCAAGGTCACAAATATGAATGTTATTGCTAACTGAATCACTAATCAAGTACATTTTTTTAAGAACAGAAACAGTAATACGTTCTCTACGTTTTCAGTTTTTTATTTTAAGTTCATTCCTTTTAACCACATATTTAGCAGTCAACATCAAAGTAGCCCAATTCTTAAAAAGTAACAGCATAGAAATGTCCATTTCTGATTGGATGTAAAACAGACATAAACCTCTTTTGTTTAGCTTACAAGAGGCAGTACATGTTCAAGGATGAGTGTGTGTGCATTTATGTATATTTGGAAAGGTGTGAAACACCTGAGACGCAGTCACGATCAGTGGGAATGACTGGCGATGGGTTCATTTCAGCAGACCATGTTTGCAATCAGTTTCTGATATAACATCTATTGTTTCCATACATTTGTATGTCTTAAGGCTTTAGCCGTTTCGTACTCTACGTACGGTACATAACCCATATATACAAATCAAAAAGTAGTACATCTACCCCCCGCGGTGACATCATTGACTGTGACAAGCGCAGCGTCGGGACAAAAAGGGGTTCGTGTTATAGCGGGAATTCACATCTGTGTGAGTGACAGCACCGTTGAGACTTTCACGTAACATTCGTAAGTGCAACACGTTAGCTATGTCCCGCCACTGGTGTTCACAGAAGACGGCATATTATATGAAAAGGGGGGGAAGGTCGAACTGCACAGAAAGCAGAGCCTTCTTCGGTGGGTCGTGAGAAACTTCAAGACACCAATTTGTTAACAAGACACAATCTTGAGAAGATAGTTCACTTTTTGTTTGCACTTTTTTAAACACACTCGTAACAAATAAAAACAGGACAAAAAAGCATATCAATAGAAAAGGCATACAGCCCCAAAACCCCTCCCCTCCCCAAGGAGAAAAAAAAAAGAAGCTAAATCGAACCCTTTCTCTCTGTCTGTGGACAGTGACGTCACAAACAAGCAAACATGTATTTATATATATCTACACAGCATCCTCCCCAACCCTTCTCCGAAATACACCGTGCTCTAATGCTCTCATGGCTACAACTCGCACAAAATTTATACTTGTTATTTTTTACTTATAAACTTTTTTTGGATTTTGTTTTAAATGTTTTTAAATGTCAAAACTACCCAACAGCAGCATTCCATATGTTGAACAATCTGATTTGTTTTTGGTGCATCTAAATGACTACAAAATTAAATATTGTACATTTTGTGATGCAACAGATTTCAGTACATTCAAACATACAGATCCTTCCCTAGGCTCCGGAAAGAACCTATTTTACTCACTAGTGTTATAGGAAAATGCTTCTCCCTAGTCCTATCAGGCACGGTAATATTAACGACTATTCTGATTACCACCTTTCCACAATTGAGTGCCACCAACACACTAACAAATACATCTCGATCTTTTTTTAATGCAGTTTCTTACATTTTGTGTTTTTTTTTAGTCAATACATTTTCTTTTTTGTGCAGGAAAAAATATAACCAAAGTTTCCGAGTCAGATTTGTTGATGTGTAAAATAGGATATATATTTATATGTATCTATCTATCTATCTATCTATCTATCTATCTATCTATCTATCTATATATATATATATATATATATATATATATATATATATATATAGTGCAAATCAACTACACATTAAAAAACTAACGATAAGGAGAACCGAAGCAACTAAGGCAATCACTACTTAAATATATTCTCATATATATTCATAGTCTGTAATGTAGATCAAATATAAATACTTTATTCGTATACGTTCATATAGGGTAGATATCTCTCTTTTTCTTTGAACTATATACATATGATGACGACTACATTTAGCTGAAATGGTAAATAGCTGGAGTGAACTGCAATGCAGTGCTGCAGCCACTGTGAAACACACACACACACACACACACACACACACACACACACACACACACACACACACACACACACACACACACACACACACACACACACACACACACACACACACACACACACACACACACACACACACACACACACACACACACACACACACATCTTACAATGAGCTTGATGGCGCAGGAGCAGAGGTCCGTCGCTCATACAGTAGGTAATCTGAAGCCTCAGGCCTTTGTATCAGTGTCTGCAGTCCATGCAGTGATGCAAACCTCTGCTCTACCATGGAATGTGCTTCTAGAATCGCCCTAGGGCTAAACAGTCGAGAGAAAAGAAAACGGACAAACATGAAGAAAATGCACACACACACCAAAAACGCCACTGTCCTTAGAGAGAGAGGAAGAGATACCTGAGATCCAGACGTCACCTCCCTTCCCACCCCGTTTCATAAACCCAACCCACAAAACCCTTTGAAGAATCTCATGCTGCAAACGCTTCAGTCGCTTCGCCCCACCGATGTAGAAATTTCAAGGTGGCAGCCGTTTAAAGTAAAAAAAAACGACAAAGGGGATGTCAGGAATTCACCGATAAGTCCAGTTGAGGGGTGTATTGCTACCGCCCTGATGATTTCGCACAGCATGAATATTATGAGGAGAAAAAAAGAGAGGAAACAACAACACGTCAGTAATCGCTGCCCACGCGGGAGTGTCGGGCGTGTGGGTATTAGACAGTGCAGGTAGATATTTTTTAAGACTAGCTAACACACTACGCCTGATACATCACTAAAGTAGCTGCAGTCCCTTCGGAGAGACGTTTTCGAAAACAAAACGACATGACAGCACATCTTTTTGACACGAAGCGATCCTCACTCTGCACGGTAGAAGTAGCCCTTTTGCTCTGATCTCGCAGCATTCCCGAATCCGGTCGTCGGTTATTAGCGGGATGAGGCAAAACTGCCTTGGGACGAGGGTAAAAAGGCCACTCCTACGGACGTCGTCGTCATCTAAGTGCAAAATACCATGCTCTGGTAGGTAAGCTAACTGGTCAGCCCTGTGTCTGGACGGTTCAGTTTTGATTGAAGGAACGTAAAGGGCTGCGTAAGACAGCCTGGGTGCGATTGTCCCAGAGTGCGACAGTGACTAGGCAGTGGGTGTGGTATGGTACACATTCTTCATCTGGCTGTGAGGTCTTTAGGGTCTTTTGAGGGTCTTTCGGGAATGGGAATGTCCCAAAATCGAGTGCCTCTAGGATGGCAGGATGGACGGGAAAATCTGATTGGATGAGGGGGCGAAGGGCAAGGTTTTTTTTTTCTCCCAGTTAGTGCTGCATATATGAGGTCTGGTTGGTGGACGGCACATCCGCGTTCCAATACTTTCTTCGTGCTTCCTCCTCTGGAGTGGATTTGTCCGAGCAACAGAAAGGAGACAACGTCGTTCAAGTATTAGAGGAGGACCTGACTGAAGGTGATCGGAGGTACAGGTTGAGGTGGTGGGAGATGAGTGGGCTGAGGAACCCGGGGTGATCTGTGCTCTTATAGACTACAACCCAGCGCTGGGCTCTTCTCCTGAGGGTTGGCGAGGCGACGGAGACTGGCACTGGAATAGCCTTCATCGCTGCAGCTACTGCGCAAGCTTCCCCGCTCGTCCGAGTCGCTTACGCTGCTGGTGCTCCATTCCAGGTCTCCCAGCAGATAGTCTGTTCCTTCCACGTCAACATCCACCTCTTCTGTAAAACAAAAACATGGACAAAATGTTAGCATGTAGAGCATTGTAGAGTGAAACCAAAAAAATCACGAAAAATTGAGAAAAATTATGTTTAATTGTGATTAGATATTTTAATTAACAACCCTAACATGCTAGTACACTGTGAATGCACAGTAAATCATGTATCTGCCAAATGACTAAAGCAGGGCAGCAGCAACACAATCTGACAGCAATTGACAGCTTTGATAATAATTGAAAGTAATTAACAGATTTAATTATTGCAGTGAGATCAGTATATAATAGTGGGAAAATACCATTTATAAACTGAAATTTTTATTTTAACATTTTATATGATTATTATATTGTATTATATTACATTATAAGATGTAAATATTTTATTTTCAGGATTGTTTGGCAGATATTCCCTCTTTATCCTTCCTAAAAAATTATGAAAAACTATTACAAATTATAAGGTTAATCAACAAATTTTATTAGTAAGTCAAGTCTATGCGCCATGCACAGGAAAGTACCATCAATTAATAATAATACATTTAAATATATTATATAAATATATAATTTATAATATAATATAATTATTATTATAATTATAATATAATTAAGTTTAAAAAGGTGTTGAAATCCAAGCCCAAGATAATTTTATGTTAACATTTTATAATATCACCTTTGAAGTTCAAATGATGTTCTTAGCAATGCATATTAATAATCAAAAATTTCTTTTTTGATATATTTACAGTAGAAAACTTACTAAATATCTTCATGGAACATGGTCTTAATATCCTAATCATTTTTTGGCATAAAAGAAAAATTGATAATTCATTTATTTTTGTATTTTTGGCTATTGCTACAAATATACCTGTGCTACTTAAGACTGGTTTTGTGGTCCAGGGTCACATATTACAATATATTATATTACATCTACACTATCTAAGACTAAATGTATAAGTAAAAACACAAGACATTTGCAAACCACCAAACCACAAAGGTTTGACGGATGATGTTAACACAGATGTCTGACAGTGTGTCTACACTGCAAACAAGCGGTGCGACACAACAAACAAGATTGATCACATTCGAATCAATGAAGCCGTCAACAGTGCACACTTAGAATTAGCTGTGTTGATTAAAAAGAAGGCGAGGTACTTTTGTTCTGATGTGTCATTCTGCTCGTCTATCGTCTATATTAATATCACGTGTCAAACTTTCTTTAATAATCCTCGCCTTTTGTTACACATGCACAGTACACTCACCCAGCTTTATGCTGCATTTGTTTCTTTAAAATCCAAAAATCTATTCACATGCATGGAATTTATAATTGCGTGGATTTATAATAGCAGCATGGTTTGAGCTGTAATTTCATTTAAGAACTTGTTTTCAATCAATTGTTATTAAGGTTATAGCATTTTCATGTGCATTTTGAAGAGTGCTACGTTTAGTCAATCTGGCCCATTATCTCCATGGCAACATTCCAATTTAGGTGTTAAAGCATTCATCATGGTGCTGCATGCTGCAGTCTGTCTACGTGCCATCTGTTTGCAGGACAGGCCACAGCATATACAAAATAAACTCCTCAAGACAATTATTTGTCTCAGTTCTAGGAAAAAGCATGTGGGCTTCCTGTGTGATCATCAAACCTCCAACGTGTGTCTGCAAGTGAGCCTGAATCTTGTGTGTGACAGCGTACGGCTCTGTAAACGACAACCGGTTTTAGGTAGAAGCATTACCACTAAAAAAAAACCTTTTAGAAGCAAGGGCTTCTGGTTATTTTTAAAGAGTTCTGAGAAGCCTCACAAATGGATCTTACATGTTTGACCTTGTTGTGTTCAAGTTAAATAATGCACGTAAGGCAACGTAACTTAAATGCATAAAAACAAGACCTGAGAGGCATTTAGTGTAATTTAAGTCAGCTAACTATTAAATTATTAAAATAAAGGACTACCGTGGTTCTGTTTAATGTGTACTAAATGAGCAGTACAGGTTTTGACATGTTGCAAAAGCAAACAGTTCAGTTCCCCTGTTTGTTCTCTTGATTTATATTCACATCCATCCACATTTGTTTGACTTCCCATGTCGTCATCTGTTGCCAATATTCCCATCAGTATTTGTGTTTGCTCTGTTATTAAAACTAATATTTTACATTTAACTTGCATTTACATTTAAATCCAGACTAAAAACATTGCTTAGTTCACTGTTTTAATTTACTGAATTAATTTGCTGCTTCCTACAGATCGCACTATATCATCTTATTTTTATTTGTTTTCAAAACATTTTAAATGAAAGGGTTAATTCATCCAAAAATAAAAATTCTGTCATTAATTACTCAGCCTCCTGTCATTCCAAACCCGTAAGACTTTTGTTCATCTTAAGAACACAAATTAAGATATTTTTGATCAAATCCGACCCTCCATAGACAACAAGGCAAGGGTCCTATAGTGTTTACGATCCAGAAAGGTACTAAGAAAATCAACAAAATAGTCCATGTGACATCAGTGGTATTTTACGAAGCTATGAGAATACTTTTTGTTGCGCAATTCTTTTATTCTTTTCTGTTCTGAAGATAAACGTAGATCTTATGGGTTTGGAATGACAATTAATGACAGAATTCTCATTTTTAGGTGAATTAGTCCTTTAATTTTTATTTTGTACAATTATTTTTGAATTTGTTAATTATAATTAAACAATTTGCCTCTCCATGTTAGGCAGGCTCAAACACTTTCTCTTTTTAAATCTAGTCTTAAAACTCATCTTTACCTTTTTTTTTTTTTTTTTTACCACAGTATGATAGTAAGTTTTTATGATTGTGTTGTACTTTTGTCTGTTTTATGCGTCTATTGTTTTAAATTGAGTATGCTTGTACAGCACTTTGGTAAACACTTGTACATTATCTGTATATGAAATCAATAAAATATGTTGTCAGAATATATTTGTAGGATCATTATTGTCGCTTCCCTAGACATCAGTGTGTATTTTACAAACTGTAAATGTATGGTTTTGCTAGTACTTATGTGTATTTAAATGTCTGAAACCTAAAATAAGCATTATATGGCTGAAAACACTGAATAGCTGTGATAATATGACAAGCACTTAGCGCGTCCGATCTGGTTCAGCACGCCAGCCAAAGCGCCAAAACCGATTTGAATTCAGCAGCTAATCATGTGATGCGGCGAACGTTCGAATCACACCGGTGTGATCGTACGCTTCAAGGACCAGCCAAGACAAATCACACGGGTGTGATCATACGTGCTAAAGGGTTAAGTAATGGAGTGTATATGCTAAACCATGTGTCATGTTACTTTTTGATGTTTCCAAGACTTTTATACCTTGGTCAGAGTCAGATTTGTCCGAAGAGATGGTGGAGCCCATGCTGTCCATGCGTGTGCGCTCCACACCCAGTTGCTCCAGGCGTCTGCGCAGGTGCCTTTGTTCTCTCTGCAGCTGGTCTATAGTGTGCTGGGCCTTCCTCTCACCATCCTCCAACCTCTGCAAAGACAGAGAGAAGTAAAAAAAAAAAAAAAAAAAAAAAAAAAAAAAAGGCAGCATAGTGCTGTTTCTACACTCTGATTGGATGAGCCATGTTGATTTACTCACACATTTGACTTCACATCAGTTAAATTCTGGTTTAAACTACCATTTGAACATTTTTAAGGAATTTATTCTCACCCTCAGGTCGTTCCAAACCTGTAAGATCTTCGTTCATCTTCGGAACACAAATTAAGATATTTTTGATAAAATCCAAAAGCTTTATGATCCTGTATAGACAGCAACACAACTACCATGTTCAATGCCCAGAAAGTTAGTAAGGACATTGTTAAAATGTAATTTTATGAAGCTACGAGAACACCTTTTGTATGCAAAGAAAACAAAAATAGAAGAAATTGTTGAATAAAGTCATTATTTTTGTTTTCTTTGCGCACAAAAAGTATTCTCGTAGTTTTATAAAATTATGGTTGAACCACTGATGTCACATGGACTACAGTGCATACCTGTCCATAAAGCCTATAAAAAACAGTCTTCATGTATTTCACAACACTTCAGCATGTTATTCTTATTAAGTGAATGTACTTTTTTAGGATTTGTTTTACCCAAGCAAAGTCTGAGAATTCACCTTGTACATCTGGATACTTAAGGTGGGTTGCAATTTTGGAAAATTGTGGCACTGGAGACTAAATGGTTCATGATGATTTCACATTAAATTTTTCACCTTAATTCTTAATATTTATTCTTCACCTGTTTTTTTTTTCTGACCGTGCTGACCCAACAAGCATTTTGCTGTCCAGCGGTCATGCTTTAACTTTTGCCTAATAATTATGCATGCACTGTATTTGAACAATATCCTTACTTCCATTCTGGGCCTTGAATGTGGTAGTTGTGTTGCTGTCTATGCAGGGTCAAAAAGCTCTCGGATTTGATCGAAAATATCTTAATTTGTGTTCAGAAGATGAACAAAGGTTTACAGGTTTGGAACGATATTTCTTCTTCACCTGTTTTTTTCCTGAGCGTGCTGACTCAACAAGCATTTTGCTGTCCGATGGTCATGCTTTAACTTTGCAATTTCTGTACTGCATTAGTTTTGAATATTTCTCATGGGCAATTAAAACTTTTCAGTCTGTGTGAAATATCTTTTTTGGCTCATTTATGTGTAAAAGAAAACCTTCCTTATAATTACACACACCTGAGTATAAGAAGTTTTTCTACTTCCAGCCTTAATGGGCAATTATATATCACTTATAAATGATTAAATACAAAATTAATAGTCGTAATTAAAATTGGTGAGGTTCGGAATTGGTAAAATGTGCTTGGGAAAAAAAATATGATCAGAATATCAACTTGACTGTATTTTAACAATATCAATATACTACCTTTCTGGGCCTTGAATGTGGTAGTTGCATTGCTGTCTATGCAGGGTCAGAAAGCTCTCAGATTTATAATTATCTTATATATCTTAATATTGAGTTCAGAAGATGAACACAGGTTTACAAGGTTTGGAATGACATGAGGGTGAGTAATTAATAACAAAACTTTCATTTTGGGGTGAACTGGACCTTTAAGCAAGAAAACAGTGAGACATTTTAAATTATGTTCAAACAGAAAGTTGTTTTAATGTTTTTATTATTTACAATATTACTTGTTGCTGTATTTTTTGATCAAATAAATGTAGCCTTAAGTATAAGAACATAAAAATCTTACCATACCAAAACATTCAAACAGTATTGTATGTAAGGGTTTAAAGGAGAAGAATAAACATTTTCTGAAAATGTACTCACCCCCATGTCATCCAAGATATTCATGTCTTTTTTTCTTCAGTCGAAAAGAAATGAAGGTTTTTTGAGGAAAACATTCCAGGATTTTTCTCCATATAGTGGACTTTAATGGTGGCCAACGGTTTGAAAGTTAGTTTTAATGCAGCTTCAAAGGGCTCTACATGATACTAGCCAAGGAATAAGGGACAATTTTGAAGTTAAAGATGAAAATTAGATGTGTTTCACCCTTTCCTACCTTTTTGAGTTCACAGATGAAGAACTAACTACATGTGATCTTTCCAATGAGACTAAGCAATGAGCAAGGGTTGAGCTAGTGTAAGACAAGCATTTTGTGGTTAAAAAGTATATAAATTTGACTTTTTTTTTTTTTTAAGAAAATGACCGATCGTTTCGCTAGATAAGACCCTTATTCATCAGCTGAGATCGTGTAGATCCCTTTGAAGCTGCAGTTTGGCCCTTCGACCCATTGGCCACCATTGAAGTCCACTATATGGAGAAAAATCCAGGAATGCTTTCCTCAAACACATTAATTTCTTTTCAACTGAAGAAAGAAAGACATGAACATCTTGTATGACATGGGGTGAGTAAATTATCAGGAAATTTTGATTCTGGAAGTGAACTTCTCCATTAAGCTCACTCCAGCACAGTGCCTAACAACACCACTTAATCGTGGTAAAATCATAATAACCGCCTCTTGTGACTTACTGCTTTAATATCACATCACTGCATTTTATTCTTCTGAGAATCTTCTTGTGTTTTCATGCCACCAAACAACATTACCCACCAATGGGACATTGGTACATACCTTGATGTGTTCCTTAGCCCTCATAAGTAGGCTGAGGGTTGTGTGCCTGTTTGAGTCTGGTCCTAAGGGCACGAGGGATTTCAAGCGTTCCAAACACAGTCGTAAATGTGCCCTCCTGGGTGGGTGACGTGAGGAAAAGAAAGTCGTGAGAGTGAGTCATAAAAGCAATTCAACTACAACAACACATTCAATAAGCAGTGGAAATATGAATCATAAAAAGATGATGCGGCTACGATCTGCAAATTTAACACATTTCTGTTTGTTCCTCACATGAAGGAGTAGTAAGGATTCAAAAGACTTGGAATATAGTGCCTGACTCATGTCGAGTAGTTTTATCATACTTTTATAGTGCTTGTGTGGCATTTCCGAAGCTTTAAAGCTCTTCATTATTTCGAAGAGGGAAAACAAACAAAAACACAAACAAGCTAATTCCTCAAGCATTATCTTTTTTCCATTACATAGGAAAAAAAGAAAAAGAGTAATGAGATTTGGACCTGAAATGATTTTTAGATAATGCCAATTAAAACAAAGCCCATGAATATAGTAAAAAAGCTGTAATCAGGACATTATCACATCTAATGGTACGAATCTAACTAATAAACATGATATTCAAATAAGGATCGTAAAGTTTATCCTCCAAACGCTACTCTAGCTTCCTCTGTCTTTTGTGCGTGCCAGTGGGATTCACAGCTGCCGGGGCGTGGTGATGAAAGGTGCCAGCGGCCACATGACCTGTTATGCAACCTGTCAGAAACTGCAGACTGCTTTGCTTTGCTGCTGTATTTGTACGGAGGCGTGGGTCACAACCCAACTATTTTACTGCCGCTGCTGCTCAGCGGCTGCGTATGAACGTCTGTGTGTTAGCAATGCGTGTTCTGCCAACAGATAAGTGTGTACGTGTTGGCTGTGGGCAGCTCTTTGTCAGCCACTATAGTTGAGCATGTATTCATTTAAATATAGAGAATATAATAAGAGGATGTAAAACGAAAGGAGTCTATCTGCCATATGCAAATGTGGAGCAGATCATGCAAATTGGGAGATCATAAATACAGAACTGCTGTGAAAAAAAAAAATACTACTTCGACCTTGTAGAAAGAAGCTATAATGTGAAAAAATGCTTCACATTTACTACAATTTATATAACTGTTTTCTATTTGAATATGTTTTAAAATGTAATTTATTCCTTTGATCAAAGCTACATTTTCAGCATCATTACTCTAGTCTTTAGTGTCACATAATCCATTAGAAATCATTCTATTATGCAGATTTGCTATTCATGAAACATTTTTTATTATTATCATCAATACTTAAAACAGTTGAGTAAATTATTTCAGGATTCTTTGATGAACAGAAAGATCCAAAGATCAGCATTTATCTGAAATAAAAAGCTTTTCTAACATTATACACTATACCATTCACAAACTTAGGGTTAGTATTTTTTTGGGGAGGGAAAGACATTATAGAAATTAACACTTTTATTTAGCAAGGATGCTTTAAATTGATCAAAAGTGATGTTAAAGACATATATAATGTTACAAAAAAATTATATTTCAGACAAATGCTGTTCGTAAGAACTTTCTATTCATCAAAGAAACCTAAAGGAATTCAACTCAGCTGTTTTAAGAGTAATAATAAATGTTTTTTTGTATGTATATATATATTTCTCAGAAATACTGGGTTGTGTATTCACATTTTTCTAGTAAATAAATTCAGGTAAATAATGTTTCTGGTAAATATTACATAAAAATTCTTTTATTTAATATTTATTTTGTTATTAGTAGTAGTACTATTATTACATTAAGTAATATATTTCTGTCACAGTTTCTTCAAGTTAAACAATTTAACATTTATTTTGATGGGTGACTGTGACGTCCTTCAATTTTCTGTTTGTATATGATATGACAATAGTTTTTCTCAAAAAAAAAGGGGTAGTTTTAGCAATTATGATCATGTGTTCATGTACTCATTTCACGAGTTCGCGCTTACATATAATTAGCCGGAGAATAGAAATGCATGTTTGGCGTGCTGTCCGGTGAAGGGCTCCGAGCTCGGGGATGGCCCGAACCCAGAGTACCCCCCAATAGGAGTAGTGAGAACTCGGAGTGAGGAGATGGGGTGGTGGAGGGTTACTGATAAACCATCAAGTGAATGGAGGTGAGTCAGCTGTATTTAACCTATGGCGCTGATTGACTTGAGTGGGCTCCTCTTGTGCTGTTTACGCTAAGTATCTGACGCGCTTCTCCCGAACTTTGTTAATGAAACATCATTTCACGAGTTCGCGCTTACATATAATTAGCCGGAGAATAGAAATGCATGTTTGGCGTGCTGTCCGGTGAAGGGCTCCGAGCTCGGGGATGGCCCGAACCCAGAGTACCCCCCAAAAAGCAAATAGATAGAAGGACAGCCGCCGGATTAAAGACACCCCCCAAAATAGGCACTAATGTGACGGGGGCTGATGATCGGGAAGTTGGCAGGTAGGCAGGCCAGAGTGCTCTGGTTTGAGGCTACAGTCAGGTAGGCCCTGCCGGCTGTTGATGTTGAAGTACGTGATTTGGGGTCGGAAGGACTACTGAGATGATAGGCGGGAGATTATGGCACGCGGCGTTGGATAGATGAGTCCCGCTTGTGGGCGGCGAGTATGTAGGCCCGACCGGGAGGGCTCTCACCGGCGGGGAGGCAGAATGAAAAGCCCGCCTGGGAGGGCTCTCTTGGCAACGATGGGAGATCAAGACTCCTAGCGTTGCACCAGGCGGGGGGAAGGGAGAGTTTAGCCCCTGGGTGGGGGGATGAGAGAAAAACCTGCCTGGGAGGGCTCTCATGGCAATGATAGGAGATCAAGACTCCTAGCATTGCACCAGGCAGGGTGAAGGCGTAGCGTTTGGCCCGCCCGCTGGGTGGGAAGGGGAAAATTAACGAACCTGCCTGGGAGGGCTCTCATGGCAATGATAGGAGATCGACTCCTAGCATTGCACCAGGCAGGGGGAAGGTGTAATGTTTGGCCCGCCCGCTGGGTGGGAAGGGAAAAATGAACGAACCTGCCTAGGAGGGCTCTCATGGCAATGATAGGAGATCAAGACTCCTAGCATTGCACCAGGCAGGGTGAAGGCGTAGCGTTTGGCCCGCCCGCTGGGTGGGAAGGGAAAAATGAACGAACCTGCCTGGGAGGGCTCTCATGGCAATGATAGGAGATCAAGACTCCTAGCATTGCACCAGGCGGGGGGAGGAGGCGTAGAGTTTGGCCCACCAGGCGGGAATGGAAAACTTGCCTGGAAGGGCTCTCGTGGCAATGATGGGAGATCACGGCGCTTAGCATTGCATCGGACAGAGGAAGGCATAGCGCTTGGCCCGCTGGGCGGGAGGCGGAAAGACAAGCCCGCCTGGGAGGGCTCTCATGGCAGCTATGGAGATTAAGACTCCTAGCGTTGCACCAGGCGGGGGGAGGAGGCATAGAGTCTGGCCGGCCGGGCGGGAAGGGAAAGTGAAAGAACCTGCCTCGGAGGGCTCTCATGGCAATAATGGGAGATCAAGACTCCTAGTGTTGCACCAGGCAGGGGAAGGTGTAGGGTTAGGCCCGCCGGGCCGGGAGGGAGAAAAGACCCGCCTGGGAGGGCTCTCATGGCAACGATGGGAGATCAAGACTCCTAGCATTGCACCAGGCGGGGGCGGGGGGGGGGGGGGATAGGGAGACCTGGAGTGGGAAGGTTACTTTGGATGGCTTATGGGCCGATGAGGGTTTTGTGGGCTTCTTTGATATGTCACTGGCTAGTTCTGATTTAGCTCTGAAAGGCTTCTGATGTCCATCTTCCTAGGGTTTGGATCTGCTGTTTGGAGAGGCCTTTCTGGGCTGCTGATGTTGCTGCCCCGATGCGAAAAGAGTGGATTGAGAAATTTCCTGCTAGGATGCCTGATGATTGCAGGACGGACTTGAGATGTTTTTTGGAACCAGAAGCTATTAGCAGGTCTTTTGGCTTCGTCTAAGAACAAGGGCTCGCGGGGGGATTTAGCCTGGGTATTTCTGAGGCAGAGAAACTGAAGGATGGACTGGTAGGGTTGGATTGGAGAAGGGAGGTTGAAGATGTAGATGAGGTGGCCTTTTTTGGCTTGGTCTGTCTTGCTTTGTTTAATTAGGAAGGAAATTGTACCGTTATCGTGTACTGTTAAATCTGAAATGGTGGGGTTGGTATTTGGATCAAATTTAGAAGAGATGGTGAGTTCCAAGCATCTGAGGAACCCGAAGAAGGCTAAAATGAACATGGCATCGACTGTCCGGGCAGTACTGAGAGGCTGGTAACTGGTGCGGAGTGTGTGTGAGAGGATGTCTAGCATTATGGGAAGTCTAGGGTAGGGCCGGGTGGGCCTGGATCGTTGAAACCCCTGATCAGTAGAGAGGTTTGTGAGTTATTTATTTCGGGAGAGGGTGCCCCGAACATCAGCTTGTGGAAAAATTGAATGCGCTCAGGTAGCCCTTGATGGGCCCGGCTTGGAGTCCCTTGATCCTGTCGAGAAAAGAGATGAATGAGGTGATTGAGAGTAGGGAAAAAATCCGGGAAGGGTGTGTTGTATGAGAGGTAGAAAGCTTTGAAGCATTTCCACGCAGTTATGTATGACTGGAGGGTTCATGGAGAGAATGCTTGGAGGATGGTGTTGAGGGACGCGTCGAGGAGGGGTTTCAGTGGGTGGTTTAGGGGAATCTTAATCCTGAATAATGAGGAACTGGAGTTGGGGATTGTTCCGCCTCTGGAGCCAGCATCCTGAATTTCTGCCAGTATCTGTGCTCGGATGCTGTGGGCCACTTGGGGAGGCTCTGAAGCTGTGGCATTTGATGGCATGGGCATTGGTGTTGCAGTGAAGAGCGAGTACTGTGGTTGGAGGAGTGAGCTGTAGGAGGCTGGTGGAGGGGCTGTGTGAGACAGCCAGTGCGACCAGGCGCTCGCTTGAGCTGCGAGCCCCGAGCTGACGGCAGAGGGAGGCGGGGCTGTGTGTGACAGCCAGTGCGGCCAGGTGCTCGCTTGAGCTGCGAGCCCCGAGCTGACGGCAGCGGGAGGCGGGGCTGTGTGTGACAGCCAGTGCGGCCAGGTGCTCGCTTGAGCTGGGAGATCCGAGCTGACTGCAGCGGGAGGCGGGGCTGTGTGAGGCGGCAAGTGCGGCCAAGCACTCGCTTGAGCTGCGAGATCCGAGCTGACATGAGCTGGAGGCGGGGCTGTGTGTGACAGCCAGTGCGGCCAGGTGCTCGCTTGAGCTGGGAGATCCGAGCTGACGGCAGCGGGAGGCGGGGCTGTGTGAGGCGGCAAGTGCGGCCAAGCACTCGCTTGAGCTGCGAGATCCGAGCTGACATGAGCTGGAGGCGGGGCTGTGTGTGACAGCCAGTGCGGCCAAGTGCTCGCTTGAGCTGCGAGATCAGAGCTGACGGCAGCGGGAGGCGGGGCTGTGTGAGGCGGCAAGTGCGGCCAAGCACTCACTTGAGCTGCGAGATCCGAGCTGACATGAGCTGGAGGCGGGGCTGTGTGTGACAGCCAGTGTGGCCAGGTGCTCGCTTGAGCTGCGAGATCCGAGCTGACGGCAGCGGGAGGCGGGGCTGTGTGAGGCGGCCATTGTGGCCAAGCGCTCGCTTGAGCTTCGAGCCCCGAGCTGCCGGGGGCGGGCGGCGGAGCTGAGACTGGTGGCCAAGCGCTTGCTTGGGCTGCAAACTCCACGAGAAAGAAGTTGGTGGCCAGGGCTGCGATTGGCAGACGAAGCGGCCAAATGCTGGCTTGGGCTGCGGGCCCAGGCATTGCTTGAGGAGGAGCTGCGGTGGAGGGCTGGGCTGCGGCCATTGTTCTGTGTAGGGTTGTTTGATTCCGAAATTTTTGGAATCAATTTCGATTCCTGGTTCAGAATCGATTTCCTCACTGTTGTTTTCAATTCTTGCCATTTAAATTGGAGGAAGCTAATTTTGCAATGACTGCAGGATATTGAAGTCAAAGAAAGTAGCTTTCTCATAATATGAAGCTTCATTGTAAAAATATGAAAATGTACAATATTTTTGTAGCTCTGACAGATTTTAAATTGTAATTTGTCTGCATTGCCCATGGAATTAGTCATAACCCAGGGCTCAGCAGTGGACATGCATTTATTGCAATACTAAAACAAGTCATGAAGTGTCTAATGTCCACAGTTCAGCTGAATGATATTTACTGTAACAGTATGCGTCGCACAAAATTAGCAAACGATACAGTGAAACAAAATAAACAACTTTAACAACAACGCTAATGTTAGAGCTTGTGGATTAGCTGTCAATCAGGTGCGCTCTAGAGACCACTGATTGGTGCTCTCTGCATTTTCTTTCAGAATTATCATTGGCTGATAAAGGTTAAAGATAGCATTTATATATAGGGTGTAAATAAGATGACGTCATTCACGTCTATTCCGTCGTGCAGCGCTCAAATTTGTGGACAATTATCAGTGAGCAAGAGCCGAATTAATGGGTGTTTCAGACGAGCTCTGTAATGATCGTTTCATTCAGTTTATTTTCATGAATCGCCGAAAACGTTTGGCAACATTTGATGACTAGCAGCTGAGATATGCAGCCTTCGTGGGATGCAGTCTTTCGTTTGACAGGCATCTATATACATAGATATAAGTTGTTGAACGGCACACGGCTCTGAATAAGGAGTCAATTCCCCTTGATGGGATCGATTCCAAACTTTGGAATCGACTCTCAATTCCTAATGCTTCGGAATCGATTCTTTGGAATCGATTCTCAGCCCTGTGAGAGGCCTCGCACGGGAGAAAGACATTGGCGTCGGCGCGGCCGGAGGTTTGTGTTTCCTTTTGGTCGACTTTGGGGTTAGAGGGGGAGAGGTTAGTTAGTTGCAGATTATTGTACAAGTTAAATAATTCTGTTTTGTTTAACTTGCGTGAAGGCTGGACATCGGATTTTGCCAGCGCTAGTTTCATACTCGCCATAGTCCGTTTCTCTATGGGCGGAATTGATTGCCTGACCGAGCGGATGATGCTGGGGAATCGGCTGGTGTTCTCGCCGATGGAGGCGAGGGCAGGCCGAGGCGTTGTGAGGCGGTCCGGGCCGAGCAGCGGCCGCGAGATGAGGCCTGGGGCTCAATTGAAGCGAAATGCGGGGAAGACACGGTCCTGGAGCCGGCCGGAGGGGAGTCGGAATCGTCTTCTTTTGTGGCAGTTTGTCTTTGCGACGTAGTAGCGGACAGGCGAACCAGTTACTGATAAACCATCAAGTGAATGGAGGTGAGTCAGCTGTATTTAACCTATGGCGCTGATTGACTTGAGTGGGCTCCTCTTGTGCTGTTTACGCTAAGTATCTGACGCGCTTCTCC
The DNA here is from genome assembly GCF_049309525.1 of Garra rufa. Classification (NCBI taxonomy): domain Eukaryota; kingdom Metazoa; phylum Chordata; class Actinopteri; order Cypriniformes; family Cyprinidae; genus Garra; species Garra rufa. Next base: position 47,521,175 of record NC_133365.1, on the reverse strand, counting down.
CGAACTTTGTTAATGAAACATCATATAATGCGCGCTTCAGTATGTGTGTAGTAAATGAAACTGCACTTCTGTGCCATTTAGTCACACAGAGACATGCAGAACATACAGGATTCATATTTAAATAACCTTTTTGCAGCTTAATATTCACAGACACTAGTCCATATTGCATTTTGATTTAAGGGTGCAGACCTACTTTTCATTTATTCAGACAAAATTTGGCAAATTCCGAGACATTCCGTGCTATACAGTAAACTCAATCTTTATGACTGGATTCCGCAATTCTGGCCGTGTTTTCGTAGGGCCCTATGTATGATTTTAGTCAACCATGATAACTCTGATAATCACTCATGTTTTGATGCCATCATGTGCAAATTAAATATACATTAAATAAATATAAAACAAATAAGGAATGCACAACTGCATTAAGAAAACGAATTTGCGGCCAAAAGTGTGTCTCTTGAACGTTGCTGCTCCATATCAAGGCTACTTCAGAGCAAATCGTTAAAATGAATGTGCAAACAAAGGGTAATACAGAGCAATACATTCCTGCTAAAGGACAGGTTATGTGTACACCTGCCTCTTCAGTGAGACACGTACACACAAACACTGACTGGAGAACACACCCAGACAAAGGCTAATGTTTGCACCACTGCTCGTCACTTTCACATAGAGCGATCTTAACTGGTTCGAAGGTCGGGAATACTATTACATAACTTCAGAATTCGCCACCAAAGTGGTGACATAACCTAAGTGGCCTGGTGTTTGTTAAGCAAATACAGACTGCGTGTGCCGTCCGACATTTACACACAGTGAGTGCTGCTGTCGCAGGGTCAGTCGCAGTGTGCTCAGATTTGTTTCTCATCTGCTTTCTCTTGTCACACGCTTTTGTTCAAAGGTTTAGGGTTGGTAAGATTATTTTAAAATTTGGGTTATTAAGCAAGGATGCACTAAATTGATCAAAAGTGACATTTGAAATGAATAAATTCTGTTCTTTTGAACTTTCTATTCATTAAAGGATTAAAGAAAATTTGCTTAAGGTGTACTCACCCTTGTGTCATCCAAAATGTAGATGAGTTCATTTCTGCATCAGAACATCAGGTTTGAAGATATTCCGCATTACTTTACATTATTAGCTCACCAATGGATCCTCTGCAGTGAATGGGTGCCGTCAGAATTAGAGTTCAAACAGTTGATAAAAACATTACAATAATCCACAAGTGACTCACAGGATTCAAGCTGATCAATTAACATCTTGTGAAGCGATTATTTGTAAGAAACAAATCCATCATTAATCAGTGTTTTAACTTTAAACCATTGCTTCTGGCCAAAATACTAGTCCGTAATCCACAATAATGCTTCCTCGATTGAAAACTTGCATCAAAATCCACCGTCATATTTAATTAGAACCATTTTGGACTGTTTTTGCTTGTAAACAAAGCTTGATCTCTGCATATTTCTCTCCTGATGATGACTTTTTCACCGGGGAAAGCAATATTATGGATAGAGGACTAATGATAAATTTATTTCTTACAAACACATCTTTTTGCTTGTAACAAGCTGTTAATTGACGGACTGGAGTGGTGTGGATTACTTGTGGATTATTGTGATGTTTTTATTGAGTCTTATTCTGACGGCACCCATTCACTGCAGTGGATCTATTGGTGATCAAGTGATGTAAAGCAAAATTTCTCTAAATCTGTTTAGATTAAGAAAAAACAACTCATCTACATCTTGGATGGCTTGAGGGCGAGTACATTTTAAGCAATTTCAAGTTTTTGGGTGAACTATTAAAAAATGTATCCCAGTTTCCACAAAAATGATTAAGCACCTCTTATCAAAATTGATAATAAGATGTAATTCATGTACACCACATCAGCATATTAGAATGATTTTGGAAGGATCGTGTGACACTGAAAACAAGTTTTTGAAATTGTAATATTGCTGTTTTCACTTTATTTTTAATAAAATGAATGCAGCTTTGGTGAGCAAAGAGACTTTGCAAATTTTACCAAACCAAACTTTTGTAGGTACTGTATATGAAAAAGTTTATTCACGGTTAGGGGTCATGACACACCGTGTCTCTCTACAAAAAAAGACCACCCCACTTCTGTAGCACACCGTGTATCTGTTCTACCATGATCCTTTAAACAGGTCACCCTCTCTTTATTCGAGCCATATGACTTTTAGCATAAATCACCATCCTCTGCTGGCCTTTGACTCCTGACCTCTAAGTAATTGTCTTAACCCCACTAGAGAACTGTACACACCAAGGTGGCCTGGAGATCAGGTTACACATCTAAAACCTCTCTTAAGAGAAACAGGCCACGGGTATGCGAAGTCTATCTTGAGAACAAACACATCGCCTCGCAGGCAAACCTAACCTGTGGTTGTGTTTGAGATGGTGTGTCTGCTATTGTGGTTCCTGTTGACAGAAGGGACACCGTTTGCGTACTCTCTTTGGCAACTATAAAAAAACAGCCCTATAGGGTGAGTGTGTATGACATGTGGCCCATAGCTGGTGCAGGGTGAAAACACATGCCATGTGTGACACTGAGGTCACTGGGACAAATGTAACAGTTTCACATGATACAGGTGTGTGACATTTCACATAACACCGGTTCGCCCCAAAAGCTAGATTTCTGAGAGGCATTTCAGGTGAGATTTTAACTTTCACAACAGCTGTTTTATTTAAATGTCAGTGTGCTAAACTATGAGCCAGGTGCAAACAACGGCTCTAGTTTTTACAAACATTCAGCAATTTTCACCTGGATGACAATAAAATGGGTGAGAATAAATGACTAAAATAGTTATGGTACATCACGTTTCAAAATCTGGGGTTGGTAGGATTTTGTTAATGTTTAAAGAAGTCTCTCATACTGTTATACTCGCAGAGGCTGCATTATTTGTTTAAAAATACAGTAAAAACAGTAATATTGTGAATAATTATTACAATTTAAAACAACTCTTTTCTATTTTAATATATTTTAAAATATAATTTATTCTTGTGATGCAAAGCTGAATTTTCAGCAGCCATTACTCCAGTTTTCAGTCACATGAATTTATAAAAATGACCCTGTTCAAAAGTTTACATACACTTTATTCATAATACTGTTCAACAATATACTGTTGTTACCTGAATGACCCACAGCTGTTTTGTTTTGTTTAGTGATAGTTGTTCATGAGTTCCATGTTTGTCCTGAACAGTTAAACTGCCTGTTGTTCTACAGAAAATTCCTTCAGGTCCCACAATTTCTTTGGTTTTTCAGCATTTTTGTGTATTTTAGCTCTTTACAACAATGACCGTATGATTTTGAGATCTATCTTTTCAACTGAGGGACTCATGCAACTATTTCAGAAGGCTCAAAAGCTCATAGATGCTTCAGAAGGAAAAACAACGCATTAAGAGCAGGGGGGTGAAAACTTCTGAACAGAATGAAGAAGTGCACATTTATCTCATTTTGCCTAAATAAAATATTTTTTTTCATTTATTCCCAGAAGACAAAATAAGTTAAACTGACCTTGATATAAAAATTCAAGTTTTCACCTCCTTATGTACTGTTTTTCCTTCTGTTTGAACCTTCTGTAAGTCCCTCAGTTGTCCTCAGTATGAAAAGAAGGATCTCAAAATCATACAGTCACTGTTGGAAAGGGTTCAAATACACAAAAATGCTGAAAAGCCAAAGAATTTGTGGGACCTGAAGGATTTTTATGAGGAACAGCAGGCAGTTTAACTGTTCAGGACAAACAAGGGACTCATAAACAAATATCACTAAACCAAAAAATAAACACAGTTGTGGATCATTCAGGTAACAACACAGTATTAAGAATCAAGTGTATGTAAACTTTTGAATGGGGTAATTTTCATAAATTCAACTATCATTTTCTCTTGTGAACTATATGTAAACATCTTTTAAGTGAAATATCCTATTGAGGTCAGTACTAAATAAAAAATAACATGCATTTTGTATGATCCCTCTTGTTTTGGTAAAACTTTAACACTTTGCAAATTCTGCAAGGTGTATGTAAACTCTTGACCTCAACTGTATGTGTATATATAAAAATAAATTACAAGTAAAAGGGAAAGAGTGGCAAGGGGATTGAAAAAGAGACAAATTCAAACTTGCATCATCCACACACGCGCTACCTGCTAGACCTGCTAGCCTTGTTATATTTTTTTGCCAGGGCCAACATGAATCATTACTACACAGCTGTGCTGGTCTCACATCAGACATGCTGCCCATTTATTCAAATCTACATCACAAATGCACTCCCACTCGAGTTGCTTTATGAATATCAGCCCTGGACTCCATTTTGAAACAAAAGCAGAGACACGGGGAGCCTCGCTCTCCTCCTTTGGCTGGATTTTTTTCTAAACAGTAGATGAAAGCCGCTCTTTAGAAATGAATAGCGGATCGGTTGTCCGGAGCACTGTGACCTCAGAGCTTCGCACGAGTTTGGTCTGATGTATTCAGAATGAGACACATTTGCTAAGCACGAATGGGAGCAGAGTGCGACTTAAGCTGGATGCATTGTTAGGAGTTTAAAAGTCAAAGTCCAGACACCCTGGTTTTGCTCATTGCTAAGCCTGACAGCATGTATTATTCAATGCATTCTGCAAGCTGAGCTCAGTGTGCGTGTTACCCAAACCATAGAGAGCGCTGGTGACGGACACATTAAGCCTGGTTCATTAGCGAGATCTCTCTCGTTCCGAAATTTCAGGTCACCCATTTATTGTGGGTTTATCTCTAGGTCAAAGCTGAATGGATACATCAGCCGATTGACTGACCTTAATACTTATTTCTGAGCGTCATCTAGGTGCTAGTGGACACATGTGAAAAGACTGAAGGCTCCAAAAAGACTGAAGCAAGGCATTCGGTCACATTCCCTGGTCGTTTAGCTTTAAATTACATAAGTTTAATCTTGATCTAATCAGTAAGGATGTAATGAGGTATAATCCTGCAAGCTTACAGATAAGAACTAACGACTGTGACAGTGTCATGAAGGTTATATGGACAAACCTGTTCTTCTCCATCTCGTTGTGTGTAGACCTGCAGAGACAGAAAGACAGAGATGTCAGGAATCACTGTGCACACTTGCATTTATGCACATGTTGATTACATTTTATCCAAAGCAGTTTACATTGGATTGGATTGCACTTTATCGGTTTATGCTTTTTTTTGGGAATTGAACCAATGCTCTCGTAAAGTTCCATGCTTTACTGTTTGAGTTAGAGGAATGCACATTAAAGGGATAGTTGACCCAAAAATAAGAAATATGACACTTATTCACCCTTTTGGTATTCTTCTGTATGCATTTAATTTATGGAACACAACAGAAGATATTTTGAATAAAACCATTTCAGATACCACTGACTTCCAAAGTATTTTTTTGTACATACAATGAAAGTCAAAGGGACCCAAAACCTACACAATGACAGGAGTTTTGTTTTTGGGTGGACAGTATTACAATTGCGTTAATGTAGGTTTAGAGACTTGAATACACCCCTAATCCTAGTATTAAACTATAGCGAGTAACTAATGTTACTTAACCAAGCAGAAATACCCTGGCAACTACCCACAACACCCAAACATCATATCGTTTAAATTTTCTATAGAACTATGTTGAAACCTGCTTTTATATTCAGTCATTGTTTTAACAAGGAAGTGAGAGAGAAAACAGGAAATGAAAGCAAGAGGGAATGTGATTGATCCTAAACACACTAGCAACCACATTAGCAACAGGCTAAAAACAAAGTCAGAACATCTTAAAGGAGTAGTTCACTTACAGAACAAATATTTACAGGTAATGTACTCACTCTGTTGTCATCCAAGATGTTCATGTCTTTCTTTCTTCAGTCCTAAAGAAATTATGTTTTTGAGAAAAACATTTCAGGAATTATCTCTATATAGTGGATTTCTATGGTGCCCGCGAGTTTGAACTTGCAAAAAAGCAGTTACAATGCAGCTTCAAAGGGCTCTAAACAATCCCAGCCGAGGAAGAAGGGTCTTATCGAGCAGAACGATCTGTAATTTTCTAACCAAAATACAAATGTATATACTTTTTAACCTCATTCTTGTGTTGTTTAGCTCTGTTCAATACAGTTAAGGTATGTCGAAAAACTCTCTCATTGTTTCCTCCAACTTACTGCTGCAGAAGTACTAACCCAGTGTTTACAAAGAAAACATGCAAAGAAGGTCAAACAACCTAAAAGAAAAAAAAAAACAAAAAAAAAAAACAGCGAAAAACAGGTAAAACAGTGATGTAGGACAATTTTGTAGTTGAAGGACGGGACTGCACAAAGTATTTATGCACATCGCAGAGCTAGACTAGCATTTGAAGTTTAAATGTATATCATTTTTTTTTTTTTTTTTTTTTTAGAAAATAACCAATAGTTTTGCTAGGTAAGATCCTTCTTCCTAGACTGGGATCGCTCAGAGCCCTTTGAAGCCGAATTTAAACTGCATTTTGGAAGTTCAATATCGTGGGCACCATTGAAGTCCACTATATGGGGGTAGTTCCTGAAATGTTTTCTTCAAAAAACAATTTCTTTACGACTGAAGGAAAACATTACAGGAATACTATATATACCACTTCAATGGTGGCCAACGGGTCTAAATTGCAGTTTCAATGCAGCTTCAAAGGACTTTGAATCCCAATCCCATCTGAGAATCCCATCTGAGAAATAAGGGTCAATATAAATTGATATACTTTTTAACCACAAATGCTTATTGCATTTTTCTTAGAAAATGACAGATCGTTTCAATTATTCCTTGGCTGGGATCGTGTAGAGCCCTTTGAAGCTGCATTGAAACTGCAATTTGGACCTTCAACCCGTTGGCTATCACTGAAGTAGGAGAAAAATCCTTGAATGTTTTCCTCAAAAAATGAACCTCCTCTTTAATTCTATTCACAGCACTAGTTTAGTTAGTAAAACCATTTAAAACCCTCTGAACTAATTAACAGGCTACGGCTCCAACATCACCTCCTTGTTCTTAGTTTGAAAGGCACACAGAGACTGTCCTGTGCTCACTGCTGATTTGAATGTTCAGTACAAAGGTGAACTGGTGTCTGTGTGTGTACGTGGTGTAAAGGCTGTACAGGAACAAACTCCAAACCGGCAGAGGGATTTTAAGGGCCCATGGGCTTGTTTAGTGGATGCAGGAGCTGCCAAAATGCTAATTGCCGATTGCAAATGTACCCTGTCTTCTCTGTGCGCGAATCTCTCGCTACGTTCGCAAAATACATAGAGGCCCTTGGCCCCGCTTAGCAACAGTAACTAGAAACACAAGCCTGAGACACAAGACGGCGGTGGGGGGTATAGTCCTCACACACCATGTGAATGAAGGCTCGCTTCAGAGAGGCCATTTCTAGATCAACAGAGGAGTGAAAGAGAAGCAAAGCAAAGGAGGGCAAGAGAAAGGACGAGGGAAAACAAGATCTCAATAGAAAAAAGGAGTCCAATGTCTTGCTTTCAAGTCATGAAAAAAGGTCATATTCAGTGCACTGAATGCCACTATTTTCTGTTGAAAATGTGAATATTGACTGTCGGATTTTGGTTGAAAAAGGATTAAACTTGGCCAAAAATATGAGACGGCAAGTTTCTGCAACCAAACCACATATCCCACTATTCTCTGGGGAACAATGAGAATGATCAAATACAGCAGTTATGATTTACTTACACAAATAATGCACATTTTTGCTCTCAGTTTACTTTAGTCTTATTAAAAGTTTATTTTCTTTGTTGGCAATTGACAGAAAGAAAAATACACTACTGTTTCTGAAAAAAGTCTTTTATGTTTACTAAGGCTTCATGCATTTGATCTGTAAAAAACAGCAAAATTTGGAAATATTATTAGAATTTTAAATACATATTTTCTATTTGAATATGTTTTAAATTGTAATTTATTCCTGTGATAGCAAGGTTGAATAAGAAATGTTTCTTGAGCACTAAATCAGCATATTACAATGATTTCCAAAGGATCATGTGACACAGAAGAATGATTTAATGAACACAAAGTCCAAAACATGTTTTGTAACATTATAAATGTCTTTACAGTCATGTTTGATCAATTTATTGAGTCCTTGCTGAATAATAAAAAAAACCTTACTGACCTGAAACAATGTCATGAAAATATAAGATCATATTCAGTGCACATGAATGCTAACAAAAAGTAATAATTTCCAACGGGAGGATTTTTTTCTGTTGAAAATGTAAAGATTGACTGTAGAATTTAGATTTTTTGTTTTTTGCACTGTTCAGAGACAAACTTGCATGAAAATATGAGGTGTCAGGTTTGTGCAAACAAACCACATTCCCCACTATTCTCTGTGGCACAATGAGAATAATTACATACACCAATTAAGCTTTACTTACACAACTAATGCACATCTATTGCTCTCAATTTACCACAGTCCAAATAAAAAAAGTGTCCTTTCATTATTGGGAAGTGACAAAGCGAAAAATACACTACTGTTTCTAAAAATTTGTATCTTATGCTCGCTAAGGCTTCATTCAGTTGATCCTTAAAAACAGTAAAATTGTGACATAGTATTACAACTTAGAATAAATATTTTCGTTTTAAAATTATCTTAAATTGCAATTTATTCCTGTGATTGCAAAGCTTAACAAGAAATGTTTCTTGAGCACCAAATCAGCATATTAGAATGATTTCTGAAGGATGATTTGATGAACATAGAGTTAAAAAACAGCATTAATTAATAAAAGTAAATAAAATAAAATAAAAGTACTAATTGAAAAAAAAAAAATCTTACTGACCCTAAACTTTTGAACAGTTGTGGAAATATGAAATCAAAAATGAAATACATGAAATCAGTGTTATTCCAACAAAAACCACAATTATAATTTCCACATTGAAAGGTAAAAACCAGGAAATGTGAAAGCCGTATTTCTATATGGCAGCAACTCAACACGCTTGTGTAATCAAATCACTGGACTGAAACTGTTTATAAGATGGATTTGCATAAATAGACAGGTAACACTGAAAGGTTTAGTGAGTGAATGTGTTCAAGAGATTCCATGCACTAGAGCGTGGGTCAGAACATTTCTGAAAAAGAGTATTGGGACTCGAAAGGGAAGCTTGGAAGGATCGTGTCATCTTCCTCACATTCATCCATCCTTCAAACTGACCTTATGACCCCTTCTGCAGTAACCCTGGCTCTAAAAACACTGTACCTCCGATGATCTTCTAATGTCAACGTCTCACAATCCCTGTACCCCCTTAAACTTGGCTTCAAAAGACTTCAAAACACCTTATTACAGCTATCGTTTAGAGCTGCGAAGGAGAGACGTACAGTCTGTTCAAAAGGTTGTACAGGGTGGGCCATTTATAGGGATACACCTTAATAAAATGAGAAAGGTTGGTTGATATTAACGTCCTGTTTGTCGCACATTAGTATACTATTCAAAATACTAATGTGCCACAAACAGGACATTAATATCACCAACCATTCCCATTTTATTAAGGTGTATCCATATAAATGGCCCACCCTGTACTTTCATTATGTCACATCATTTTCATATCTAAGAATCAAAAGGTTCTTGGGAAAGACATATTGTAATGTTTTATTGGCTGAACATTTAAAACATACTTTATTCACTCAGCCGTTTGAGTCAAATTACATATAGCCAGGGTTATTATTAGTAACTTTATTACTAGAGTTATTAGTAGTTAATTGTTATTCATGTTAGTTATTACATTAACTAACATTAACTAATAGAACCTATTGTAAAATGTTACCAAAATAATTTTGTTAACTGAAATAAATCTGAATCAAAATAAAATATACACAACTTAGAATGAAATAAAATTAGAATAAAATGCCTTGGAAACTGAAACCTGAACTAAAACCGAAAAGTAAATCTAATAATAATATTTAAATAAATAACTAGTAAAAATGACAAAATCACATAGTAAAAATTAAAAAATTAGACTAAAAAAAAAAAAAACAGTAATACTGTAAAATATCATTATAATTTAAAATGCAATTTATTATTATAATTTTCATTCATTACTGTGAAAACTCTTCTAACATTTTAATAAAATATAAAAAAATACAGAAAACAGTAATACTGTACATATTATTATAATATTTATTAATAATTATATTATTATAATTTAAAATAAGTATAAGTAATAAGTAATACACATTACAAATATATCATAGTAAAATGACTAAAATTAAAAAGAATACAGTAACATTGCAAAATACAATTATCATTTAAAATGCAATTTATTCATATAATTTAAAAGCTGAATTTTCAGCATCATTACTGCAGTCTTTATGATTCTTCAGAAATGATTCTAATATGCTGATTTGATTCTCGAGAAACATTTATTATTATCAATTTCGAAAATGCTGCTTAATATTTAGGCGGAATTTTTCAACACTATTCAAAAGAACTGCAATAAAATTAATCTAAAAATAAAAGCCAATTCCAAATATTAATAAAGACTACAACAGTATATAAATAATATTGAAATAACACTGTTTATCCTGTCTACGGCCCATTATTGCTTTGAATATTCAGAGCCTGGTTGATGAACTTACAAACAAGCATCCTAACATTAGCGTGCCCATGCAAAGAGATCAGCTGATCTGCTTGGCTGGCATCTCGCTCGCGAGGAGGATTTCGGGGGGTCTGCGCAGGGGGGGATCGACGGATACCAGTGACATAACAGCTCGTATCACTGTGTAACACAGAGTCGACTCCCCTCGTTGCTACTGCGCTTGCCAGACCACCTGTTCCAACACATAAAGGGCAAAGCAGTTTCCTACAGCATATCTAGTCCAATCAGCTACATATACATCCACGTAACATCGTGATACCCACACACCATTAGAACTGCAAAGTGAACACAGGAAGGCCTTAAAATACGGCACCAGTGCACACATTCACACAGGAACAAGAGGAGAACCCACGGCTGCTGCTATGTGCATTAGCCCACATACGGTCTGAATATAAGTGGGAGGTAGGAGGAGCCCTGTCATATATATATATATATATATATATATATATATATATATATATATATATATATATATATAAAATGGGGGTGTTGGAGCTGTGCTGGTTGCCTGGATCGAGAAGAAGAGGGGAGGGGGAGGGGGATAGGAAGGCACCAGCCCACCGCTCTCACACGTACACAGATCAGGGACGCACACTGCCACCCTTCCCCCACGATCCATCAGGAAACACAACCACAGAAAGCTGGAGGGAGATCCACTAGATAGGAGATCCACCTGGCCTACATATAAGAAAGGGTTTAACAAAACACACGCTCCAACATATACACAAATGACATTCCTCAGACACTTTTAAGAAGCTCTGTCATCGAATGCACACTCACAGCTTAAGCGACTGAATCACTTTCCATTCTCCTCGCAGTGTGAATGGAAGGGAGAGCCGTCTAATGAGTCAGTCGGAGAGATGCGAGGAGTTTATTCAGCGCAGAAATGCCAGTCGTGTTCTAGAGCAAAAATGTTTCATGCATGATGCATTAACACCAGTGCTGGAGTAGCGAATGTAGGTTACTTGCATATTCCGAGGCTGTGCGGATGATTTCTGATGTGTGATTCTTCATCTATTTGGTGCACCAGAACTTCTTGCATGACTGGTTTGATCTCTTTTGCTCTTATGCTCAAATTTATTATGATCAAGATAGTACTGTTTTTTTAATACCGGGCCATTTCGCACCCACTTACTTTCCACCACCTGCTATTCTTAAAAAAGTGTAAAAATGTAACATGCATTGCATATGCAATATGCAAATAAAATACTGCAAGCAACTTTTACAGGAACTAAGACGTTTTGCTCTATTTATAGCAGCTGCCGATGATTGCAAGCTAAGAACAATGAGTTAATGGAGGAGAAAAACAAAATAGCACCAAATTTTGTTTAAACTGCTGTGCCAAAGATACAAAAGTGGAACATGACTACAGCTTGGAAATGAATAATCTCAGAAAACTACCACTGGTGAATCTGCAATAGCCAATGAGGATTACACTGAGAAATATACAGGCCACAAAAATGTCTAACTGGCCATAAAATTGTATTTTGCATTGTATTGTTTAATCTTTTAGATTTTTTTTTTTAAAAGAAATGAATAGTTTCATTGAGCAAGAATATATTAAATAGGTTAAAAGTGACAGTAAAGGCATATACATTCTTAAAAATAAAGGTGCTTCACGCTGCCATAGAAGAACCTTTTTTGTCTAAATGGTTCCATAAAGAACATTTAACATCTGAAGAACTTTTCTCTTTCACAAAAGGTTCTTTGTGGAAAAAGTAGGTTCTTCAGACTATAAAAAGGTAAGAAAGAGATTTCAAATAATCAAAGAATCCTTAAAAAAAAAAATAAAAAAATAAAAAAATACCGTTTCGACAAAAATGTGACCCTGGACCACAAAACCATTTGTAAGTAGCATGGGAATATTTGCAGCAATAGCAAAAAATACACTGTATGGGTCAAAATAAACGATTTTTCTTTTATGCCAAAAATCATTAGGATATTAAGTAAAGATTATGTTCCATGAAGATATTTTGCAAATTTCCTACCGTAAATATATCAAAATGTAATTTTTGATTAGTAATATGCATTGCTAAGAACTTCATTTGGACAACTTTAAAGGCAATTTTCTCAATATTTAGATTTTTTGCACCCTCAGATTCCAGATTTTTAAATAGCTGTATCTCTGGGCAAATATTGTCCTATCCTAACAAAAAAGCTTATTTATTCAGCATTCAGATCAATCAAAAAAATTACCCTTATGACTGGTTTTGTTGTCCAGGGTCACAAATATTATGAAGCATGCCTGTTAATGACTGTAATACGTTAAGTTTCTTAAGCAGCAAATCAGCATATATCTAAATGATTTCTGACATTGAAGACTGGAATAATGATGCTGAAAATTCAGCTTTGCCATCAGGAATACATAAAAAAAGAAAAGAAAAGAAAACTGTTATTTTAAATTGCAGTAATAATTCACAAAATTACTGTTTTTACTCTACTGTACTGATTAACTGAAAAACAATTACCTACTACTAGCATTTTACAGCTGGCTAGTGTTAACTTTGGACCATGTTAGTCACCAGTCTTTGCCTTAGCAATATTCCATGACCTTGTGTAGTAAACAAAGATATGCTATTAGACACAATATGACCTCTTATAACATGAGGTGATGGCACTTCTAATCTGCAATTGCATGTCTAGAGACCTGTTATGCTAAAATGACACCTCCCACATTTTCTTTATCAACTAAACCAACAGTTAAATAACAACTTCCACTGAACACAGCATACGGCTGTATATAAATAGCTACAAACCCAGTGCTACCCTTGTTAGGCCTTAATATCCAGTTACAAGCCACACAAACATCCAGACACAGATTAGAGTTGGGGACTGTTTTCAACAAGCTGGGTCAGACAATAACTAGATTTTTATCCAAGGTCATATTTCTAAAATTATTCATCTCCATGATTCAGAAGCAGCAGCTTATATGACCTTATGCTGACCTGTTTAAGATGGGCCTTACGGCGGTGAATCAGTATCATATGCAGAGTATGACAGCAATGTCAGCTAGAATGAACTCCGTCTGTTTCAAACCAGTCAGATTTGGAGTAACACTATTTTCTAAACAGCCAATTGGATCATATTTGACTTGTGTGCAATATTATTATGGATCAATGAAATTGTGCTGTGGATGGGACTAATCAAAGCAACACCACAGAAATAGAGTCTGGTTCCGGCAGTAAAAAAATCCTATTTATGTTCTCTATAGGGGAATTGATTTTAAACAATAACTTTTACTTTTAAAGCCAGGCCTACTGTGAGTTACGAGGTTGTTAATTAATGGTATATGCTTTTGTTAAAATAAAAAAATTAGCTGAAACAGAAAAATTTAAAAGATTTATTCCTAGTGAAAAACTACATTACCCATGATTCTGCGAAGAAATCTCACCAATCAGTAATTTGCAACAAGCAAATCGTGCCGATACTGATGTAACAGAATCAGTCTATATATTTATTTTGCAATAACATGAATTAATTTGTTTCCATGTATATTCAACATCTTTAAATAATTTTAGAAGTCTCTTTTGCTCACCATGCCTCCATTCATTTAATCTAAAGTACAGCAAAAATAGCAAAATTAAAAAAAAAATTACTTTTAAAATAAAGGCTTTCTATTTGAATATATTTTAAAATGTAATTTATTTCTGTGATCAAATTTACTTTTCAATAAATAATAATTATTATTATCAATATTCTACTTTATTCATCAAAGAAACCTGAAAAAATATTCTACTCTGCTGTTTTCAACATAATAATAATAATAAATGTATTTTGAGCAGCAAATCAGAATATTAGAATGATTTCTGATTTTTTTTTAATCACAATAATTACTTACATTTCAAAGTATATTCAAATAGAAATTTTAAATAGTAAAAATATTTCAAAAAAGTACTGTTTTTGCTGTACTTTAGATTGAATAAATGCAGGCTTGGTAAGAGCCTTCTTTAAAAATCTTACTGTTCAAAAACTTTTGACTGGTAGTGTATATTTCTCCATTTTTAATTTGATTATGACATTTGCAATGCTTCCTTGGATTGTAGTTCTTTCTCTCATTTAAGCTTTAAAGTAGTCTTGTACCTTTGTCTTTTGTCTGGTTTTTAAATACTCATTTGCTTCAATTAAAAGTATTGTTGTTCAAATCATTTATAATGCTGTGATTCAACCTCATAGCTGGTTGGTTTGGTTCATGCCTTATGAAAGACTTTTTTGAAATCCCCATGAGAATAATACTTCCAGAACCAAAGCCACTACAAAAGTGGACAAACACTGTTGCACTCTATAGAAACTGAGCACCCAAAAAATTCTTGTCATAGTTGCAGCTGGTTAGAATAAAACCTAAATTTATGTAAGAGATTTATCACTTGTCATCTTATCAAATTCCGTCTGGTTAGGACATGGTGTAACAGAACATTTTCTAGAATGTGGAGTTTAAGATACACAACTTACATCATAATCTCGAATAGAGATGATTATGATGATCTCTTTAAAGTCGCAATGAAACCAAAGTAGCGACGGATCTTTATTTTTTTTTGTATTATGACGTACATCTCAGTGTTATAGACTATCGAAAAAGCAGATGAACTTGATTTGGGTTTAAGTGGACTAAATGATTGGAGAAGCCTCATATAGCCAGGTGATTAAACATTGAGGTCAATGTTTTTAGGAAATCATTTAATGCATGGATGAGGTGTTCACAATTTAAAAAATGAGTTCAAAACATGCACTGTGACTCCTCCATAACAATGTGATTTTAACAATCACTTGCCTGAATGGATTCACTACTAATAAAAACAACACTGTCTAATAACCGGTGGCAACTAAGCAATTTATAATAATCATAATTATGATCATCTCTACTTTCACCGATTTCACCCAGTCACAGGCGATGGACAGTTCCTGGCGTACTAATCAGATGATGCTGATGAAATCTGAGGCGTTGAGTAGTGAGTGAGTAAATTGTGACTGTGGGACGTGGGTGGTGAGAGTCACAGGGAGAGAAGCGAGCAGCGTGTGAGTGTACGTCTCTCTCCATGTTGAATGTGGGACGGCGTGTCCTGACTGCATCTGCACTGGGATGAATCAGTGGGTGTGTTTGTGTCACGCATGCACACGGTGCAGATACGCGCAGGTCTGCTAATTTAGAAATCACTCATGGGACACACGGTCCCTTTCAAATGATGTGTGAATCACAGATGATGTTGCTGGGATTCAGAGGGGAGAAAAACACACGGACCAATCACACTGTTCATACAGTGCACACTAATAGATCTGTCATGTTGCTACCGAAGTCAGAGATCTGTCATCGTAGATCAGTTGATTGGTTGGTTGGTGTTTTCATGGCGAGTAGTAAGTTAAAATGGTAACACTTTACAATAAGGTTCATTAGTTAAACATTAGTTAATGTATTAATTAACATGAACTAATCATGAGCAATACATTAGTTACTGTATTTACTAATCTCCATTAACGTTAGTTAACGGAAATACAGTTGTTCATTGTTTGTTCATGTTAGTTCACACTGCATTAACTAATGTTAACAAGGTTTTAATAATGTATTAGTAAATGTTGAAATTAACATTAACAAAGATTAATAAATGCTGTATAAGTGCAGTTCATTATTAGTTCATGTTAACTAATGTGGTTAACTAATGTTAACTAATGAACCTTATTGTAAAGTGTTACCGTTAAAATACTACAAAAGAGCCTATTTTTATTGTACAAACTAGGTGGACGTACCTCCTGCTTAAAATTTTCTTGCTTTATAATTTTTAGTTTCAAGCCATTGTAGATCGGTTGGTTGGTTGGTATTTTCAGGGCGAGTAGTAAGTTAAAATACAAAAAAGCTTATTTTTAAAAATTGCTTTGGATAAAAACTCTAAAATGGACTCAGAAGTGACTCAGTTAAAATTTCTTCAAAAGCATTTCCGTTCTCGTAAAAACTAGGTGGAAGTACCTCCTGCTCAAAATTTTCGTGCTTAATAATTTTTAGTTTCAAGCCATTGTTGATTGGTTGGATGGTTGGTATTTTCAAGGCGAGTAGTAAGTTAAAATACAAAACAAGCCTATTTTTAAAAATTGCTTTGGATAAAAACTCTAAAATGGATTCAGGATTGACTCGGTTAAGCAGTAAGTTAAAACACACACAAAAAAAAATAAAATAAAAAATTGCTCTGGATAAAAACTCTAAAATGGACTCAGAATTGACTCGGTTAAAATTTCTTCAAAAGCATTTCCTTTATCGTAAAAACTAGGAGGACATACCTCCTGCTCAAAATTGTCTTGCTTTATAATTTTTAGTTTCAAGCCATTGTAGATTGGTTGGTATTTTCAGGGTGAGTAGTAAGTTAAAATTCAAAAAAAGCCTATTTTTAAAAATTGCTTTGGATAAAAACTCTAAAATGGATTCAGAATTGACTCGGTTAAAATTTCTTCAAAAGCATTTCCGTTATCGTAAAAACTAGGTGGAAATACCTGCTGCTCAATTTTCTTGCTTTATAATGTTTAGTTTCAAGCCATTGTAGATTGGTTGGTTGGTTGGTTGGTGTTTTCATGGCGAGTAGTAAGTTAAATACTATAAGAGCCTATTTTTAAAATTTGCTTTGAATAACTCTAAAATGGATTTAGAATTGAGACTGCTAAAAAAATTTCAAATGCATTTCCATTATCGTACAAACTAGGTGGAAGTACCTGCTGATGAAATTGTTCTTGCTTGAGGTTTTTCGTTTCAAACCATCATAGATTGGTTGGTGCTTTCATGGTGAGTAACAAGTTAAAATACTACATAAGAGCCTATTTTAAAAATGGCTTTGGATAAAAACTCTAAAATTGACACAGTTGAAAATTTCTTCAAAAGCATTTCCGTTAATGTAGAAACTAGGTGAAAGTACTTCCTGCTCAAAATTGCCTTGCTTTATAATTTTTAGTTTTAAGCCATTGTAGATTGGTTGGTTGGTGTTTTCATGGTGAGTAGTAAGTTAAAAGAGCCTATTTCAAAATTAGCTTTAAATAAAAACTCTAAAATGGATTTAGAATTGACTCAAAAAAGCATTTCCATTATCACACAAAGGAATTATCATTCCTTCTTTTGTTTTTTGTTTTTCCTGTTTCAAACCATAATATATTTGTTGGTGTTTTCATAGTGAGTAGCAAGTTAAAATATGACAAAAGGGCCCATTTAAAAAAACTGCTTTGGAAAAAACTCAAAATGGATTTGGGGTTGAGTTTATTTCTGTTAGTGCAGAAATAAAGTGGAACTACCTCTGCTCAAAATTTTCTTGCATTTTAATTTTTTGTTTCATGCCATTGTAGATTGGTTGGTTAGTTGGTGTTTTCATGGCAGGTTAACATACTATAAATTACCACGTGTTTCCGTTCAAACTAGATGGAAGTACCTGCTGCTAAAATTGTACGTGACTTTGTTTTTTTAGTTTCAAACAATAGATTGGTTGGTGTTTTCATGGAGAGTAACAAGTTAAAATACTACAAATGAGCGTATTTTTTAAATTTGCTTTGGATAAAAACTCTAAAATGGATTTAGGCTCGACTCCATTAGAAATTTCTTTAAAAGACTTTCCGTTATCATAGAACAGGGGTCCCCAAACTAAGGCCCGGGGGCCGAATGCGGCCCGCCCCCACATTTGGACCGGCCCTCTGAACAATGCCAGAGACGTATTTTGAAAATGTAATTAAATATGTTTTACTTTTATCATGTCGGTATTTGATAATAAAGGTTGGCTTTCAAACTAAAATTTCCCTTAGTTATTAACATAGCCTAATTATTTGTTGAATTCATCAACAGAATGGTACATTCAACATAACGTGTCATCGCGATCGAACAGGTGATGCGCGAGCCAGCTGGAAAATTCAGAGCGATGACAAAATGACTCAATAGCATTTGAGGTGAAACTAGCACTGCTTGTGGGACAGGTGCAAAAGCAAGACTTCACTCATCTCCCAGTTACCCAAAGTTTTTCAGCTGAGAACCAGTTGAAAAGTATGTGGAAGCACTGAAAATGCTGAAGGCGGAATTTGACGTGATTCAAAAAACACAGTGGACGAACACCAGCAGATGACATTGCACCCCAAATCATCACAGACTGTGGAAACTTAAGAGTGGACTTCAAGCAACTTGATCTATGAGCTTCTCCACCCTTCCTCCAGACTCTAGGACCTTAATTTCCAAATAAAATACAAAACTTGCTCTCATCTGAAAAGAGGACTTTGGACCACTGGGCAACAGTTAATTTCTTCTTCTCCTTAGTCCAAAACCTCTGATGTTGTCTGTGGTTCAGGAGTGGCTTAACAAGAGGAAAATGCAGCTGCAGCCAAATTCCTGACATGTCTGTGTCTGGTGGCTCTTGATGCCTTGACCCTAGCCTCAGTCCATTCCTTGTGAAGTTCACCCAAATTCTTGAATCAGTTTTGCTTGACAAGCCTGTCAAGGCTGCGGTTCTCTCGGTTGGTTGTGCATCTTTTTCTTCCACACTTTTTTTCTTCCACTCAACATTCTGTTAATATGCTTGGATGCAGCACTCTGTGAACAGCCAGCTTCTTTGGCAATCAATGTTTGTAGCTTACCCTCCTTGTGAAGGGTGTCAATGATTGTCTTCTGGACAACTGTCAGAGCAGTCTTCCCCATGATTGTGTAGCCTAGTGAACCAAACTGAGAGACCATTTTGACGGCTAAGGTGTTTTGAGTTGATTAGCTGATTGGCATCACCATATTCTAATTTGTTGAGATGGCGAATTGGTGGGTTTTTGTTAAATGTGAGCCTTAAAAGACTTAAACTACTTCACTCTGCGTGCATTCAATTTATTTAATACACAAGAGTTGAATTACTGAAATAAATGAACTTTTTCCATGACATTCTAATTTACTGAGAAGCACCTGTATATCTTTTGAAAAGAAATGATCATTTGTCTGTCTGGTGCATAAAAAAATAATAAACTATTCTAGCATTAAAAAGTATAATAAATACAGGCAAATCATAATAAAATTATTATTATTATTAATAATAATAATAATAGTAGTATTAGTAGTAGTAGTCAGTCCGGCCCATGGAATTTTCTTTTATAAACAGACCCGGCCCCCCATTAAACAAAAGAAAATGATGTGGCCCGCTCAGAAAAAAGTTTGGGGACCCCTGTCGTAGAAAGTAGGTGGAAGTAAATGCTGCTCAAAACTTTCTTGCTTTTTAATTTTTCATTTCAAGCCATTGTAGATTGGTTGGTTGGCTGGTGTTTTAATGGCGAGTAACAAGTTAAAATACTATAAATGAGCAATTTCTTCAAGAACATTTTTTGCATGTTTTTCCATTTAAACTTGGCAGAAGTACCGAAGTACCTGCTTGCTGCTGAAATTGTTCCTGCTTTTGATTTTTCATTTCAAAAACCATCATGGATTGGTTGGTTGTTAGGTTGGTGATTTCATGGCAAGTAACAAGTTAAAATACTACAGAAGAGCCAATTTTCAAAATTTGCTTTGGATAAAAACTGTACAAGATCGAAATTTCTTCATGAGAGTTTTTGTTATCATAGAAACTAGGTGGAAGTACCTGCTGCTGCAATTTTTCTTGCTTTTAATTTTTCGTTTCAAGCCATCCCTCTCTTTGTTGCTGGTGAAGGGTAACATGGAGGCATAGCCGTGCTCCGCTTCTGCAAATTCAAACAGAGACATTTAGAAGCTCATTAGACCACAATGCACATTGGCTACCTGAAAATCAAAGCCATTGATTACAAATATTGACCAATTTTTTAGATCTCGGGAGAAAAAGCGGTTAGTCTGTATGTTAAAATTAACCAATTTCTTGACAAATGTCTTGCTTTTGGGTCAATGATGTCATCTGAACTGGAGTAAACCCAATAGCCAGCCGAACCACAACAGATAGATGGGAGGGGGGATGCACCAGGAAACCCTCCACTGTAAACCAACAGCAGTGCTTGGAAAATGCATTTCGCTTCCACATTTACACACAAACATGCCATCAAGCATCATTAAAATATATATATATCCCACATAGGCTTGGGTTTTATCCCTAGAGAGCGTGAACAACACATTAGTGTCCCCTGTATAAGACAAGTGTATGGTGACTGGCCAGCACACAGACTCAGACAGCTGAAGTGGCCACTTCTCCATGTCTTGATCTTCCCCAAATGTCATAACAACGGAAAAAAGCCGTCTGCATATCATGCATTCACCTCTAATAAATAGGTCGAAGCCTATTTTCTTTGCTTTATAGCAAACAAGCACCATAGCAACAGTGTCAGGATTCATTTGCATGCCAAAGTAGAATTTTATATTGACTATTAATAAATATATCGTAATACATCACTTTACCTCTTTCTCTTCGATCAAGATATTCAGCTGCTTCGATCAACATCTGCAGTTTCTCAATAGCCGTCATTTTAAGCAATAAACACCGACAAAAAACAATCCGGGTCAGAAATAAACGAGGAAAAAAACAAGCAGCAGCCTTCCGTTCCTTCACGCTTCTTCCTCTTCCAGCGTTTCGAGTAAGAAAAATCCAGTCAGGCGAATTTACAAAATATTTTTTGTATAAGGCAGCGAGGGAAATGTTTAGATATGGGGCTTGTTGATATTTCAGAAAACCAGAAATGTGTACAAAAAATGGGGAGTAAAAAATCTAACACGCTGGTTTCCGAATAGCTGGATGATAAAAAACGAATAAAAAATGACCCTCAGCTGCCAAAAATAACTAAATTAACTAGTCCTGTTCATAATAAACGAGATATTGGACATTAAATGTTAAAACTGTGAGAATAACACGACACGAACAAGAAGAACCCTTCCAGGTTTGCAAAATCTGGCAACTCTTCCTGAAAGCATGAAAGTGGTGACACTCAGAAAGGTCTAAAGACTTTTATAGATGAGCTGTCAAACAGATAAGAGCTCACAGCTTTAGTTCTGCACTTGGTCAATTTTTAGGCTCTGATACTGACAGCAAACGCTGTTAACTAGAGACCATCTGGAAAAAAAAAATAGGCAAAAATACTGGATTGACAGCTCAGTCAGATCGACCTGATGAGGGTAATGGTTGCCAGATTGTACAGCTTGTCACAAAAAAAGTCAAGCAGCTGGTGATAATATTTTTGCTAATAATTTTGAGCTTTGGTGCTGCTGTGCTGGTTGCTGGTTGGAAAACAAACAGCGTTCAACCGCAATTCCTTCTGGTTTAATGAAAAAACGTCAATTTTGATATGCCTCTCCAGCGAGGTGGTAGGCAATATTGTGTTGTGTAATAAAAAAAAGGAAAAGTCTTGATTGGTCGTTGAAAAAATGCGTTGAAAATAGGCTTTAAAATAGAATACACGGCCTCAAAGTCCAAACAATCGCTGGTTTCGATATTTCAAGCGTGACAAACGATCTGGCTACTTATTAAACAGCTCAAGTTGCACATGCTAAGCTGTGGCTGTGTGCAACTGAGGAAAATTAATCAAAAATAGGACAAAAAACACGCAGCTAGCGAAACCATAACGTCGTTGAGCCAGGCAGATGAGATGTTTGCTAGCTGCTGTCATGTTACTGTACGCCTGTCAGGGGCTCGGGAGAACCTGCGATTCTATTGGACGGACGATACAGGAAGCGGGCTTCTCATTGGATGCTTTCGCTGTCAATCTACCAGGCCGTGTCTAGAACGGACCAATGGCAGAGGTGCATTCTAAAGCGTGAATATATGACTGCTGTAATGCGATTCCGCAAGATAATGGTGCAACTAAACAGCACTGTAGCGCCATTTTGGAGCGAGCGCATAACCCGTGCCGTAGTATTCTGGCATTTGCTCCTGAGCCAAAATGGATAATTATGCAAATCGTGTGTTGTTGTTATGCCATGATTGGCTGGACTGCCGCAGGACTGTCGCCTGTGATTGGGCGCCTTTACAAGGTTCCGGAACTCAACAGACACACCTCCCTTGTACATGCTGATGGTTAAAATGACTTAACATGATTTGTAGGTTTTAAACGGATAACAGTGGAATTATTTTTTAATTCTCTTCAGTTTTATTAGTTTTTATATCTGGATGTTTTTAGTCAAACTAAGCACTATTAAAAATGTGATGGAGTTGTCATTTTTTAAAAATAAAAATATTAAAATTGCATAACACACTAACAGACAAAAACATTCATCAAGAGTTCCCATTTATTTAGTACTGCACAGGTTTCACCAAATAAGGTATTCAAGGCAAACAATCTGCAATATCAATTCCTTTTAAAATGAGCTTCTACAACCTAAATCTGACACTTACATAACCATTAGGTGAAAAACAAAACAGATGGAAAAACTGCTTAAACACATTTACATAAACTCGGGGAAGAAAAGAGAATATACGTTTCATCACAAAGACGTCAAAGTCGTTAAAACATGGTTCCTGACGACTCCATCAAGCAATGAAATCCAACGGTCTGTTGAAACCACCTTTCCTGTTCATGTATTGCCTGCAAGAGAAATATGATTACATCATTGATCTCCTTCCTGCACCAAAACATTACATCACTGTCCACCAATGAGAGCGTTCGTCATTTAGCTGTGCAGTACCTGCAGAGGTGATTGGCCAAATACGTAACTGTTGCTGGGATATTAACTTCCTAAGTTACTTTTCTTATAAGACATGCCGTTTGTACATATATAAGAAGATTTGATTACAAAATAAAGCAAGCAATTACAAATCATAGAGGTGTAGGACCTGGAGTTGGGCAGATGAACAGTATTAATTTCATAAAAATAATATTGTAAATAAACAGACCTGTATTTTCTCTTTTGTGACACGTTAACTGCAAACGCAGAATCAGATCTCTCTTTCTTCTTGCCCTGTTGGAATAAAAACAACAACAATTGTGTATCATACATTACGCTCAAATAATGCAAACATTTCTGTGCATTAAGAAAATAAATATGCAAGAATATTACAGCACATAATATTTAAGATTTTATCTTTAACTTTCATTTTAATTGATCTTAACAGGAATATCTTTAGCATGCACTCTGTCTAGCTGTGCCATCTTGTGGTTATTTAGAAAAGCAGCTTTGCCACTTGAAAAAGCTGCAAGCAGTTTGACAAACAATGTTGCAATTATTTGTATAGAATAAAGTATAAAAAAATAAAACAAAGTACGTCTACTTTTCGTTTAGTTGTTCTTGTAGGATGAGCTCCGTCATGGTTAAGCTGTAAAGAAAGTTCTCACCTTTGTGGAGTCAAAGGATCCAAAGCCCATCAGTTTCATCATCTCTATTTCCTCCTCAGTCTTTCCCTGCATGTCTTCAGCTGCATGAGCAATCAGATGAAAAAGCACATCAAATCAAAAGTGCCACACAAGGGTACATTCAGAGTCTGTTCTTAGCACTGTGATATCAGAATGAAAAGCACAAAATCACAATCCATTTCACTTCTGTAGTTTGACACGTCTGAGGAGGATTTTTGACTGAGAAGTGTAGGCTGAAGGTCAAGAACTTTGAGAGCATGTTGCTGTAGTCTACCATTCAAAAGTTTGGAATCAGTGTTTTTTTTTTAATTAATGACATTAAATTGAAAAATTATGTATTCCATAAAAACATCAATTATAAATAATTTTCTCACCTTCCTTAACATCACTTTGCTTTGACTGTTTGAATCAATTCTATTTGACGGCTAATGCAGATTTGAAATGAGACTCTATAGATTGCTGACACATTTTTGTAGGCCAAAACACAATTCCCCAGTTTCACAGACAAGGCTTAAGCCTAGTCCTAGACTAAAATGTAAGTCTGAGCTGTTTCAACTGAAACAAAATTGCACTGATTGATTTTAAAATATATCAGTGCCTTTGTTTTGTCTCAAGATGCACACCAGTAATGTTTTTTTTTTTCCTAAACATGTTTATAAAAATTACTTAAATGTCCTAATTGAACTATGGCCTAATCCTGGCTTAGTCTAAGCCCTGTCTGCGAAACCGGGCCAATGAGTTTACATTTTCACACTTCCGGTTCCATCGGCCTGAAGTCGATGGATATTTTGAAAAGGTTTTGTAAATGCCTAAAATAAAGTCTGTGGTTTAAGGGACGGTTCACTGAAAAATGACATTTCTGTCATTAATTACTCACCCTCATGTTGTTCCAAACCCGTAAGACCTTCGTTCATCTTCAGAACACAAAATAACATTTCCTGACCCTTCATAGACAGCAATGTTAAAATAGTCCACGTGACATCAGTGGTTCAACCATAATTTTATCAAGCTAAGAGAATACTTTTTCTTTTTTTACGGAGAAAACAAAAATAACTTTATTCAACAATTTTCTCTCTTTTGTGTCACACTTCAACGTGTTTTCAAGAGAGTACTGGCGTTCTGACGTAGAACAATCATTCTCTCTTAGTTCATCGTCTGTACATTCTGGTTCAAATAAGTAAGACTTAGCAAAGTCATCCTCTCTATTGAAATCTTCAGACGTTTATGAACACTGTTTTATTTACAGCGTGCGTTGCCTTCTGCTTTAAAACAAGCACATTCAGGTTCTGTCAGAACGACGGCTCCTCCATGTATGCGCCGTGGTATTCTCATAAATGGCCACAAAAACTGACACAGTAAAGAAGAGATTATTGAATAAAGTTATTATTTTTGTTTTCTTTGAGCACAAAGTATTTTTGTAGCTTCATAAAATTATGGTTGAAGCACTGATGTCACATGGACTATTTTAACAATGTCCTTACTACCTTTCTGGGGGTGAAAATTTTAATTTTGGGGTGAACTATCCCTTTAACAAGCTCAGAGTTTACTCTACATCTACTCTACAGTAATACCACATTGTGTTTTTTAAAAAATCTTTACTTTCACATTAAACATCATCTTGCTGAACAGCAAAAACTCATCTACTTACCAGGCCAGATTTACTAAGCAGTGCAAATTAGTGTAAGGTCACAAACAAGCAGAGCTGATGTTAATCAGGAGCAGGTAACACAATATCTACTAACAACGCAGGTACGAAATAGATTAAGACAGTGCAATAACCAGTAAACTAACTACCACGAACATTACTAAAATCATTGTATGTGATTTATGAATACTCTCCTTAAATAAGTTTTTTTGTCTGATAGGGAAACTGCATATGCAATGCTTATTCACTAGTATCTCGCAAAAATTACAGATTTTTTATCGTGTGTCTTTAGTGAGTCCCGAAGATAGTTTAATAATTTAGTGTTAATAATCACACTCTTGCAAACTATTCTATTCTACTCAATTTGAGCTGTGTAAGCTTAGTGATGGTGACAAAATCATGCTAGCCTATTGTATTTTGTGTATAGCCCAAGTTAAGTTTTTTTTAAAGGGATATTTCACCTAGATATTTCTGACCATATATGATCATATTTTAGACAGCAACGCAACTGACACGTTCAAGGCCCAGAAAGGTAGTAAGGACATCATTAAAATAGTCAATGGTCAGTGGTTCAATCATATCGTAAAAAAAATATGTTTTCTGATGAAAAACATTCCAGGATTTCTCTCCATATAGTGGACTTCTATAGTGTCCCAGAGTTTGAACTTCCAAAATGCAGTTTAAATGCAGTCTCAAAGGGCTCTAAATCCCAGCCGAGAAAGGAGGGTCTTATCTAGTGAAACGATCAATTATTTTCTGTAAAAATTTACAATTTATATACTTTTTAACCTCAAACGCTCGTATCATCTAGCTCTGCGTGAACTCCGGTTCATGACAGTTAGGGTATGTCGAAAAACTCCCATCTCATTTTCTCCTCCAATCTCAAAATCGTCCTTTATTACCGTTTTACCTTTTTTTGTAAAGTGTGTTCAACTTTCTTTGCATGTTCACTTTGCATGACCATTGACTAAAAGTATATCAATTTTTTTTTTTTTTTTTTTTTTTTTTTTTAGAAAATAACAGATAATTTCACTAGATAAGACCATTCTTTCTCGGCTGGGATCATTTAGAGCCATTTGAAGCTGCATTTAGGAAGGTCAAACTCAGGGGCACCATAGAAGTCCACTATATGAAAAGAAATCCTGAAATGTTTTCCTCATAAAATATTTTTTTTTACGACTGAAGAAAGGAAGACATGAACATCTTGGATGACAAGGGGGTGAGTACATTATTTAAAAAAAATTTTTTGACAGAATTTTCATTTGTGGGTAAACTATTGTGTGACAATTCACAAAAGTTTATTTGTGAAGATCATCATGATGTTCAGTGAGCTTATTTTCTGCAATAATCTAAAAGACAGGGAACCA
This sequence comes from Garra rufa, assembly GCF_049309525.1. NCBI lineage: Eukaryota > Metazoa > Chordata > Actinopteri > Cypriniformes > Cyprinidae > Garra > Garra rufa. Next base: position 47,494,353 of record NC_133365.1, on the reverse strand, counting down.
AGGTGGCCTACCAAAACCCATCATCACTGCAGCACTCCACTGTAGGGTAAAAAGGGTTAATAGAGTGACAATCTCCACCTGATATCTCATGGACCTTTGCTGGTTTGTCTTTTACGTCCTTCCTGTCATCGTCCCGTCTGTCCTTCTGCCGCATTGGAGATAAGGAGGAGGAGCGGTGTCGCCGTGGAGACCTGCATAAACAACACAGGCACACAGCTGGAAGAAGGGTTATCAAAAACTAAACATCCACATTTTATCTAAGCAGATTCACAGGCTTTTTATGTTCTTCACTTATCAGCTGTGTGTACATATTGTGAACAGCGAGTGTCTGATGCCACAAGCTCACCTGGATCTGCGTCTGTGGGGGGAGCGCGAGCGTGACCTTCGTCTGTCTCTGTCGCGGGACCGGGACCTCTCACGCTCCCTGCGCCTCCTCTCACGGTCTCGTGAGGACGAGCGTGAGCGTCGCCTCTCTGGAAAGACAAATCATAAAATCACGGTTATTAAAAAAAATTAATATTATGTTTGAATATCTTAAATAGCTTAATTTGCCAGCTGCCTAAAAAAGTCCCTTGTTCCCTGTATCTGGTACAAAGAAAGCTCTTTTCATATTATTTAATACATGTTTTTTTAGACATACTAAAAAATACTTTAGTGTCCTTTTACAAAGAAATCTGTCTCAGACTGTAATATACAACAGACAAAATAATACACAACATTATTAATTGACACCAACCATCATTAAAAACAAACAGAAGAAAAGCTTTAAAAGAGAACCATTCTTAATCCTACAGCTATAGATTCTGGTACAAATTAATGTTTGTAATGATTTCTATTACATAGTGGAACACTGTAATGCCTCCCTAAAGGTAGAAATTGATTTATTGTGGATGAAACAGGACTTGAATCAGTCACTTTACCCAAGTTAAATATTAGCACAAGGTCCAGCTAAAACTAAATTAGGAAAATAAATCTATATGTGTAAATAACAAGTTTACCTGATTATTTTTTCCATTCACATTTTTCTCTTTTAATATATTGATTTTAGTTTGACTAAAAATGTGTGTGATTAATAATGAGATTGAAATTAAAATAACTTCAGTGTTATAATCCAGATTTATAATCTACAGATTAGGGCTGGGCGATATGCCCAAAAAATAAAATCCCCAATTTTTTCACAAAAAAATCCGATTTACGATTTAAATCGATTTTTTTTTACCCCCTACTACTTTCAGCATGTAAAGAAACCCCATCTTTTCCACAATATATATGGGCACCATATATTTTGCAATATACATAGCAACTGCATCAGTGATCGCTTTCTTATCATACCGCACACAGTAAATGTTTGTAAGACAAATAAATATTTTCATGCTTTTCTTTTGCAGCATCGTATATAAAAATATTACATTTTGAATACAGAAATATTAAATGATTTAAATAACTGAAACGGATCTGCCAGCAGATGGCGGCAAGACACTGATTTAATTACTGAATCATATCATTCATTTGAACCGCTGGTTCATTCAGAATAAAGCAAATTACTGCGTTTATGAATGGGAAATTGAATCATTTCACTAGATTCGTTTAAAAACGCACGTTCATTCCTAAACGAAACACCGCTGTGTTTGAATGGAGATGCGCAGCGGCTCAGATGTGACTTGTTTCAGATTACTTTTGACGACGAAATAGAGCAAAATCAGGCAATAGTGTTATAGCCAGACAATGTAAGTCACCTAATAATAACTTCTTGTTTATTTAACTGTTGTATTAAATCAATATCTAATTTACAAACTCCGTTAAAAATTATTATAAGCTGTCACTCAGCTTGGTTCGCAATATCACAAAGCTCTATTATAATCAACGACGCTCGCTATACTGTACAATCAATCTCTTATTTACACTCTCTACACTTTATTCATGAAAGGATTCGTGAGATATGTCCGTGATACATTACTCTACGTTGCAAAAACACGTAGAAACCTTTGAAGCTCCCACGAGCGCAAACACAAATATGCTGATTGGGTCCGGCTAACTTGCTAGCACCCCAGCAAACACAGAACGTTCCCATATGGTTATTTTTTCGGGAACCAAATGAGAACATTCCCTGTAGGTTCTCTTTTTTAATAACCTATAAAGAACGTTCTCAGAAGGTTATTTTTATATTTATTTTTTTTAACCTACAGAAAACGTTCTTGTTCCCTGCAGGTTATTTTTAGTTTTTTTTTTTAATAACCTAAAAAGAATCTTCCCAGAACGTTCGCTGCAGGTTATTTTTTTAGTAATCATTACCATTTGAACGAATTAAAACTTTGCAGATACTAGAATATCATGTGTCTCAAAGTGGTCAAACTGCATTATAATGATGATATAATTTTAATTTTATACCTAAAATAAGACAACGTTAAGTGTCTGAAAATCATAATTATAAACACTGTTTATTTCTTTACTGCAGCACGCACTTTCTCCATCACGCGCTTTCTCCTGTCCTCAATATAAAGCGGCGCGCTCGCGTAATTTAAACAAAAAAAGGTCCTTTCGTTTTACTGACTGACTAAAGTTCTTGGGAACGTTCCGGGAACCAAAAACAAACGTTCCCAGAACGTTCTGGAAACCAAAAATTGTTAGCTGGGATGCAGCTAATCATATCCCTTTAGTGGCTTGCATTATTTGTTTTCCATGCTTTTCTGAATATATATATATATATATATATATTTTAGTGTATTTCTAAGTGTCTAATCCTAACGTTTTGTAATATTTTTATTAAAAATCGCGATTCCTCGATTTCCAAAAAATAAAATCATGACAAAACATTAAATTCGAATTAATCGATAAAATCGGAAAAATCGCCCAGTCCTACTACAGATCATATTCACGTTTACCTAAAAAATATTTTTAATATTATAATCTGTTGATTGTATAAATGGAAAGATACGAAACTCAACCATTCAAAAGCTTGGAGTTAGTATGATTTTTGAAAAATACTTTAATACTTTTATTTAGCAAGGATGAATTTAAATTAAATTTAAATTGATGATAAAGACATTTATAATGTTACAAATGATTTCTATTTTAGATAAATGCTGTTCTTCTAAACTTTCTATTAATCAAAGAAACGTTCTTGAACAGCAAATCAGAATATTAGAATGACTTCTGTTCTGATCATGTGACTGGAGTAATGATGCTAAAAAAATCAGCTTTGAAATCACAGGAATAAACTGCATTTTAAAATATATTAAAATAGAAAACAGTTATTTTAAAGAGTAAAATATTAAATTTTTTCTACTGTTTTGCTGTACTTTGGATCAAATAAATGCAGGCTTGGTGAGCATAAGTAACATTGAAAAAAAATTTTTTTAGCATTTTTGATATTAAAAATCCGTATAGTCATATAAACTATTGATTTTAAACGGATAAGTAATGCATTACAGATTACTTTTTGACTTTAAAAAAAATCTAATTGTTTTAGTGTGATCAGTAATGTGTTTAAGATTGACATTTTTCATATTTTAATGTTATAATTTATTGATGTTAGTGTGATCAATAACGTGTTAGATATTATATCTTTACATAAAAATAACTGCAATGCAAAGATAATGTGTTTTGAGATCTTTTTCTCCATTTAAAAATAACGCTATAATCTATTGATTTTAGTGTGATCAATAATCACTAAGATGACTATGACAGCCTCTAAGGACAAATAACCGTATAAGAATGTCACTTATGTTACAACCCAAGCATCATTTATGAAACAAAAATCACCGTTTTATTAGTAATAACACGCTAAAAAAAAAAATAACAATCAATGTGAAAGACGCAGCACGCAGCAAATGAAACGCTAGTTTAAAACGTTCATTCGAACAAATCAACGATCTGTATTACAATGGACTGTAGAAACTTTCAAATCGTAGGAAGAGTTTGAAGTGCAAGATACTTTAGCTGATTAGTTGTGTGATGAATGTGCGCCAGCTGTGATGGTAACAACAGAATCCCGTCACACCTTACACACAATCCACATATTTAAAGTAATAACTTAATTCAAACCTCGTCGTGGTGGTGTTCGGCTCCTGCTTCTCCCCATTATTAGATCAATATGAAGTAGACTCTTTTCTTTTAAACGGCGCGTTCACAAACTGCCAGTTAACTAGAAATTTCCAGACTCAAACGTCTGTCGGTCGCCATTAACGGTGCACCACAAAAAGCAATCCGAAACAAAAAAACCTTCAGGCGTTCCGGAATAATAGTTCCTACCACACATTACGTCCCCCTTAAATCAGTTTCCAGTTAAATGCATTTAAAATACTTTAACAGAAAATGTATCCCTGGGCCACAATACCAGTCATAAGGGTCATTTTTTTATTTCCAGAATTCCATTGATGTATGGTTTGTTAAGATAGGAAAACAGTTGCGATATAACTACCTGTAAACTATCTGAAAATCTGTAATCTGAGGGTGCAAAAATCTTAAAATACTGAGAAAAACGCATATTACTAACTAACTGGTCCTTTGCTGGTTTATGCTGGCCCTTTGCTGGTTTATGCCGGCCCTTTGCTGGTTTATGCTGGCCCCTTGTTGGCCCTTTGCTGGTTTATGCTGGCCCTTTGCTGGTTTATGCTGGCCCTTTGCTGGTTTATGCTGGCACTTTGCTGGTTCATGCTGGCCCTTTGCTGGTTTATGCTGGCCCTTTGCTGGTTTATGCTGGCCCTTTGCTGGTTCATGCTGGCCCTTTGCTGGTTTATGCTGGCCCCTTGTTGGCCCTTTGCTGGTTTATGCTGGCCCCTTGTTGGCCCTTTGCTGGTTTATGCTGGCCCCTTGTTGGCCCTTTGCTGGTTTATGCTGGCCCTTTGCTGGTTTATGCTGGCCCTTTGCTGGTTTATGCTGGCACTTTGCTGGTTCATGCTGGCCCTTTGCTGGTTTATGCTGGCCCTTTGCTGGTTTATGCTGGCCCTTTGCTGGTTTATGCTGGCCCTTTGCTGGTTTATGCTGGCACTTTGCTGGTTCATGCTGTTCCTTTGCTGGTTTATGCTGGCCCTTTGCTGGTTTATGCTCGCCCTTTGCTGGTTTATGCTGGTCCCTTGCTGGTTTATTTAGGCCCTTTGCTGGTTTATGCTGGCCCTTTGCTGGTTTATGCTGGCCCTTTGCTGGTTTATGCTGGCCCCTTGTTGGCCCTTTGCTGGTTTATGCTGGCCCCTTGTTGGCCCTTTGCTGGTTTATGCTGGCCCTTTGCTGGTTTATGCTGGCCCTTTGCTGGTTTATGCTGGCACTTTGCTGGTTCATGCTGGCCCTTTGCTGGTTTATGCTGGCCCTTTGCTGGTTTATGCTGGCCCTTTGCTGGTTTATGCTGGCCCTTTGCTGGTTTATGCTGGCACTTTGCTGGTTCATGCTGTTCCTTTGCTGGTTTATGCTGGCCCTTTGCTGGTTTATGCTCGCCCTTTGCTGGTTTATGCTGGTCCCTTGCTGGTTTATTTAGGCCCTTTGCTGGTTTATGCTGGCCCTTTGCTGGTTTATGCTGGCCCCTTGCTGGTTCATGCTGGTTTATGCTGGCCCTTTGCTGGTTTATGCTGGCCCTTTGCTGGTTCATGCTGGCCCTTTGCTGGTTTATGCTGGCCCTTTGCTGGTTTATGCTGGCCCTTTGCTGGTTTATGCTGGCCCTTTGCTGGTTTATGCTGGCCCTTTGCTGGTTCATGCTGGCCCTTTGCTGGTTCATGCTGGCCCTTTGCTGGTCCTTTGCTGGTTTATGCTGGCCCTTTGCTGGTTTATGCTGGCCCTTTGCTGGTTTATGCCGGCCCTTTGCTGGTTTATGCTGGCCCCTTGTTGGCCCTTTGCTGGTTTATGCTGGCCCTTTGCTGGTTTATGCTGGCCCTTTGCTGGTTTATGCTGGCACTTTGCTGGTTCATGCTGGCCCTTTGCTGGTTTATGCTGGCCCTTTGCTGGTTTATGCTGGCCCTTTGCTGGTTCATGCTGGCCCTTTGCTGGTTTATGCTGGCCCCTTGTTGGCCCTTTGCTGGTTTATGCTGGCCCCTTGTTGGCCCTTTGCTGGTTTATGCTGGCCCCTTGTTGGCCCTTTGCTGGTTTATGCTGGCCCTTTGCTGGTTTATGCTGGCCCTTTGCTGGTTTATGCTGGCACTTTGCTGGTTCATGCTGGCCCTTTGCTGGTTTATGCTGGCCCTTTGCTGGTTTATGCTGGCCCTTTGCTGGTTTATGCTGGCCCTTTGCTGGTTTATGCTGGCACTTTGCTGGTTCATGCTGTTCCTTTGCTGGTTTATGCTGGCCCTTTGCTGGTTTATGCTCGCCCTTTGCTGGTTTATGCTGGTCCCTTGCTGGTTTATTTAGGCCCTTTGCTGGTTTATGCTGGCCCTTTGCTGGTTTATGCTGGCCCCTTGCTGGTTCATGCTGGTTTATGCTGGCCCTTTGCTGGTTTATGCTGGCCCTTTGCTGGTTCATGCTGGCCCTTTGCTGGTTTATGCTGGCCCTTTGCTGGTTTATGCTGGCCCTTTGCTGGTTTATGCTGGCCCTTTGCTGGTTCATGCTGGCCCTTTGCTGGTTCATGCTGGCCCTTTGCTGGTCCTTTGCTGGTTTATGCTGGCCCTTTGCTGGTTTATGCTGGCCCTTTGCTGGTTTATGCTGGCCCTTTGCTGGTTTAAGATGGCCCTTTGCTGGTTTATGCTGGTCCTTTGCTGGTTTATGCTGGCCCTTTGCTGGTTCATGCTGGCCCTTTGCTGGTTCATGCTGGCCCTTTGCTGGTTTATGCTGGCCCTTTGCTGGTTTATGCTCGCCCTTTGCTGGTTTATGCTGGCCCTTTGCTGGTTTATGCTGGCCCTTTGCTGGTTCATGCTGGCCCTTTGCTGGTTCATGCTGGCCCTTTGCTGGTTCATGCTGGCCCTTTGCTGGTTCATGCTGGTTTATGCTGGACCTTTGCTGGTTTATTTTGGCCCTTTGCTGGTTTATGCTCACCCTTTGCTGGTTTATGCTGGCCCTTTGCTGGTTCATGCTGGCCCTTTGCTGGTTCATGCTGGCCCTTTGCTGGTTCATGCTGGCCCTTTGCTGGTTTATGCTGGCCCTTTGCTGGTTTATGCTGGTCCTTTGCTGGTTCATGCTGGCCCTTTGCTGGTTTATGCTGGTCCTTTGCTGGTTTATGCTGGCCCTTTGCTGGTTTATGCTCGCCCTTTGCTGGTTTATGCTGGTCCTTTGCTGGTTTATTTAGGCCCTTTGCTGGTTTATGCTGGCCCTTTGCTGGTTTATGCTGGCCCCTTGCTGGTTCATGCTGGTTTATGCTGGCCCTTTGCTGGTTTATGCTGGCCCTTTGCTGGTTCATGCTGGCCCTTTGCTGGTTTATGCTGGCCCTTTGCTGGTTTATGCTGGCCCTTTGCTGGTTCATGCTGGCCCTTTGCTGGTTCATGCTGGCCCTTTGCTGGTCCTTTGCTGGTTTATGCTGGCCCTTTGCTGGTTTATGCTGGCCCTTTGCTGGTTTATGCTCGTCCTTTGCTGGTTTATGCTGGCCCTTTGCTGGTTTAAGCTGGCCCTTTGCTGGTTTAAGCTGGCCCTTTGCTGGTTTATGCTGGTCCTTTGCTGGTTCATGCTGGCCCTTTGCTGGTTCACGCTGGCCCTTTGCTGGTTCATGCTGGCCCTTTGCTGGTTCATGCTGGCCCTTTGCTGGTTTATGCTGGCCCTTTGCTGGTTCATGCTGGCCCTTTGCTGGTTTATGCTGGCCCTTTGCTGATTCATGCTGGCCCTTTGCTGGTTTATGCTGGCCCTTTGCTGGTTTATGCTGGCCCTTTGCTGGTTTATGCTGGCCCTTTGCTGGTTTATGCTGGCCCTTTGCTGGTTCATGCTGGCCCTTTGCTGGTTTATGCTGGCCCTTTGCTGGTTTATGCTGGCCCTTTGCTGGTTCATGCTGGCCCTTTGCTGGTTCATGCTGGCCCTTTACTGGTTCATGCTGGCCCTTTGCTGGTTTATGCTGGTCCTTTGCTGGTTCATGCTGGCCCTTTGCTGGTTCATGCTGGCCCTTTGCTGGTTCATGCTGGTTTATGCTGGACCTTTGCTGGTTTATTTTGGCCCTTTGCTGGTTTATGCTCACCCTTTGCTGGTTTATGCTGGCCCTTTGCTGGTTTATGCTCACCCTTTGCTGGTTTATGCTGGCCCTTTGCTGGTTTATGCTGGTCCTTTGCTGGTTCATGCTGGCCCTTTGCTGGTTTATGCTGGCCCTTTGCTGGTTCATGCTGGCCCTTTGCTGGTTCATGCTGGTCCTTTGCTGGTTTATGCTGGCCCTTTGCTGGTTCATGCTGGCCCTTTGCTGGTTCATGCTGGTCCTTTGCTGGTTTATGCTGGTTTATGCTGGCCCTTTGCTGGTTTATGCTGGCCCTTTGCTGGTCCTTGACTAGCAACATAACCAGCAAAGGACCAGCATAAACCAGCTAAAACCAGCCTCCCAGCACCAAAACATACCTAACCAGCATATGCTGTTTTTTTCAGCAGGGAAGCAAGCAATGTTTTTTAAATCTGTAAAAAAAGAAGTCATCATCTATTTTCAGTCACAAGTATTGTTTTGAAATCCACAGACTACACCAACTTTACTTGGATGTGATTTTTAATGAATGGTACATCCTATCCTAGCATTTTACATTCTAATATTGACATGGAATCAAGTTTAGAAACCAGCTAATATTCACACAAAAGCATAAATAACAGTGAATGATCATAAAAATAATTACAACTGCAAAGAAGTCTCCAGCATACACACATACATAAAAAAGATAATAAATAATATTATAATAAAGAAAAAAACAAGTGGAACAAAGTCGTGCATTTAAAGTTGGATTTTCTTTGCAGCAACAAGCCATGATCTTGCTTATTTTGGCCTTTTGACATGTATTATTTGCAAGCCATTGCAATCATGTTCAATTTGTTAATCCCTGCTATTCATAACAAAGTGAGATGTAGATGTTTATGGTAGTTAAAAAAAGATTTCAGTACACAGTTATGCCACATGATAATGAGCAACAATCAGAATCGATAGACATGAACAATCAATGCTTACTCAATGCCACATTCTTTTTTTTTTCTACGCATGTACTAAGTGCAATTCATTTTAAAGCAAGGGGAAGGGTCACATTTTCAATGTGCATTAGTGAAGCATTGTGAAATTTGCATCGGAGTGTACCGAAAACGTGTTTCAAGTCACAAAACCATAATCAAAAACTCGTATGGCATGTAAAGATCAGTAAATGGATACACAGTGAGTCTGACTGGATGTGAAGATGTGTGCATGTATGTGAAAGTATTAGTGAAGAACACTTGGAGAGCACGTCTTTAGGAGAGTTCAAGATTCTGCTTTCTCTTTTTGTTTCTTGCTTTTCTTTAGAAAACAGGGGGCCTTGAACTTCTTTTTTTTCTTTGATGGAGATTTGGATGGTGAGCCCTCTGGGGTGTTGCCTGCAGGCTTGTTGGGCGGGGCGGTGGGCGGGATTGAGGGCGTGGTTTCTGAAGTGTCAGTGGTGGACAGGGCCTTCATTTGTTTTTCTAGCTCCTCCTGTTGTTTCTTTTCTTCACCTTTGTCGTTCTGCACTGCATCTGTGGTTTTCCCATCTGTATTTGAATGTGATTTAAAAAGAAACGGAAAAGAAATCGTACAGTACAAATAATAAAGAAAGAATAAAGAAGAGGAAAAAGCAGTTAAGCATTTGTCAAGACGCTGAGGGGTGGAACAGAAGCAGCTGCTATGACATTTCAGTTATGGCCAACATGCTCGATTCAAGTTGTGTGCAATGTCTTAGCTTCTATATACTCACTAGTGAGACAAGATCTCAGTACCGAACGATTGTCCTACAAGTTATAATACAGGGACAGAGACAGACAGAGAAGCACAAAGGTGTGAAGACAGATGGAGGCCACAGTACAGAGCTGAAAATGTCACATATAAAAACAAAAACATGAAAACTGGAATGAAAACACTGACACGGACTTGAATACAGACATCCCATGTTACTGTACATCACCCTGTTTAACCGCTGTTAAAGGGATAGTTCACCCAAAAATGAAAATTAGCCCATTATTTACTCACCCTCCTGGCATCCTAGGTGCATACGACTTCCTTCTTTCAGATGCATACAATCATAGTTATATTAAAATTTATCCTGGCACTTCCAAGCTTTAAAATGGCATGAGCAAGTGTTTCTCTTCATCAGTCCCAAACAAGTACAATAAAGTGCATCCATCCATAATTAAAAGTGTCTCACATGGCTCAGGGGGGTGAATAAAGGCCTCCTGTTGTGAACTGATGCATTTTTCTAAGAAAAATATCCATATTTAAAACGTAATAATCACTTTAATGTAGCTTGCACCAACTGATCGTACACGGAAGCAGCTCTGGGTGGATGACAAACATGAGCGCACCTGTCACAAATTAGAAGCACAAAATGAGGATTTGTAAAGAAAATTGTCGGAGGATGTTGATATAAACCAAGAGGAGACTGTTTTTTTTTTCTTGGTAAAGTAAGAAAATTTGCTTCCTTTGCTCCTGTAAACAAACGTTGGTTGCCTGGAAGGGCTTTTGTGTACGACTAGTAATAAAAATGCATTGATTTGTTACAGGAGACCTTTATTCACCCCCCTGGAGATACTTGAGGCACTTTTTATTATGGATGGATGCACTTTATTGGACTTGTTTTGGACTGTTGAAGAGAAACACCTGCCCATGCCATTCTAAAGCTTGGAAATGCCAGGATAATTTTTAATATAACTCTGATTGGATTTCTCTGAAAGAAGGAAGTCATATACACTTAGGATGCCTGGAGGGTGAGCAAATAATGGGCTAATTTTCATTTTTTGGGTGAACTAACCCTTTAAAGGAATAATCCACCCAAAAATGAAAATCTGTTGAGAATTTTTTTTAAAGGAGCCGATTTAAAGAAATGTAACATTACATCGCTTGCTCAGTAATGGATCCTCTGCAGTGAATGGGTGCCGTCAGAATAAGAGTCCAAACAGCTGATAAAAACATCACATGACTCATCAATAAGTGTGACAACATCAATAAGATGTTTCTGACTTCAACAGAGTTTAGACAGAGCAAAACAAGAAGAGTGTTTGAGGTTAAAAATTATATAATTTTTTAATTGTTGTGCTAGATAAGACTGTTCTTCCTCGGCTGGGATTGTATACAGCCGCATTTGGGATTGTTTGAAGCTGCATTTAAACTACATTTTGAAAGTTCAAATTCGTAGGCACCATAGAAGTCCACTATATGGAGACAAATCCTGATATGTTTCCTCAAAAAACAATTTCTTTACGACTAAAGAAAGAAAGACTTGATAATCTTAGATGACAAGAGGGGGAAGTACATCATCAGAAAATTTTTGTTCTGGAAGTGAACTTCTCCTTTAATGATGGCTTTGTTTTTTGCAAACATGCAGCTTTTCACTTTTAACATCACAAGATGTTAACTGATGAACTAGAGTCATGTAGATGACTTGTGGATTATTGTGATGTTTTTATCAGCTGTTTGGACTCTCATTCTGACGGCACCCATTCACTTCAGAGGATCCTTTGGTGAGCAACTGCTGTAATGCAATGTAATGTAATTTCTCCAAATCATGTTGAACCAATGCATTTGAAATGACATTACATTTTTTTGGGTGAGCTCTTCCTTTAATGCCATTATGTTTACTGATACAAGATTATAAAAGCAATCTGCATTGATCTACTTGAGCTTATATTACTGGATAAAACAAATAAACAATGACTAGTTGTTATGTTCCCTTTAGTAACAGGGGTTGTCAACCAGAGGTTGATGATGCAACGCACAGATCAGCATGTGGGACCATAGCAGGTGTTTCTGCAGTGTCATGTTCACATGCACAGGTGTGAATAAAGCACCACCGAGTCTCACCTGACGGTGGGGTCTTTTTGGGGGAGGTAGTCGGGGAAGCCCCCGTGTCATTGACCACCTCCTCCACACCTTTCACACAACATCAGGGTTGGGGGAAGAAGAAGAAGAGAGGAAACAGAAATAGAGATAAGGTGGAGGTGTACAGTGAGTAAGAACCATTGTTGGGGAGTTATTTATTATAAATAGTGACACTGATAAATGAATAGCAGACATTAGCAGTATGACAGTAGCTCAGCTGATTCATTCAAGTCATCACTTAATGTTCACAGAAGTCCTTGGATGTGATTTAAATTCAATAATAATAAAAATGTGACCCTGGACCACAAAACCAGTCATAATGATCTATTTTTTATTTATACATAAATATGCTTTCAATTGATGTATGGTTTGTTAAGATAGGACAATATTTGGCCGAGATACAACTATTTGAAAATCTGGAATCTAAGGGGGCAAGAAAATAGATAAAATAAACTGAGAAAAATTGCCTTTAAAGCGGTCCAAATGAAGTTCTTAGTGATGCATATTACTAATCAAAAATTAAATTTTGATATATTTACTGTAGGAAATGTACAAAATATCTTCATGGAACATGATCTTTACTTAATATCCTAATGATTTTTGGCATTAAAAGAAAAATAATCGATAATTTTGACCCATACAATGTATTTTTGCCTATTGCTACAAATATACTTGTGCTACTTAAGTCTGGTTTTGTGGTCCAGGGTCACAAATATTTTGTTAAATGCTGCTGTTTATCATAGTTTTTATTCAGTGTTTATTTTATTAGCTAAAGTGTGAACTTGAGTTTAATACTCAACTTGAGATAATCACTGTTTTTGTACCATAAAAATACTGCCAGAAAAAAAACACATACACTGCCATTCAAAAGTTTAGGGTTAGTAAGATTCTTTTTAAATTTAGTAAGACTTTTACTCAACAAAGGCACATTAAATTGATCAAAAGTAACATTTATAATGGTCCAATAGTCTTTCTTTAAAACTTTCTTTTGAGCTTCGTCATCACAGGAATAAATTAAAATTTAAAAATGAAAATGGTTATTTTAAATTACAATAATATTTAGCAATATTAATGATTTTACTAGATTTTTTTTTATCAAAAAAGAGAGCATGCATAAGAGCATAAGAGAATTCTTTCAAAAACATTTACATTTAAATCTTACTGATCCTAAACATTTAATAAGAGATGTAATTGTGTTGTAGCTTGCTTAACAGTAAGTAACCATCTTAACTATAGTTTAACTATTCAAAATAATTATCATTTGTAGCATGGTGAGAAACTTCCCCAACAGTGGTAGTACTAGAAAGGGGTTTTTGTATTTGAGTGTGTGTAGGAAAGTTGTCAGGCTCAAAAATACAGGACACAGTGGAGAAAGATCAGTGCTCAGGTGTTGAACCATGAAGAAATGATGTTGGGACACAAAACCTCAAGTTAGCAGTTTCTGGAAAGATACTGAAATTCAATTAAACTTTAATTCATTTATTTTCAAGGCACACTTCAAAGTATTTAAATACATGCATTTTGTATTTACTAAATTATATTAAATATATATTTTTTCAAATGTAAATTTTTTAAGACTAGATAATAAAAATAAATTCAAACTCTCTCTCTGTATTTAGTAGCAAAGTGACATCAAGTCAATATTTGTCTGAGGATGTGTACTGTATTAGACAGAGGGGGTTTATTGAATCCCCTTCTTTAATCCAGTGGGAAATTCAATAAAACATCAATACTTAGGCCAGGAATCAATGGGTTACAAAAAGAGTATGTGGGGCTAAACTACATCTCGTCATCTCGTACCGTCCTGCTGGCCGTCTTGTTTGCGCTGCACCTCCTTGCGGTAGTCCTCCAGCTCCTGATCCGTCAGCTCATTGAAGGGATTTGGAGTCTCCGGCTCTGGTGGGACTGGAGGCTCCACAGCCTCGGGAGTCTGGAAGCAGATCAATCATGTTCACATAATCAACACATGCTCACACTCAAGCAAAATAATTTAGACATGGATTTTGCTCAATGAAACATCCTCGTTACTACAAATATGTATAGTGTATGACTTTTTAAGTAGCAGGGGTAAATTTGTAGCAATGTGGGTCAAAATTATCAATTTTTCTTTTATGCCAAAAATCATTAGGATATTGAGTAAAGAACATGTTCCATGAAGATATTTTGTAAATGTCCTACCGTAAATATATCAAAACTTAATTTTTGTTTAGTATTATGCAATGCTAAGAACTTCATTTGGACATCTTTATAGGGTGATTTTAATATTTCAATTTTTTTGCACGCTTGGATTTTAGATTTTTAAGTAGTTGTATCTCGGCCAAATATCGTCTTATCCTAACAAATCATACATCAATGGAAAGCTTTTTTATTCAGATGATTTCAGATTACGTATAAAACTCAATTTAAAAAAACTGACCATAATGACTGGTTTTGTGGTCCAAGGTCACAAATATGCAATGCTGTTTGAAAGTTTGGGGTCTGTAATTTTTCTTAATCTTTTGGAAAGATGTTTCTTATGTTATGTTCACTTAGCCTGCCTTTGATATAACAGATTCCAGATTTTCAAATAGTTGTATCCCAGCCAAATACTGTTCTATTCTAGCAAAGCTAGATATAAAATCAATAGAAATCTTATTAATTCCGCTTTTAGATCTCATCTACATCTCAATTTCATAAAATTAACCCTTATAACTGGTTTTGTGGTCCAGGGTCTATTTATTGCAGAAATAATTTTCTTTATTAGTAAAACAAACTATCTACATATCACTTCAAGGATTTTTTTGACAAACCAAAAGAAACATATGTGACCCTGGACCACAAAACCAGTCTTAAGTCGCTGGGGTATATTTGTAGCAATAGCCAAAAATACATTGCATGGGTCAAATTTTTTGATTTTTCTTTTATGTCAAAAATCATTAGGAAAATAAGTAAAGATCATGTTCCATTAAGATTTTTTGTAAAATTCCTACTGTAAACCTATCAAAATGTAATTTTTGATTAGTAATATGCATTGTTAAGAACTTAATGTGGACAACTTTAAAGGTGATTTTCTCAGTATTTTGATTTTTTTGCACCCTCAGATTCCAGATTTTCAAATAGATGTATCTCGGTCAAATATTGTCCTATCCTAACAAACCATACATCAATAGAAAGCTTATTTACTGAGCTTTCATATGATGTATATATCTCAGTTTTGTAAAATTTAACCTTATGACTGGTTTTGTGGTCCAGGGCCACATAATAGATAAACATATTCTTTTTGCAGTGGACACATGAGTATAGATGAATTTAATAATATTCTGTGATCTTACCGGTGGACTGTTGTCTGTGATGACGCTGGCTAACACCTGAGACTGAGGTCCAGCTGTTTTCATGTCCTGACGATTCTGCTCCCTTATCTGAAAGACATATTTTCATCAGACACAATGTTCATAGAAGATGATCCTACCTAATTCGATGTGTTTGGCTCTCTTTTAAAGGGATTATTCACCCAAAAAATAAAATTCTGTCATTATTTACTCACCTTTATGTCGTTCCAAACCCATAAGACCAATGTTCATCCTTAGAACACAAATTAAGATATTTTTTGATGAAATCAGAGAGCTTTCTGACCCTGCATAGACAGCAATGCAACTAACACATTCAAGGCCAAGAAAGGTAGTAAGGATATTGTTAAAATAGTCCATGTGACATCAGTGGTTCAACCTTAATTTAAGGTATGACAATATGTTTTGTGTGCAAAAAAAAAAAGACTTTATTCAACAATTTCTTCTCTTTCATGTCAGTCTTTGATGTGCATCCATGACAGTGCCACGACGCATGGCTGGGCAAAAAATTGCAAGTCATCCTCTCTGTGGAAATAGTCTCGTAGCTTGATAATATTAAGGTTGAACCACTCATGTCACATGGACTATTTTAACAATGTCCTTTTAAAGGAGAAGTTCACTTCCAGAACAAAAATTTACGGATAACTTACTCACCCCCTTGTCATCCAAGATGTTTATGTCTTTCTTTCTTCAGTTGATAAGAAATTATGTTTTTTGAGGAAAACATCTTAGGAATGATCTCCATATGTTGGACTTCAATGGTGCCCCCAAGTCTGAACATCCAAAATGCAGTTTAAAGCTTTAAAGTAGGGCTGCACGATTAATCGCACGATGTTGTGAGGCGCGTTTAGTCAATGAAGCCGGTACTTTGATCAGTAGTAAATCTCCATCACGTGCGTTCAGTGTTCGGCAATTAATACACAGAGGCATAAATCACTGACAAGCTACGCCAAATCGATTTTGAGCGCGATTTGGCGTAGCTTGTCAGTGATTTACGCCTCTTAACGCCACGTGATGGAGATTTACTACTAATCAAAGTACCGGCTTCATTGACTAAACGCGCCTCACAACATCGTGCGATTAATCGTGCAGCCCTACTTTAAAGGGCTCTAAACAAATCCAGCCAAGGAAGAAGGGTCTAATTAGTGAATCGATTGGTTATTTTCTAAATAAATTGACAATTTACCGGTATATACTTTTTAACCTCAAACACTCATCTTGTCTCGCTGTGCGATGCACATGCAAACTCTGTGTAATCCGGGTCAATACAGTTAAGGTATGTCAAAAAAAAACTCCCATCTCGTTTTCTTCTCCAACTTTCCTAAAAATCCTACAATGCTACTGACCCAGTGTTAACAAAGTAAAAATGCAAAGAAGATCAAATGCCCTTTACGAAAAAGGGTAAAACAGCAATGTAGGATGACTTTAAAGTTGGAGAAGAAAACGAGATGGGAGTTTTTCAACTGTATTGACCCAGATTACACAGAGTTTGCATGTGCATCGCATAGAATAGACAAGATGAGCGGTTGAGGTTAAAAAGTATATAAATTGTCAATTCGTTAAGAAAATGACCAGTTGTTTTACTAGATGAGACCCTTCTTCCTCGTCTGGGATGGTTTAGAACCATTTGAAGTTGCATTTAAACTGCATTTTGGACGTTAAAACTTGGGGGCACCACTGAAGTCCACTATATGGAGATAATTCATGAAATGTTTTCCTCAAGAAACAATTTCTTTACGACTGAAAAAAGAAAGACAAACATCTTGAATGACAAGGGGGTGAGTAAATAATCTGTAAATGTTTGTTCTGGAAGTGAACTTCTCCTTTTACAAGGCCTTGAATGTGGAACTGTTGCTGTCGGTGGAGGGTCATAAAGCTATCGGATTTCATTAAAAATATCTTAATTTGTGTTTGAAGATGAACAAAGGTTTTACGGGTTTGGAACAACATGGTGAGTAACTAATAACAGAATTTTTATTTTTGAGTGAACTATCCATTAAACATTATTAATGCAAGGATTTCAGAATGGAAATGTAATTCATGCATATTCCTGCATAAAATTGAAATATTATTTATGAAATAGGCAGTTCATGTTTCATTCATTGTGTCTGGATCCTGCTTTCTCCGACTAAACCATTTTTTCTCTGTTTCTCTCGCACTCCACATCAGCTGATCTTTCTCCTCTCGTTGTGACTATTCCCTCCTCCCTTCACTGCCATCTTGTCCTGATGGTGAAACTGAAACTACATGCTGCAACACTTGTCACTACAAACACTGCCTCGCACTGTTGGTCAGACTGCCATTCTGTGCCATAATACTTAAATATGCTCTCAGTTATGCAACATCTAATTAAAGTAACTGATTATAATAACATGTCATTTTTTTGTTTTTTGAAAAGTCTGGACAGTTACATTGCTCTAAAAAATCTATTTCAAATAAATTAAGTTCTTTTAAACACAACTGTTTTCAAAATTGATAAAAAGAACTGTTTCTTGAGCAGCAAATCAGCATCCTAGAATGATTTCTGAAGGATCATGTGACACTGAAGACTGGAGTGATGATGCTGAACATTCAGCTTTGCATCACAGTAATAAAATACAACTGAAAAATCTATTAAAAAGTAAATAGTTATTTTAAACTGTAAAAATTTCATATTTAACTGTATTAATCAGTATCAGATGGATATTGCTCAAAATGCATGTGTTGCTCACTGGATTAAAAAAAAAAGCATAATTAACTAATTTTAGTTAGTACATCAATAAAATCTGCAGTTTCAATACAGATGTTAAAACCCAAAGACAGAAAAGCTTACTGTACCTTATTTCTAGTCTCAAGCACCTCCTTTGGGTTGGTGAAGAGAGGGACAAACTGGTTTGGATTCTCTATCTTAATGGCTCGTCCACTGCCCTGTGTCATTTCCTCTGTCTTCTGCCACTAAAAGAGGAGAAATCAATACAGAGGAAATTCAGCAGCTTAACCAAAAGCATGTCAATCATTCCAGGAAGAGAGACTGCTGTTTAAAAAAAGCAGACAGTTTAGGGGAAATATGATAGGGAATTATGCAGCAGATCCAACAATAACCAGCAGAGGGCAGTGCAAGCACTGCAGTGAGCTTTATGACAATAAAATATCTCCCCTGCATTGCAGAGAAGGAGAAAGGGAGGTGGGTGAAACATGGTAGAGGAGACAGCGAAACAGTAGTGCTCTCACTGTGATGTAACAAATACGCCATTACTCTACCAATAATATCCTATGATTCACAGTAAGTCTATTTTCTGAACTACAACACACTAGCAGGCTTAGTCATTCAAAAATACAACACTGAAATTATACTGACAGCTACTGTCTTACATTTCAGAAGAACATGTGACTTTTGCTTTTGCAGAACTCACCGTCACAAGGCCAGGTTGTTGCTGGGACATTGTTATGTGGGTGTTTAGGCTGATTGCTAAGTTAAAGAATAGTTTACCCAGAAATTAAAATTTGCATGAAAGTGTTTCTTAACTGGAACAGGTTTGGAGAAATTTAGCTTCACTTGCTCACCAAAGGATCCTCTGCAGTGAATGGGTGCCTTCAGAATGAGAGTCCAAACAGCTGGTAAAATCACATTAAATCACATACAAAGAAAAGCTGTGTATTTTTAAGAAACAAATCTATCATAAACCGACACTTCTGGCCAAAATCCACAATAACGTCCACCATCATTTATTTGTTTAAAACTGTTTTGGACTGTTTTGACTTAAACAGTGCTGTGCATATTTGTCTCTAGATTTAAATGAGACAACTCTTTCACTAGAGAAAGCAATATTACGAATAGAGGGTTTTAAGTTACAAATGATGAAGTCTTGATAAATTTATTACAAACACCAATCTTTTCACTTCTTGTTCACTGTTAGACTGAAGTCATAGGGATTTCTTGTGGATTATTGTGATGTTTTTATCAGCTGTTTAGACTCTCATTCTGATGGCACCCACTTACTACAGAGCATCAATTGGTGAGCAAGTGACAGAATTGCTATATTTCTCCAAATCTGTTGAGATGAAGAAACAGACTTATCTACATCTTGGAAAGCAGCAAACTTTAATTTTTAGGTGAACTATTCCTGTCACATTCAGGCTAGGGAACATTGTTCAGATCCTTTAATTTGAAGATCAGGATAAATTTAACTTATTTTTTCTTCTGGGAAACATGTACGTATCCTTCTGTAGCTTCTAATGAATAAATAAAAAATATGATATTTAGGCAAAATAAGAAAAATGTACACATCTTCATTCTCTTCAAAAGTTTTCACCCCCTGGCTCTTAAAGGTTGTATCAGCGATTTCTAGCCTAAAACATAAGTGTCAATTTCATCTTACCTTTCTTCAGGATCCGCTCGCTGCCTGCCCCATAAATTGTCTGTGAAAAAACCGCGTCTCTCTGGTCAGCCTAGGGTCCGAGATATGCCAAAAAAACAATCGGCACTACCAACCTTTCCACACAAAAACAAACAGTGTTCCAACCAATCAGCGTCAGGGATTTGGTGTTGTGGACTTTCGCTCCGCCTCCCTCACATCCCTGCACCAGTAGGAAAGTCCACAACACCAAACCCCTGACGCTGATTGGTTGGAACACTGTTTGGTTATCTGTGGTGTGTTGATAGCGCCGATTGTTTTTTTTTTTGGCATATCTCGGACCCTAGGCTGACCAGAGAGACGCGTTTTTTTCACAGACAATTTATGGGGCAGGCAGCGAGCGGATCGTGATGAAAGGTAAGCTGAAATCGACACTTTATGTTTTAGGCTAGAAATCGCTGATACAACCTTTAATGCATCGTGTTTCTTTCTGAAGCATCAGTGAGTATTTGAACCTTTTGTAACAGTTGCATATGAGTCCCTCAGTTGTCCTCAATGTGAAAAGATGGATCTCAAAATCATACAGTCATTGTTGGAAAGGGATCAAAATACACAGAAATCCTAAAAAAAACTAAGAATTTGTGGGACCTGAAGGATTTTTCTGAAAAACAGCAGGCGGTTTAACTGTTCTAGACAAACAAGGAACTCATAAACAACTGATAAACAAGAGGCAACCAGATTAAGAATCAAGTGTATGTAAACTTTTGAACGGGGTTATTTTTATAAATGTAACTATTATTTTCTCTTTTGGACTATATGTAAACATATTTTATGTGAAATATCTTATTCAGGTCAGTACTAAATAAAAAATAACATGCATTTTGTATGAACCCTCTTATTTTGGTAAAATAATTAACATTTTGCAGACTCTGCAAGGTGTAAGTAAACTTTTTTACTTCAACTGTATATGAGGTTTACACAAGTTACATAAAATCTTTCTTACCGTAGTCCGAGGTCCTGGACTGGCCTGGTCCTGGCTGACTTTCTGGTAGACATTTGGGGTGTTCAGCCATCTAGTCTTCTGCTGTTGTCTCTGGGTATGGGTATGGAGACGGGGGTGAGGCTGAACCCCGTCCTCATGAAAGGAAAATGACGTGACGGTGGCAGGAACCTCCACCTCTCTCCTGGTTCTGGAGCGCTCCAGCAGCACTGGGAAACGGTAGGCGTATCCCGTACGGTAACCCTAAAGAAGGACGATCAAAAGTGTCAATAGTAATAAAATCACAAAGAGGTATATTGCTCTGGTCTAGTTTGTGTAGACTAACCAGATTGTCCAGTGTCCTCATTAATGCTTCAAACTCATGTTCTCCCAGCCTGCTCTTGTGCATGGGGCCGAAGGTGGATCCGGCCCAACCTACAGTGCCTGTGGCGACGGGCCTGTGAATGTTGCGGTCCAGCATGATTAGGTTTTGTTCCCCTCCAGCGCTGCACAATGCTGCCACCTGCCAGGACAGCACAACACTGCAGCATGACTCAGTGTGTGGACTAACTGTATTCTGCAGATACACTCCAGTCAACAATACAACTATTCTCATCCTGTGCACTTTTTTCAGTTTGCACAATCATTTCATTGTCTTTCTCTCATGCTTCACACAACTTTTGACCAATAGATTTCCATGACTTTTCCAAGAGCTTTCCAGTCATTTATGGAATGATTTAAACATTTTATACAGATTACTGAGGCAGATTTTCAGTGGTTTGTCATGTACAAGTGTTTGAATTGGTAGATTTAATATTGTACTTATTAGTATACAAATATCAGCAATAAGAGCTTCAACTGACAGACTTATCACATGCTTTACATTAGTATTTACTTCACACAATTACATTAAATGCAGATGCTGAAATATACTGTATAGCAAAACAAAAACTTGAAAAACTAGAAAAAATGTATATAAATATTTATATGTATATGTATAAAAATGTATAAACATTTACACTACTGTTTAAAATTTTGGCCAGTAAGATTTTTAAAAAAGAAATTAATACTTTTACTCAACAAAGACACATTAAATTGGCAGTAAAGGCATTTTTTAAATGTTAAAAAATATTTATATTTCAAACAAATGCACAAAAATCAGCACATTATAATGACTTCTGAAGGATCATATGACAGCTTTGACATCAAAGGAATAAATTTGATTTTAAAACATTAAAACAGAAAAAAAGTTATTTACTATTTTTTACTGTATTACTGTATTTTTGAAAAATAAATGCAACCCTGAAAAAATCAAAAAAACAATACTGTGAAAATTGCCTTTAAAGTTGTTCAAATGAAGTTCTTAGCAATGCATATTCCTAACCAAAAATTAAGTTTTGATATATTTACGGTAGTAAATTTACAAAATATCTTCATGGAACATTATCTTTACTTAATATCCTAATGATTTTTTGGCATAAAAGAAAAATCTATAATTTTGACCCATACAATGTATTGTTGGCTATTGCTGCAAATACACCCGTGCTACTTAGGACTGGTTTTGTGGTCCAGGGTCACATATACGCCTTTATATTTATACAAATATTTATACTACAAATACGACTGTTCTGTGTTTCCATTCAAGGATTCTGATCACTAGCATTCTCTCTCTTCTCTCTGTCCTACTGTCCCACTAATCTACTCTTCTATATTTATTTTTTATTCTTTTTGCCTACCTGTACTTGACAGGCGGTCTGGATGTGGTAGATTGTGTAAAAGGCCTCCTCCACTGATTCTCCCAGTGCCACGATTCCATGGTTCCTCAATACCAACACCTGTACAATAACAATTATTAAAGTCAGTCAGGTTTCCCAGTGCAAGAATGCCTCACTAACCCATTTTCCAACTTGAGAGCCTCACATTATCATGTTTTAAGGAAACAGTATGCTTACTATCTATAATCAGTGTCTTTAATATATGATCTAACCTTGCATGTAGGGCCGAGACTCTTTTGAAGTTCCACTCTGTCCTCTTCTTCCTCCATTACTCCATTATAGTCAAAATAAGCTACCTCGCCCACCAGCAAAGCCTCATGGGATAGCGGTAGAAGGCCACATTTCATGGCTGATACCTACATGAAAGATTAATAGTGGTGAGTCACAGGAGTTGATCAGTGCTTGAATAATAAAATACACATATTATAATTTAGAGAATGTATGAATGGCAGGAAAAGGTGCTACGTAAATCATTTTAACTGATTAATTGACCGCTCTCAGGTTTGTAGATCATTTGAGCTTCTAAATAATAATAATAATTCTTTTTAGTTTTAATAATGCAATTATAAATATTTTTGCCATCAGTGGAAGACTGGACCTCAGAATAAATGAACACAAAATAAATAAATAATATAAAATAAAGGAGTCATTTATGTATTCATCATTTATGATTCACAAACCTGGGGGATAAATATAAAATGAATCAATAAAAATTAATACATAAATACATGTCATTTACATTTTTATGGGGTAAAAATAAATAAATGTCATTAATTAATTAAATGAAATAAATACTACTTATTTATGTGTTTCGCAACACTGAGGGAATAAAAAAAATATAAAATAAAATAAGTAGTTTATGTGTTGCAAAAACCTGGTTTATAAATATATAAATACTGGTCATTTATGTGTTTCACAAACCTTGGTTATAAATGATGGATGGCTGGATAGATAAATAAAGTCATTTATGGTGTGTAAATAATAAACAATTAAATGAAAAAATATGTAATTTACATGTTTCACAAACACGGAGTAAAATAAAATAATAAATAAATACAAATAAATAAAACAAAACACTAGGAATTTATGTGTTGCAAAAACCTGGGGATAAATAAATAAATACTGGTCATTTATGTGTTTTTACAAACCTGGGTTATAAATAAATAAATGGATGGATGGATGGATGTATAAATTAAGTAATTTATGGCATGTAAATAATAAACAATTATTTAAATGTATAAAAATAATAAATGTAAGTAAACATAATAAATAAAATATAATAAACAATTATTTACAATTATTTTAGAACTTTAATACTTATAATAACACTTAGTGTAAGTTTTAAACATACAATTTGAATGCCATTCGTTTAGATCAGGGACTCTGTTGAAAACAATGCTCCACTGTAAGTTGCTGTTTCAGCAATGGGGACCTTTCTTGTGTGACGTACCGCAGCTGTGGCTGGAGTGTGAAGGTGCAGCAGGCAGCGGACGTCCGGTCGAGCCGAATAGATCGCAGAATGCAGGCTGAATGCAGAGAGATCCACTCCCAGAGTAGTGCTGCCTTTCTCAACCACCTCCCCGAGAATATTCACCTTCACCTGGAGATCATAGAAAGCACATGCTTCATTGAAGCTTTCACTTGAAAATACTAAATACAACTGCATAATTTTCTCCTATTCCATCATGTTTTAATATACG
Organism: Garra rufa; assembly: GCF_049309525.1. Taxonomy (NCBI): domain Eukaryota; kingdom Metazoa; phylum Chordata; class Actinopteri; order Cypriniformes; family Cyprinidae; genus Garra; species Garra rufa. The sequence continues at coordinate 47,470,334 of NC_133365.1, read as the reverse complement.
TTTATATACATTTATATTTAAATAAGGGGGGAAAATGTACAGCATTTTCCCATTAGTCTAACTGTGAACTGCATTGTTTTTTATTTTATCCATTACAAAGTGACCCATTTGATACAGTTTGTACACATGCATGAAAATGAGAAATTTTCTAGACTAGACTTCTAGTGCCTTATTTTTGCAACAATGTACAAAATATGACCAGAACATGCTGAAACTTTCAGTTTTATCAGCAAATAATACACACAATCTCCAACGGCGCTATTTTTTTCTAGTGACCTTCGTTTGAATGCTTTTCCTTTTTTGAAAGGCTATCATAGGGAGCCATGAGAGGATCCAGTTTGGTTAGCATGTGTTTGCAGACAGAGTCTCACCAGACTGGAGGCAGTCACCTCCCCGTAGGCCAGACCATCCGGCAGCACAAGGAAATGTTCCTGTTCTTTACTAACACGAATCTGCAGAGAGAAAGAGATGCTTGTATTTAAAGCAACTCACAGTGCATTTACAGAAACAACCTCCCTAGAGCAACCGGTGGTTAAAGAGTTAGTTCTCCCATAAATAAAAAAATCTGACATTATTTACTCATCTTCATATCCTACCAAACCTGTACAGATTTATATAAGATTTTGAAAGATACTGATTTATACTTGTGTCAAGCTATATTTGGACTATAGTGTACGAGTCTTAAGTTTTATGGTGCAGTTTTATGGTCACAGTTAAATAAACTTGTAAGGAACAAAATAGTGTCACTGTATCATTCAGCTTAAAGGGATAGTTCACTCAAATTCCAATGGATGACGTAGGCCTAGCATAAACTCAGTTGAGAAAGAACAAAGAAAGGAAGGAAGAAGGGAAAACCAGTCTTCTCTTAGCTTATATCGAAATCCTCTGTCATTTTTCGTTACAAACCCTCATTTTGTACTTCTAATTCGTGACCGGTGTTTTATTTGGCTTTCTCGTGAATGGGCAGGTAGCAGAAGATAGAGATTATAGTTTATAAAGTTTTAAATATGGATATTTTTCTAACAAAAACACATCGCTGTGCTTCAGGAGGTCTTTATTAACCACCCGGAGCCATGTGGAGCACTTTTTATGATGGATGGATGCACTTTATTGGACTTCAAAATCTCAACACCCATTCACTGCCATTATAAAGCTTGGACGAGCCAGCACATTTTTTTATATAACTCTGATTGTATTCATCTGAAAGAAGAAAGTCATATACATATAGAATGGCTTGAGGGTATAAATCATGGGTTAATTTTCAATTATGAGTGAACTGTCCCTTTAAGAGTTCTGATTTTCATACTTCTTGTAAAAGCAAACAAGCAACCCCATTTACTAGACCTAATCACAAAATCTGCTACTATTAGGATATGCTTAAAAAAAACACTCAAATCCTTATAGACTTAGCAAAGGAGAGATAGGAGACATGAATAAGTAAATGCTGCAAAATATTCATTTTTTTTAATCAGCTTAATGTGCCTCAGAAGTGATAGACTGGCAGCTGTGTGAAGTTATTTAAAGTGCACTATATGTGAACGTTTGTATCATCATAAGCTTGAGTTACATAATGGTTTAAGACAACAGCTCAAAAGTTTGGATTTAGAAAGATTTCTTTTGAAAGAAATTCATCATTTTATTCAGCAATGACATATTAAATTGATTAAAAGTGACAGATAAAAACATTTATAATGTTACAAAAGATTTCTGTTTTAAATAAATACTGTTCTTTTAAACTTTCTATGTAAAGAATCCTGAAAATAAATGTCTCAAGGTTTACATAAAAATATTTAGCAGTACAACTGCTTTTAACATTGATATTAACAACAACAACAACAATAATAATGTTTCTCGAGCAGCAAATCAGCATATTAAAATGATTTCTGGATCAGGTGACACTGAAGACTGGAGTTATGATGCTGAAAATTCAGCTTCGCATCACAGGAATAAATAACATTTTAAAATACAATATATAGCCAAAAGTATTGGGACACCCCTTCTAATAAACAGGTTTGACTACTTCAGTAATTTCCATGAGTACAAATCTTAATGTTTAAGCATATAATGATATTCTAGAGAATTGTGTGCTTCTAATTTGATAGCAACAGTTTCGACAGGAGCCTTTTCTATTCTAACGTGACAATGCCTTTGTGTACAAGGCAAGGTTCAAAAAGAAATGACTGATTCAGTCATTGTGGAAGAACTTGACTGTTCTGCGTCAACTAATCCCAGCGGAACACCTCTGGTGTGATTATAAATGCAGACCTTGAGCCAAAAACTCGTCACCAAACATTAACATACACTATATGGACAAAAGTATTGGGACACCCTTCTTCTTTAAAACAGAAAAAGGCACTTCCAAAAGTGTGTCAACAAAGATGAAAACATAATTCATGTATTTAAAAATTGTATTTCCGTCTCTGTTGCAACAGTTTTGGAAGTGTCTAAAATTACTACACCGATATGTACAAGTCATTGGTGTTTTGTGGTGATGAATGTTTGGTTCAAGGTCTGCATTTAAAATCAGAGATGCTCAGCTGGGATTAGGACTTGGCTTTCTGTAGACCAGTCAAATTCAATAAATCAATAATTTCTTTTTGAACCTTGCCTTATACATTGGCATTGTCACTGTCAATAGAAAAGGGTCCTGTCTAAACTGTTGCTATAAAATTAGAAGCACACAATTCCCTAGAATATTATTATATGCTTAAACATTAGGATTTGTACTCATAGAAATTAGTCAAACCTGTTCATTAGAAGAGGGTGTCCCAATACTTTTGGCAATATAGTTTATTCATATAGGAACATTTTAAAGGGGTCATCGGATGCCCATTTTCCACAAGTTCATATGATTCTTTAAGGTCTTAATGAAAAGTCTCTAATATACTTGTTAAAAATTCTCAATAGTAGTGTAAAAAAACACCCTTTTACCTTGTCAAAATCAGCTCTGCAAAATTTCAGCTCATTTTAAGACATGGCCCCTTTAAATGCCACCGAGCTCTACTCGCCCCGCCCCTCTCTGGGATTATGTTTACTTTAGCTGCATTTAGCTGCATTTAGCCTCATTTATTAGTGAAACTTGCCAGCAAGCACACTATTAAGAAAGGCCATTTGCAAAGATGCATAAAAAACCCTTATACTCACTTCTGCTGTGGGTGAAGCTGCATCAGGGACGTTTTGCACGAAGATAGATGAATATGTTGATCGGGATTGGCACTTTCCATTTAAAAACGAAAGTAACGTTAAACCTCTGTGTCTTTAGCAGCTCAGATGTCAGTAGTAAATGACTACTGCTATGTTCTTTATTACATCCAACAGAACACCTCAATCGCTCAATTAGAGTCTTCCTCTGCACCCGTTTCGACACAGTGAGGATCGTATTCGGACAGTTTCAGCTCGGTGAGGGCGGGTCTAAGGTAAGACGCTCATGTCAATCAAATGTATTTCGTCACAACGACAAGAAGCTAAGAATGAACTGAATTTTAAAATGGGATATTACTTTTAAAGATTAAAAAAATACCACTGGGTGGATTTTTATCACTGTAGGGTGGATGTGTACACAAACTACCAACACACATTAATGTTCAAACAACTTGGAAAAGTTAGTTTTGCACCCGATGACCCCTTTAAATTCTAACAATATTTCACAATACTGTCTTTCCCGTATTTTTGACCAAATAAATGCTGACTTGTTTCAAAAACATGGATTTTCAATCTTCAATGCATTCTGTTTAATGAATCAAACTCTTAGAAGTTGTCGGATCAGTGAGCACTTTTCAGGATTCTTGGCATACTGACAGAAGGTTTTAAGGGTTGTGTTTCCTTACTGTGAGGCACATGGTGGCCAGCTGGGCCCAGCCGTACAGATCCACCAGACGGTGTAGGCTAGCCAGCTTGCAGCGCATCAGTCTCTCCCCTTTCACCATGGAGCCCGGCTCCCATCCGTGCAGGTCGTTAATGGGGGTCACCATGTTAACGGCTGTACAGGCATGAGCAACACAAGTGTGCGTCAACGAAAGTCTCAGTCATCAAGGACTTTGCGTTAAAAGAGCAGCAGTTTAATTGGTACAACAGACATCACGGTAATTTCACCTCAAAAGCCTTTTCATGATAGACAGAAAAACAGTTCAGTTTCACAAGGACATTTGAAAATCACAACTGAATTTACTTTATGAATTAAATTCCTTAAGCCTGAAAGCAAAACTAAAACTCCTCTTATTTGCAAGTGTCTGAATTGAAGACTAATGATATATGATATGTGAATTAATGTTGAGCGAAACTCAATGGAAGCTTGTTTTTGTCACAGGACTGAAAAATAACGTAATTACGACTTTTTAATCTCACAATTCTGCAATTCTAAATTTACTTACATTTGTTTTCTACATTTATTAATTCAGAATTGCAAGATACAAACTCAGAATTAAGAGATGTTAACTTGCAAATGCACAAGAAAAGTCAGAATAAGGAGACTTAAACTTGCATTTACAGTTGAGGTCAAAGGTTTACACACACCTGCTAAATGTGAAATATTTTACCAATTCGGATCATGGATCATTCAGGTAATAACACAGTATTGAAATCAAGTGTATGTTAACTTTTAACAAGGGTCATTTGTATAAATTCAACTAATCATATATGTAAACGTCTTTTTTGTGAAATAACTTATTCAGGTCAGTACTAAATAAAAAAATTACATGCATTTTGTACGATCCCTCTTATTTTGGTTAAATTATTAACATTTTGCAGACCACAAATGTACAAGAAAAAAAATTATTGTTTTTTATTCCTAAATTGCAGGATGTAAACTCACAATTGCAAGATAAAACTTGAAAAATCAACTTGCATTCCTTGGTAGAAACAAGCTTCCATTAAACTCTCATTGGGCAATAAATATAAAGAATACTTTTTGTCTTATCCACCTTTTTATTCAACGTGGAAGTAAGCCTACAGGCGAGATTTCCAGTTTATTAGCTGCTATAGGGAAATAATGAGAAGCATCACAAAAAACAAATCAGTGTGTTCATAATTAAAATACTACATTAAAATAACATGGTTGGTAAGACACACTAATTTGCTATATCAAGCAGCAAAATGAGCTGTTTTGTACTGGACATGGATTTGACTGGAAAACTGACCCATAAAAATTACAAATGGTCACACCCACTCTTACGGGAAGAAAAAGGTGGATGTGTGACAATAACACACATGATTTTACAAGTGAAAAAGATCACTATGCAGAGGAAGATGTGCAGTATTTATATGAAATGTATAGTGTAAACACATCAGGGTGTATTTATGAAACACAAAAAGAAGCAAACTTCTGAGTAAATGATTAATAAATCATTCCTGTAAATGTCTGCATGTGTTACGCACTGGATTGAGTGACAGGCAGGGAAGCCGGAGATCCGTGGGTGGCCATGAAGTCTGCGATCTGTCTGAGAGCCCACAGATTGGAGGAACTTCCTCCTTTCCTCATCTGCTCCTGAATCAACACATCCAGCTCCTCTCTAAAGGACTAAAGCACACAAATAAAATTTATTTTTTGCTCTTTCACATTTCACCTAAATGGTCAATTGAAATGCAGTGTGACACATCAATTACAAAAAAAAGTGCCATGAAAAAATACTGTGTGAAAAGTTTTTGAATTAAAAATCTAATTCAAAAACAGGGTTAATTTAACTTATTTTGTCTTCTGGGAACATGCTAGTATCTTTGGTAGCTTCTGAAGGGCAGTACTAAATAAAAAAAATATTATATTTAGGCAAAATAAGAAAAATGTACACATCTTCATTCTTTTAAAAAGTTTTCACCCTGGCTCTTAATGCATTGTGTTTCCTTCTAGAGCATCAGTGAGTGTTTGAACCTTCTGTAATAGTTACATATGAGTCCCTCAGTTTTCCTCAGTATGAAAAGATGGATCACAAATCATACAGTCATTGTTGGAAAGGGTTCAAATACACCAAAATGCTGAAAAACCAAAGAATCCGTGAGACCTGAATGATGATTCTGAAGAACAGCAGGCAGTTTAACTGTTCAGGACAAATAATGGACTCATGAACAACTATCACTAAACCCCCCACCAAAAAAAACACAAACAGCTGTGGATCATTCAGGTAACAACACAGTATTAAGAATCAAGTGTATGTAAACTTCTGAACAGTAATTTTTATAAATTCAACCATTATTATTTTTTGTCTTTTATGTGAAATGTCTTATTCAGGTCAGTACTAAATAAAAAATAAGATGCATTTTGTATGATCCCTCTTTTTTTAGTAAAATAAGTAACATTTCGCATAGTCTGCAAGGTGTATGTAAACTTTTGACTTCAACTGTAAATAGCATTAAAAAACTTGTATACAATAACCAAAAATACTAGTGCCTTGCTATTTAGAAAAAGCTTTTAGGCTTTGTTATGTGTAAATGAAATACTGCACTGGAGTCCTCTTTGAAAGTCCTTGTTTTACTTTTCTACATGATAATCAACACACACTGTGACAGCCTTTAGTAAACATAGCTATATATGGTTATATATGCAAGAATATCTAAAATAATAATTTGCTTAATCTCAAAGTTCTTAACAAGCAAGAAGTTGGTAAAACTGACAATAAACCTCAGAAAGTCTGAATGGAGTTGAGTAGTTTGCATAGTAGTAGCGATTCAAGCTGAATTCACTGCAGATGTTTAATTCTGAGGAACAGGAAATTTAAAAGAAAGTTTAGGACTAAAGTGTTTGAGGAATATCAATACACTTTTACCTTGTAAGTACTGCAATAGCTAAGAATCAAAACATGTTGTTTAAGTTTTAAATTAAGTGTCAAAATAAATATATTTAACACTTAAATGCAGCACACAAACCAAGATAAAATAATCCATTCGTGAACATACGGAAACAAACAGCTGAAAGAATATTTGAGTTACAGGTTCCAGTACAGTCCACAAGAGAGAAAGAGAGAATTAATTGACCTCTTCAGTTCTGTCCTTCATTCAACACGTTCCCTCCATTCTGAGTGTTTTTTATTGTTTTGCAGCAACACCTAAAACTCCCTGCACTATCTATGTTTTCTCCTCCCCTGCTCTCTCTCGCTCTCTCTCTCTCTACAGCTGCAGCTGTCCGTGGTGATTCAGGGCAGATTATATCTGAGCTGTGGAGATAATCATATCTTTGGGAACCTAATGAGGGGGAAGGGGAGAGAGGACATAGGGATTGTAGGCAGGACATTAAAGGGTGGATAGAACAGGCGAATAAAAGGAGGCAAACCAATACGGGTCCTCTGCGGATGGGAGATATGCTGTTTCAGTGAGCTTTCTGAAAGCCTATAGTGGCCAATTGAATGCTGGTTCACTTCGACAACCCCACTTATCATAATATCATTCCTGTTAGAGTGCAAAAGCAGATACTGGAAGTAAAAACCTCATTCATTTGATCTGTAGAGAAATGTATTAATGGTGATAATATGTGACCCTGGACCACAAAATCAGTCGTAAGTAGCACAGGTATATTTATAGCAAAAGCCAACAATACATTGCATGGGTTAAAATTATCGATTATTAAGTAAAGATCATGTTCCATGAAGATATTTTGTACATTTCCTACCATAAATATATCAAAACCTAATTTTTGATTAGTAGTATGCATTGCTTAGAACTTCATTTGGACAACTTTAAAGGTGATTTTCTACATATTTAGATTTTTGTATAAATCTGTATAAATCTAAATTTCACAAAACTGAACCCTTATGACTGGTTTTGTTGTCCAGGGTCAAATATATAATATTTATTATTATTATTAATATTAATTGCAAATCTCCTTGCACTCTTAAACTATGTGTAAGTATGTTTAAAGTTATAATATATATAATTAATGACTCTAAGTTAAAAGTTTGATATTGAACTGTAGTTAATGTGATTCAACTGAATAGTTGATTAGATAAAATAAATAAAATTCTTTTAAATAATAATAATATCTTTTGTTATCAATTGCGAATTACTATCAAATTAATCTGCTGACATTATTTTCAGTTGATTTTTGTCTTATTGTTTAGATATTCAAAAGGCTTTTTGCTTTAAATCATATAGCGTAATGTTTTTTAATATTACTGTGTATAGACTAACATTTATTCACATATTAATATTATCATTTAAATATTAATAATATTTAAACATATTACCTTAAAATATATAATATTATCTTTATTATTAATTGCAAATCACAATCAAATTAATCTGCTGCCATTTTTGGCAATTGATTTTTGTCTTTGTTTACATTTGATACGTTTCGCTCTGAATCAAATTTTATAATGATGCATAGAAAATATATTGCAAATTTGATGAAATCAGAGCAGGTTTCCTTAAAATAATAAAAGTAATATATAACAATAATTTCCTTCATAAATTATTGAAATACTGCATTGGTAAAAATATATGAATTATTTACTATCAATAAATATATAACATTTATTTAGTTTATTTTAGTGGCAAATGACAATTTCATTCGCTTTTTCGTTTTTAACTTTTTGTTTTGTTTTGTTTCATTTTTCTTCATAATTTTTGTCTTTGTTCAGATGTTCATACTCTTTTCACTTCTCACTTTTTTGGGGGATTTCTCTCAGAAGTAGCTGTTTTGAATTTTTTTGTGAACCCCTACGGAAAACATAAATGTGAGAAAAGCTTCTGGAATCAAAGCAGCTGAAAAAGTAGATGAACAGCGTTGTGCTTTTTTATCCCACAAGGCTATAAACACAAATCTGAGTCAAACATATGAGCTTCACTCATTAGAGCACACTTTATTACTCACCGGGCTTTGCAGGAGACTTGAAACACGTTTCTTGAGGCCGCTGGACGGTGTTGACTGCTGGGGAGACTGGATCATTTCTCCCTCCAGACACTCCCCGTCTACAGGACTGTGCTGGACCGGAGTCCCTTTAGGGGTAGGAGTTCTACTCATCTTCTTTTTCCCAGTGTGGAACAGAAGAGAAGGGGATAGAAAGAAAACAGAGAAAAGGGAAAAGATAGGCAAAGCAGAACCAGGCGAGATGGCTGGATGGGGAGCAAGCAAAAAAAAAAAAAAACACAATATGTAAATTTGTCAGTTATAATCTGGAGTTATGTTAATGAAAAACCCCCATGCACATAATGGAATTGTTTTATTTGACATATATGTGCATATGAGGGCATGTTTGCATATTAATAATACACACACGTGCATATGCACAAAGGCAGGCCTGCAAATGCTAGATAAGTATTTCTGCACACCACACCCAAAGTCACGTGGGGGCCGCACTAACTGTCATATCCAAACACACCGTAAGTAGTGCTGACAGCAATATGTATACAGTAGTTCTTTATGTGCATTAGCAAATGTGATCGATTAGTTTGTTTTGGTTGGTCGAGGAAGCTCTATTTAAGAAATTACATTTAGAGAAGTCTTTCAGATTAATGACTAAAAGTGACTATAGAGTGAGGATATTGCTGTTACGGGATGTATAACAGATGATTGATGGCACATAATCTAAGACCATAATCCTGAATAGCTTTTATTTCTCAACAACTTATTTGTATTTCACATATGTTAAATAAATTAGGGCAAAAATAAAATAAAATATTAGGGATGTAACGGTATTATCAATATCGTGGTATCACAAGAGCAAAACGATATCTCGATATTATCTTCGTCACATGACGATTTGAAACAATAGGTCTTCCGGGCAAAAAGTGTAGTTTTTAAAATATATTTAAACTTCGTATTCTAACATAAAAGGTCTTTAAAGTGTTTTGAGCCATTATGCTTTGGCACAGTATCTGTCAAACAAAACAAAACCGAAAGCACAAGGCTTAATCCCTTCATAAAGTCTGTTTTCGCTGCACATTTCAAAGTGAAGCACGCGCTCCTTTCAGGCGATCAGCTCGTGATCCGGTATTTTCCGCGCCTCAGAACGGCTCAGTTCAGTTTATTGCATGTGCTGTGAGTTTAGCGTGCGTTTGGAAATGCAACGGCCACCAGTTAAGCTTTATTTTGCAAACATCTACACTTTTTGTAAGCCTGTTTTCACTGAAGCTGGAGTTTTCCGTCAAAATAAAAGCTTGACTGTCTTTGCCGTCAAATAAAAGCTCAAAAGTGCAGTATACATTTCTGACAGCGGGCGGTTACTACAGTCCAAATTTAAAATATCTCTTTCAAATGTAGAAATTAGGAAAGAAGTATTGTAATTTCCCTACTGTAGTGTAAAGCAAAAATAATATACCCGGGTGATTCTATAATTGCAGGTACATTTGGTGTCTGAAGTCTTTTTGATTTCTATGAATTACAAGATGTAACAGTTCGTAACAATATTTTCTGCAAAAAGTGTCTTAAATAGCTGAAAATCATGATTTCTTGTTGTCTGAAATAGTCAGTGCATTTTTTCCATCATGTATCATTGTGTAATCAAAATATTTTATTGTACTTTTCTTTTGGTAATATTGATTTTATTTTAGTTACAAAAGCCCCGAAAAGTAAATTTACCTAATCCTACAACTTTATTATTATTATTTTTTGAAATATAGGTCCGTAAATCTTGCATCAACTCTGTTACCGTATCATACTTTGCTTTTAAATTAGTGAAATTATCTCCCACAACCATGTAAGATACAGGAAATGATGTCACTTCCCCTCACAGATAAGATCTGAAGCACTGAAAAAGTCCATGTGCTGTCTCTGAGAAAATATTTGAATCGAAAAAGCTCACACCAAGAGTTATTTTATAAAGTGTCAACACTGTTACCACAATATCAAAAGGAAAATAGAATTTTTCATTGATTACACTTTGTGTTATTTAAAGGTCTTTTATTCAAATTTTATTAGTGCCTTGTGCTCTTAGCATTTATGCAAGCAAGTGGAGTTTTTGGCAAAAAAATAATAAAATTGTCAGAATTGTTACTCTACCTTAGTAAGAGAGTTTGACGGTAACAGAATTGACAATGTAGTAACAGAATTGAAAAAACAGTTTTTTTTTCTTAACTTTCTGAAATGGCAAATGTATCTCCAATTATAGAATGACCCACCTATGAAATATTGATTTTAATTTATTTTGCAGTGCAATTGTTTTACAATATGGCTATTACTGTCATTGTTGTTTTTATTATTCTCAAATTAGTTTAGAATTCTAAAACACCAGTGTAAATGTAATTTAGACTAAGACAGTATAACATAAAAAAGAGGGTTGAGTCCACTTTAAAGTTCAAGTACAAGTCAATTCACCAACTATTTTCTGACTTACTTTTTCTTAGTTAAGAACATGGGTTGGAGCTTGTAATTTTGAACCCTCAAAGTGCATTAGATGGAATAATTTAACTTTAAAATGTACAAAATGTAATTCCTTCCAAGTCTTCATTTAACTTTTTTTTCTAAATATCGCAATAAATATCGAACTGTGGACTTCATATTGTGATATTATGGTATCGTGAGATTCTCATATCATTACATCTCTATAAAATATAAAATCAAATCAAATAAAACTTGGTGGTAGACTCTTTTAACCAAAAATAAAGACACTTAGCAATATGCCAAAACATGCAACGAATTTCATAGCAAAAAAATAAATAAATTACAATACAGTAAAATCTTCAGAGAAAAACAATACAGTAATATTGTGAAATATTACAATTTAAAATAACTGACTTTTGTTGTAATATATATTAAAATGTAATTTATTCCTATGATGCAATGCTGAATTTTCAGCATCATTACTCCAGTCTTCAGTGTCACATGATCCTAATAAAAAAAATATGCTCATTTGCTGCTCATTTATAAATATTTTTAGCATGTAAAATACAGCACAGATCCAAAGGGTCTGAGTTAATGCACTTATAGTCACAGTATCTTTGTGCTTTGGTAGTCTGACATGGGCTCAGGTGCTCTGGGACCCCTGCTAAGAGGTCCTCTCTCTGGGGAGACTCTATAATGAGTGGGGCCCCTTTGGATCCAGACACCAAACTGGCGCCGCCCTGTGCTGTTCCTGGATCAGTTTCAAGCAAAGCTTTCTACTCTAGTGGATCCCAATTAATCACGTACGTCTACTATAACAGTGATCCATCCTTAGCCTGCATTCTCGTCTTAAACCTAGAGTTAACTCTGAACGATGCTCACTAACTTGTACAGCTCTGGAGGATTCTGCTACAGCAGGATTTTGATGTCAAGCTGAGAAGGGATGGAAGACATGTACATGGGTCTGTTAAGTATTGATCGGTCTGAAACAGAGCTTTCCTGACCGGATGAGGGCTTTCTCCCCCACTGAGAAACCTTAATGCTTTAGGAAGTGGGGAGAGAGTTAGAAGTATATACGGGAGATGTATAATGGTTAAAGTGATGTTGGATTGATTTTAGGCGAATCTTATAATTAAGTTAATGTGTGGTTCTGGGTGCATTCACTTCTGCATAATGCACTGAGAACTCCATGACCCACAGCAACAAAAAAAAAAAATGCATGCATGATTTTGAAACAAATCATGAAGTGGAACATGAATGATTTCTATGCAAGTTTAACCTTGCTTGGAGTTTTAATCCCACTCTTTCTGGCTCTAGGTTTCTTAATTCCATACTAAATCCAAACACAAAGCAGGGATTTTTTTTTCTCTCTGTTTGATCATTTTTTGGTCTTACAAAGCAAGATAAGATAGCTGCAAAATGTTTACAAATTTATCAAAATTGTTTCCATGATGGAATTTATTTTTTAACGTGACATGATCCTCTAAATAGCACTAATAATAATAATACACATTTACTTTTTGACTTTTGCTGTAACTGTATTTTTACCTTGAAATATCTCTTTCAGTATCATTCTAAAGGTACATTGACTTCTGGCGGATTGCTTTACGGCAGCAAAAAAAAGCATATGAACAGCTATCCACTGTGATGAATTTACGACAGCGAATTCCACTCACTTTAGAAGCCCATTTCTGCCAGTGAATAAAAAATTCTGACTTTTTTTCTCAGAATTACGTAATATCAGTTCACAATTGCAAGTTATAAAGTCACAATTATGAGATATAAATTCACAGTACTCACTTTTTTCTCAGAATTGTGTGATATAAACTCACAATTCTAACTTTTTCCTCAGAATTGCGTTATATAGACTCACATTCGAAAATTCTAAAGTCACAGTTGGGAGATATACTCACAATACTAATTTTTTCTCAGAATTGTGAGATATAAACTCAATTCTGACTTTTTGTCTCAGAACTGTGCGATATAAACTCACAAATGTGAGATTTAAACACAGAATTGCAAGATATAAACTCACAATTGCAAGTTATAAAGTCAGAATTGAAAGATGTGAGATATGAACTCACAATTCTGACTTTTTTCTAAGAATTTCATGATAAAAACTTACAATTGCAAGTTATAAAGTAACAGTTGGGAGATACAAACTCACAATTCTGACTTTTTTCTCGCAAATGCGAGTTTGTATCTAGCAATTCTGACTTTTCTTGCAATTGAGAATTTATATCTCGCAATTCTAACTTTTTTCTCAAAATTGTGTGATATAAACTTGCAATTGCAAGTTATACAGACCAGTTTTGAGGAGAAAAAAAGACTGACATGTTCATGACATGACTGAGTTCATATCTCACAGTTGTGTTATAAAGTCAGAATTGTGTGATATAAACTTACAATTCTGACTTTTTTTTCTCAGAATTGCGAGATAAAGTCACAATTGCGAGGTTTAACTAAATTCTGACTTTTTATCTGCAAGATATAAACTCACAATTGCAAGTTATAAAGTCACAAATGTGAGATTTAAATTCAGAATTGCGAGATATAAACTCAGAATTCTGACCTTTTCTCAGAATTGCGAGATAAAAACTCACAATTCTCACTTTTCTTGCAATTGTGAGTTTATATCACGCAGTTTATATCACGCAGTTTTTTTACTTTATTTCTCAGAATTGCAAGTTTATATCTCAATTCTGATTTTATAACTTGAGATTGCGAGTTTGTCACTGCGTGATCTAAATTTGCAATTCCGAGAAAAGTCAGAACTGTGAGAGAAAAAGTCGCAATTAGCTTTTCACATTTTTTATTCAGTGGTGGAAAGGAGTAGTTCACTTTCAGAACAAATTTACAAATAATGTACTCACCCCCTTGTCATCCAAGATGTTCATGTTTTTCTGTCTTCAGTCGTAAGGAAATTATGCTTTTTGAGGAAAACATTTCAGGATTTCTCTCCATATAATGGACTTCTATGGTGCCCCCGAGTTTGAACTTCCAAAATGCAGCTTCAAAGGGCTCTAAACGATCACAGCCGAGCAAAGAAGGGTCTTATCTAGCAAAATGATCAGTTATTTGCTAAAAAAAAAAAAAATGTGTGCACTCGGTGTAGAGATTAAAAAGTATATAAATTCTAAATGTTTTTAGAAAATAACCGATCGTTTCGCTAGATAAGACCCTTCTTCCTCAGCTGGGATCATTTAGAGCCCTTTGAAGCTGCATTTAAACTGCATTTTGAAAGTTCAAACTTGGGGGCACCATAGAAGTCCATTAAATGGAGAGAAATCCTGAAATGTTTTCCTCAAAAAACATTTTTTTACGACTGAAGAAAGACATGAACATCTTAGATGACAAGGGGGTGAGTACATAATCTGTACATTTTTGTTCTGAAAGTGAACTACTCCTTTAAGGGGCTCCAAAGTCACAATATATAAAAGTACATACAGTTGTTTTAAAAGACAGACAGTCACCATTACAAGGCATGTTAAAATTACTTAAATGTATTCTGAAAATATTTTAAACCAGGGTCTCAAACTAGGGTCCGTAAGGGGACTTTAGGATATTTGTGATAAACAAACATAAAATGTTAAAATAAACATTTTTTTGTTTAACTACATCATGTAACCATTAACTGGCATCTAACACTCAGGAAAAAAAGTGTAAATGACAACCTTTAAAAAGGTGCTAATATTTACCATTTAGGTACTGTTGCAAAGTTGCACCTTTGAAAGGTAGCGCCCCAGTGACAGCATTTGTACCTTGTTTGCAGAGAACCATAAAGATGTAAATAAGTTGTAAATATTTTAGGTTAGAGGGGTTTCGAATTAAAAAAAAAAAAAGTTTTGGAATCCTTGTTTTAGCCTATAGATAAAGGTTTTATATTTAACTTAACATCTGCATAGAAAATAAAGGATAGTCTAAGATCTAAAGGCATCTTTACAAGTCAAATTAACGTTGTTCTGTGATAAAGACAATGCTGTACAAAAGCTGGACTACATTATGCCTGCTCAGACCCACCTCAGCCTCTAGTATCAAAGTACACTATTGTAATCGTATAAATATATTTATGCCACCTACGAGCAGCATTTTTCACATGTAAAGCCACCTAAATACCACTTCAGAGGCACTTCTTTGCCACCCTTAAAATGTAAATTTGACAAGTCTATTACATATTCACAACCCCCTCAACACTATTTATTTCCCCCCAAATATTTTTCAAATCATTCCATCACCCCTGCAGCTGAACCTCATGAAAAAGCAGCACATTTAATGAATACATTATGATAATAACCATTATCCAAGTCTTGATGCACAAGAAGATAATTAAATAGAAAAGTAGTCAGCCAACCCTAATAAAAGGAGGTCAATTCATTATCGTCTAGACTATTTGGCAGAGGTATTAGGATTTTTAGGAGTGCTAGAGATTGAGAGGGGCAGTGCCTCCTTCTCTTTCTCTCTAGGGCTCATATTCCAGGGGGGAAAGACTCATGTGTCACGCCCACCTCTCCCACAGCAAAACAACACCCTTTGAACGGGGTTGATGTAACAGATGGTGACAAAAGCTTCATTTTAACTGTTAGGGTGATACTAAAATAGCATAATAGAGTCATCCATTCATTGATAAAGTATTATTAAACGCGCCGTGTCGGTTCTTTTGTGCAATAGCCGGTGCTGGCGCGGTGGGGCCTGTATGCGGCTGCCTAGCAACAACATGAGCCCCGCTGCATCAGCACCAGCAGCGCGGAGCTCAGCCTTTGGGCATCGGTACAAGAGTCCGCTCTGGAAGAATTCGCGGCATGGCGCGTTACAAAGCATAAAACAAAACACCACAAACTACACAATCGTGCTTTTAGGAGAGGGGTTTCAGGTCTACACGAGAGCCAATATCATGGCGTCCGAAAGTTAAAGTATCATGCCTTCGTACAAAATGAAAACAAGACTCCAGGGCCTTTGATTAAAAATATAACACGCTTTAATGATAGTAGCACTGAGGTAAAGTATGAACATGTAAGCTTTATTAAAACTCTTCGAATATATTAACACAACTTGCCAGATGCCACAGTGAGTTTAACCTATGTACGCTTTCTAATCATGGTGTAATTATGAGTGCACGAATATAATACAAGATTCATTCAGTATCATGGCAATCCAGCATCACATAAGCAGTACTGTCACCGTGAAGGTGAGGGATGCGTGGAGGACACAAATTCCTTCATGTTCATGCACTGATTAAATATTTGGAAATCTCAGCTACTGAAACAGTGATGGAAAATTGAAACGAGGGAATAAATGCTTACCTTACAACATCCTCTCCTCTTTGTCCTTTCCGCACACAGACGTCCTATGAAATCTGCAACGCAATGTGTCAAAACAGCCGCGTCCTCCTAGCAATCGATAATTAGGCTTGTTTTCCCAGTATGAATGGTATTGTTTTGGGTCTGTGTTTTTTGCTTCGCATCCCCTCTGTTTTTTGACGTTTATTGCAGGCTGGACCAGCCCACGACCACGCCTGCCAGATTCATGACCTCCCCACTGTCTACATCCACATCCTGCGAGTATTTTCACTAAAGACTTGAGTTTGCTCGACTGTAGAGGAAAAACACTGTCACACGTCTATAAAACGAAGAGTGTAGGAAGGTTTCTCCACCGCGGAGGAGTGAATAGCGTGGATTTATCGGAGCGCAGATGATTTATTCTGGATGCCTTTTCATGCTGAATGATGCAGCTGCGGATTAAAGACGCGGCCACTGGCGCCACATGCTGGTGGTTTTATAATATTACAACGAACAATTGAGTGGGAAAAACTCCCGCTTTTTCTTAAAGGAATTAGCTCGCTTCAAGAATTAACATATTTTGATATTTTACGAACCCGTGTGTCATCCAAGATGATATATTTCTTGAGTCGAAACGAATTGAGGGTTTAAGGAAAACATTCCAGGATTTTTAAACTTAAAAGGGGATTAAGAGGTTGAAAGTCCAAATTGCAGTTTCAATGCAGCTTCAAAGACCTCTAGATGATCCCAGACGAGAAATAAGGTCTTACCCAGTGAAACGATCGGTCATTTTCTACAAAAAATAAAAATGTATATACTTTAACCACAAATGCTTTCTTGCACTAGCTGAACCTGGCAACCTCACCCAGAGTTTACAAAGCAAATGTGCAAAGAAAGTCAAACACCCTTAACAAAAAAGGCAAACAACAACAACGTGGGACGATTTTGAATTTGGAGAAAATGGGATGGAGTTTGTCACCAGTGCCCTATCGAACCAAAGTACACAGGTGAAGAATGAACCACGCAAATACAAACGAACAACAAGACTAAAACACAAGACTAGAATTTGTGTTTTAAAAAAAGTATATAGACCTTTTTTTATAGAAAATAACTAATTGTTTCGCTAGATAAGCCCTCTGAAGCTGCAATTTGGACCTTTAACCTGTTGGAAAAAAATCCTGGAATGCTTTCCTCAAAACCTTCATGTCTTTTTGACTCCCCTGCTAAAACCAGCCTAGGCTGGTTGGCTGGTCGTAGTTGGTTTAAGCTGGAAGTAGCTGGTCTCCCAGGCCAGGCTGGTTTTAGCTAGTGGTTTCCTAGCCTGACCCGCCTGGGAAAGTGGCCAAAACCCCTCTAGAACCAGCCTGCTTTTTTTTTTTTCCCCACCAGGGTCAAGGAAGACAGACATCAACATCTTGGATGACACAGGAGTAAGTGAAATAGTTCTTTAAAAGACTACTCGTTTTTGACTACTCATTACGGACACAGGGAAAAATTAAGTAAATTGTGTCCAAGGCTCTGCCCTGGTGAAGAAAACAGCCAAAACCAGCCTGGTCAGCAGGCTGGTTTTAGAGGGGTTTTGGCCACTTTTTCAGCCTGGCCAGGCTGTTCTTAGCTGCCCAGGCGGGGAAACCACCAGCTACTTCCAGCTTAAACCAGCCAAGACCAGCCTAGGCTGGTTCTAGCTGTTTTTTTTTTTTCTTCAGCAGGGTGAATTAAAACAACCATAAAGAAAAAACAACAAAGTGTAAGTCAAATTTCTGTTTTAGTAAATTTTACACTTTGTACAAAAGTCTTTTAGATTGCTGAATTTACATATATTGAATATATTGAATTCATGATTTCAGATATGAGATCAACATAAATTTTATGACTTTTTAAATCTTAAATACCCTTGCCATCAACCCATGTACCACTTAAATCTTCAACATTTAGTTTTCCAACATGCAAATAACACAGATTATTGGAGGACGTTTTACAAGAAACTATTTTGTGAATGTGAATTTTAATTGAATGTGTTACTTGTCATTTTGTGTAATTATATTGGACCCTGGGACAACAATACCGGTCATAAGGGTGTGTGTTTTTTTTTTAAATTGAGATGTATACAAAGCTGAATAAATAAGCTTTCCATTGATGTATAGTTTGTCAGAATAGGACAATATTTGGTAAAAATGAGGGGGAAAAAAAATAAACTGTTAAAACACATTAAAATTATAATTTACATTTTATTCACATTTGTGAACCATAAAGCATACAAGACTCAAAATAAACTTTATATAATTTTTCCCCATATTTAATGGAGTTGGCACTTCTGAGAAAATAAATAAAACAAAGTCTCATGACAGCTCAGTATCAAAATCAACCATCAATCCTCATCCTGGTTGACATTTCACGTTTTAGTAATATTACTAATATTACAGACAAATGACACAAATGATTCTGGCATTAAGAGGCACATAAAGAAAAATGTCAGTGATTCAAGTCAACCTAAGGCACTTCAGACGAGAGTGTACTTGTTACCACAGTTTGTTCGGAGCCAACCTGAACAATGTACATCGGTACGACACACTGCACTGTCATGTTGTTGAGATCAATGTCATCATCAGCTCCTGTTGCCATGGTGACCAATGGGGCAGCCACGCTCACCCCCTCACACAGAAAAGGACTTGACGGTGACTCCAAGGCCTGAGAATGAGATGGAGACGACTGCTACAGTGACAGCATGCGATTACAGAGGAAAACTTTTAACCAAAACCACTACCATTTAAAAAGTTTAAATTTGTCTTGAAAGACATTAACCATACAAAGCCCACTGTATCGTTTTGCTGCTTCAGGTTTCAAATAGGTGTGTCTATTATCGTTTTAAATGGTTCGTCTTAATTATGACTATTACACTGGTTTGTACTGCAAAGGCAAAGTGCAGTAACTACGCGAACACTGAATCTGAGAAAAATGCCTTTAAAGTTTTTACAACAGCTAGTCAAACATGTTGACACTCTCGTTTCTCTGAAACAGGACAAAATTGAACCAGGAGACTTTGCCACAAGACAAAACAGTTGTCACAAAGTCCATTTTTAGCCTTAACTCAATTTTGACCAAACGTGTAGTTACTGCGCTTTGCCTTCGGAGGGCAGTGTAGTGCAAAAACCTTTACCATTTACTGCGCATTGCCATTCTCCTTATTTTCCGGCTAATGAACCGGAAGTCTGGTCCATAGGCTTACTTTCTTATTTACTTGTTAACTGTAGCAGTTTTAGTCTAGTAGCTTAATCATGAAAAATACAGATCTATTCGACTACTCTGTTTTTAAAAATACTTGATTTTTTTTTATTTTTAACTGGCAAAAAAACGGAATTGGCGCATTTCATGGACAAGAATCCATGAAACACATTATTAAACTGTTTTCCAAGGTTGCATTATATATTAAACCTACTTAAAACCATAATGGTGAATTCACAAACGCTATGATTTAGTTAAAAACAACAACAACAACAACAACAACAACAACATACATACAGTGGAGCGTCTCGAACTCCATCTTTGCATTTTGTTGTGAGTTTGGGTTTATTATAACATTCCTCTGTGAACGCAATGTGCGTCATTTTTATCATAGTTGTAAAGTAAATCATTTATAAACCTATGCAAACTCAGGAACATACATCAATATTTTTGTCATTATGCCAAGTGTTCATCGCGATTTCAAAAGAAGTTTAAACCATCACACAAAGACGAGTTTATACGTTTTGATGTCAACATATTCATTAAAGTACTGTGGCTATAGCATTTCTCAAATAATAAAGATTAAGTGAACAATCGTCTGGCCGTTGGCGCCCTCTGCAGGCCTTTTTTCAAATGCGTAATTTACATTAGCTCCATTTATAGTACATTAAATGTACATATAATGCACTTCAACAGTTTTGTGCAATAAAACCATATAATTTCTTGCTTTTGATTCTTTATTTAAACGAATTATTATTGCCTTGTTGGGATTATATATGTATTTTAAGTCATTTTAAAGGCTATTGTTCACTTACATCTATTTTTATTACCATAAAAAAAATATACAATTATAGGGCACTATGAAATCAGTTTTATTTCCAAATAAAATTCTATACTCTGTTTTAATGGTTACATTAAAATTTTTAATCAATAAGCTTGTCTAATTAAAGAGTTTTATTTTTACCAAATTCTTATACATTACTTTTCTGGATTTCATTTTAATGGTTCCATTCAATGTTAATAATCAAAAGCATCTCCAATTAATTGATTTTATTAAATAAAATGTTCTTATGTAAATTTTTTATTTTGTGGGAAATTAGTCGTTTAGATCAGTGTTTCCCAAACTTTTTTTCTGGGGACCCACATTTTAAAGTCGATAAATCCTTGTGACCCAATAAACATTAGGCCCATATAGTTCATATATCACGAAGAGAATTTATGCATTAACAAAATATGTATGACCATTTTTAAGGTCATGCTTCCACTAAACTATTTAAAAGAGATACAGATATTTGACAAAGCACTTTTTTTTTTAATTTAAGTAAACTGCAGATTTGCAGAAAATGTTGTTTACCACAAACACAATATTTATCCGTTATTTTGATATCAAATCAAAAAGTGCTTTTTCAGCATTGTGATCCTCTTTTATCACAGTAAACTAATACAATAACAGACATATTCACGTTTAAATTCAATAAAAACAACGTATTATTCAATGCACTTGACTTCTAGATTTGTATATTAAGTTGCTCAAGCAAGTTGCAACACATTTAAACACAACATAGGGAGGCTATAGCTTCATTTTTTTAATTAAAAATTGGGCTATCAAAAAATATTTTAATTAAAACTTACCACAGACAGAAACAGTCGGCTCTCATGCTTTTCTTTCGCATTAAATCTTTATTAAAAACAATCCTTTTAAAGAACTTTTCTACCTGGACAAGTGCACGTATTATGTTCCCTTTTTCTTTAAAAATGCATTTTTGCTTATTTTAAACCTAGCCAAAAAGCCACGTGTTGACTGTGAAACAGTGGATTTAATTTATATGCATTTATGGGACATTTTCGTGTCAATCCATGTTCATTTTTACAGCGAACAATGCGCTGTCACTTTAATTCAGCGCTTGCAGCACAGCAAAAAATAGACTCTGCCGAAATGATCGCTACTCTGCTGCAAACGCACTGCTTCTGGGACGTACTGCTGGACAGCAACCGCGTGCAGTGTGAACGCTCCAATCCGTTAACATGGGTGCGAAAAAAAATACGCAACGCATAAGCACTGCAGACGGAGTATGTGTGAAACAGGCGATGCAGAGCGCAGCTAAAGAACAACAACAAAAAAAGAAAGCAGAAGAAGAAAACGACGAGCTCCCTCGTGCGGCTAATAGGTTAACTACACATAAATTTTAATCAAGAGTATATAGCGCACTGAAAAAGAGTGCTCGACTTGGCGACCCATACAAAATCTCCCGCGACCCACTTGTGGGTCGGGACCCCGCCTTTGGGAATGACTGGTTTAGATTAATCGATAAATTAGTTGATAGATTAATTGGGGAAAAAAAAAAAAACATTAATGGCAGCCCTAGAAAAATCATGTTGAAATATGAGCCAAGGAACCTCATAATAATCTTTGTATTTAAATCGCTTAAAAAAAACAAAAACTTTGTATTGCATTAAATATTCTGTCCTCCACAATAAAAACTACAGAGCTTTGATCATAAAACTAATCACTTAAATATAATTTTAATAAGATTTCAAGATTTAGGAGTGACAACTGATATTTAGATAAATTGTATCAGTAGCCTGTTTTACTGCTATAAAGATTTAGCAGGGATTTAAAAATTACAAGCTACCAGAATTTTATTTAAAAAAAAAAATAAAAATAAAATTCAATTCAATACATTTTACTACAAAAATCAGCAGGTGCACTGAACTGCATATTTTGGTCCAGTTTGGGTCTGAGTAAAATTAAATTAATCACATTTAATATTTCTTAAACCATTATTTCAGATCGTAATATTTCACAATACTACTTTTAGTATTAATTATTGCTTAATTTTACTGTGGGTTTTTGCTCAAACAGCCTTGATGTGCATGTGAGACTTAAAGAAATAAAACCTCTCCAACTTCTGAACAACGTATATTACGACATCAGAATGCAGTCTTAAAACACATTTCAGACTTTTATAATTGGAAGGAACGATTACCAAGAACTCACATCCTCCATGCTCCAGAGATCAGAACAGTCAGTCTCCAAGCTGGAGTAGTTGATTCCAGTCTCCAGCAAAACATCCGCACTCCTATTACTCTGCAAAAAAAAAAAAAAATTTTTTATTATTAATTATATATATATATATATATATATATATATAGGCTATATAAAAAAAAAAAAAAAAAAAAAAAAAAAAAACACACAACACCACCCATTCAATTGTAACAGTTCCTATTACATCTTACAGTACAAAAGGAAACGAAATGTAATTCAGGACAGAATAAGTGACACAGCTGTGCCCTTAACTCACAGTGGCAGAGGTGTGATTGAGCACCGCTGACAGGAGCCGGATGTACTCCGTCGCAGCCTTCAGCATGTCCACTTTACTAGGCTTTCGATCGCGTGGCATCACCGGCACAATACGCCGAAGGTACGAGAACATGCTGTTCAGGCTCCTCACCTGAATAAAGCAGCACACACAACGAAGACACATCTAACTGCCAAAATTTCTGAACACTTTGACTGAAAATAGAGTGGAGGAACAAACTGATCTACTCTAATAATCAGAATAGGGTACAACAAGACCATTTTGGCCAGGAACAGTCACTTCAAAGTGAAAATTGCCTCATTTAGTCAGTGTCAGGAAAAGTTCTTTATAAAAAAAAAAAAAAAAAAAAAAAGTCACACTCTTAGTCAAACGTTTGAACAGTAAGATTTTTTTTTTAAGTGTCTTTTGCTCACAAAGCCTGCATTTATTTGATCCAAAGTACAGCAAAAGCATCAAATATTTAAATATTTTTACCATTTAAAAAAAAAAAAAGTTTTCGATTTGAATATATTTTAAAATGTAATTCATTCCTGTGATCAGAGCTACATTTTCAGGATCATTACTCCAGACTTCAGTGTCACATGATCCTATAGAAATCATTCTAACATGCCGATTTGCTGTTCAAGAAACAGTTTTTATTTTTATCAATATTTAAAACCGATTCTTTGATGAATCGAAAAAGGTCAATTTATCTGAAGCAAAAAGCTTTTGTAACATTATACATGATACCATTCAAAAGCTTGAAATCAATACAATTATTTTCTTGGGGAAAGACATTATAAAAATTAATACTTTTATTTAGCAAATATGCTTTAATTTTTTTTTTAATAGTTTTATTTTTAAATCCAGATACATTTATAAAGTTACAAAAGATTTCTATTTCAGATAAATGATGTTCTTCTGAACCTTCTATTCATCAAAGAAACCTGATAAATAAAAAAAATAAAATAAAAAAATTCTACTCAGCTAGTATAATAATAATAATAATAATAATAATATTTTGAGCAGAATCAGAATATTAGAATGATTTCTGAAGATTGTGACTGGAGTAATGATGCTAAAAATTCAGCTATGAAATCACAGGAATAAACTACATTTTAAAACATTGAAAAAGAAAAAAGTTATTTTAAATAGTAAACATTTAAAAATGTGACTGTTTTTGCTGTACTTTGGATCAAGTAAATACAGGCTTGGTGAGCAAAAAAAAAACATGAAAAATCTTAGGTTTAAAAACTTTTGACTGGTAGTTCATATAAATGAATTAAATTCAGTGACTGAATATCTGAGATATTTAACTGTATGCATAATTACATAACATAAACACTTTCCTTCATGCATATAAAACAACGTATCCTTAATTAAAAATACTACAGTAAACTGAAAACACTAAAATGCCATAAACTAGAGCACAGAATCATAGAGAACGACCATTATGGACTAATCAAAGTGAATGCGCCACAATACATCAGATCAGAGAAAGGAGAAAGTCAGCTAATGTTAGTCTCTCTAATTACACACTTTTTAATTTCCATAATTGAAAATTGTATATTTGGAAGCCTGAGAGCTTCCATTCAGAAAGTGCATATGCTTTACAATAGAAATCATTTTCCATTACAAAAATCCATGGTCATTAGTCAGTCTTAAAATCTACTATTTAACATTTAATTCTATCAAAGCTATAATTATTAAACAAGAAATACATTGAGGAAGGAAATACTATAGAGTAAAGGCAGCAGGAGAACAATGTTCCAGCTAATGCAGACAGGCCTTTATGACACCTTCACATGTATTGCTGAGGTTAACAAAAAGACCGAAGGAAGCCAATGTTAAGCAATGAAGCTTAATAGAAGCGGAGCCCATTGAAAAAGAGAGGAAATAAGTTTAATGTTACGTGCCCAGGTTGATTTGTGTGATTTTATGGTTCTTTATTTTGTTAAATGAAGATTTCATATAAAAACTGGAAGCATTTTTCCCACAAATTCCAAGTCCTTAGTTATGGACTTAATAAAATGTAATTAAATAATTCTTAAATATAATTTTGCAATTTCTTTATTTTGTGCACAGTCAGGGTCTTTAATAAGGTAAATTGGCTGTAAAAAACAAAAACAAAAGAATAGTAAATGAAAAACATTAAGTAACAAGTAGATTTTTCACCAATTTACTTAAAAAAAGTAGAGATAACTAACTATTAAAGAGGTTCATTAGTATTATCAGGGGCGCCGCTAAGGGGGGGTAAGTTAGGATGATTCTAAGGGCCCATGCCCTTTAGGGGCCCCCAGAGATCTGCTTTGGTGTGGTGGGTGGGCCCACACTCATATTTTGTCATAGGGCCCAAAATTGCGAGCGGCGCCCCTGAGTATTATCATTATAAAATTACAATTATGTAGGCTAATGTTATGGCAAGCTTTTAAATCAATATCGTGGTAAGGGACAGCATTTTGGGACGGTTTCAACAGTTTGTTGCAACTGTCCCTACAGTGATAGCCATGATAAAAATTGGTAGGCTATATTAGCTTAACAACATATCATTGACGCATGCTAGCTATGCCTACTAGAAGCTAAGAACGCACTGATTAATATTACTTTAACAAGAAAATGATTTTTGGTAGAAGGAATGATCACATGTGGCTGATTTCTTCCAGGAAGTACGAGGGGCCAATAAAGCATGAGCAGTATGAATATCATCTCTGTATCTTATTCATTCCTGCTCGAAGAAATAAGCAATGTTGCAACCGTCCCCACTTACTGTGGAGACACCGTCAATGAAGGATACTGAAGATGAAATGAGACAAAAACAAACGTTAAAAAGGTAAATATATCACTTTTGGTCAGGATTTTTCAATCTCATCTTTATAGAATGCCTCAATCATGTAAAACACCACCATAACTGACTGGGAATGTACAGAAAAATGAACAAATCCAAACATACAACGCTTTACTCGCCAAAAGAGGGCAGCAATGTACAAATACGTGGAACAAATGATGCTTGTGGTGACTGGTGAACCTTGCACATACTCACCCGCAATCTTTCCTTTGCGTTTGCAAGCTGTCGTCTCTTAACAGCTTTATCCCGGTCCTCCGTATCGATATACTGGCCGTCATCCAAACGGACAAATTTACCGATACTCACGTGAACGGGAAGCGAAGGTTCAGCGCTTTCGCGTAATAAAATATCGCCCATAAGCTCACGTTCCGGGACCTTCATGAGACCCACTATAGCCCTGAACTTTCTCCCAGTCATGTCACCTGACATTCGTGTATTATCGTTATTATTATTATTATTGTGGTGGTTTTTTTTTCTTTCTCAAAATGCTAAATAAGACTGTCGCTCAGCATAGCATATTATCTAATGCAATACAGTCAAAGCAAGACATATGTGTGCAGAGATAAAGCATTTTAATTGATCATACGGACTGATTAAAAAATCTATTTCAAACTAGTGCCACCTGTGCGCCAAACTCCACCCTCTCCCGAGCAGACCACCTGAGATGAATAGATGCAATAGCAGTAATATCACTGCTAGATGGCAGTGTAGGGTAAAAGCAGCTTAGTTTATATTCTGAATTAAATACATTTACTCTACTGAATCTCTTTCGATGATTTTGGTGTGTTTAAAATAGCATGATTTAGAACTATTTTAATTGAATGGGACAGTGGGCATGTTACCAAATGGAGAAGTTGTCCCAAGGGCTGTATGTCATTAATCATTCCAAAACATTAACTAGCTACTAAACAATTATGATTGAATCGTGTTTTATGACAAGGGTATTTTTTTCTTAAGTGTTAGTTCATAGCCACTTGTGTTCTACATTGTGGCATTTATATTTCACGTTGCATCATAATTCTAAATTCAAAATAATATTTTAATTTTAATATTTATTTTATTATATAAATTATACACCACCAGTCGAAAGATTTTTAATGTTTTTTAAAGAAGTCTCCTCTGCTTACTAAGCCTAAAGTTATTTGATCCAAAGTACAGCAAAAACAGTAAAATTCTGAAATATTTTTGCTATTTAAAATAACTGTTTTCTATTTGAATATATTTTGAAATGTAATTTATTTCTGTGATTTCAAAGCTAATTTTTTTAGCATCATTACTCCAATCACATGATCTTTCAGAAATTATTTCTACTCTGATTTGCTGCTCAAAAACATTTATTATTATTATGTTGAAAACAGCTGAATAGAAGTTTTTCAGGTTTTTTGATGGATAGAAAGTTCAGAAGAACAGCATTTATCTGAAATAGAAATCTTTTATAACATTATAAATGTCTTTATCATCACTTTTGATCTTGTAAAGCATCCTTGCTAAATAAAAGTATTAATTTCTATAATTTCTTTCCACAGAAAAATAAAATAATTTATTTTTAATAAAATAATACATAAAAAAATATACTAACTCCAAGCTTTTGAATGGTGTATAGTGTATAATGTTAAAAAAAGCTTTTAATTTGTTCTTTGTTTAGCTTTAATCACAGGAATAAAAAACATTTTAAAATATATTCAAATACAAAACAGTTATTTTAAATAGTAAAATATTTTAACATTTTACAGTTTTTGCTGATCAAATAAATGCAGGCTTTGTGAGCAGCAGAGGCTTCTTTAAAAAAAAATCTTTTGACTGGTAGTGTCTATATTATTTTAAAAGTTTTTCGTTTGTTTACTAAATATTGGCATCTAATTTCAATTTCTGAAAAGGTCGTACTTTTGCAGCACAAAATACAAGCCTGAATTTAGCAGATTGCATTTGCATAAACTTTGTAGCTCAATTCATACTGTAGATTGTTATTTCTTGCATTTTCCCCCTCTGATCTTGTAAAAGATGCTACTTCAAAATCTATCTCCACTTCTTCATTTAGTGAAACAGTGCATCTCATAAGTGTCACTGGTCATGACCATATATTCACTGATGATAATTACACTTGCACACAAATAAGCTCATTATCCTTCAGGAAACATTTTGTTTATCGTCTATAATTTTTGTTTGAAAAAAAAAATCCCTTATGAGCCAGTTAAGTGGAAATGCATTTTTCTGCTGAGTCATTTGTGATGCACTGTGATTTACCCACTGCATACTTATACTTACTTATACTTAAGTATGTGGTTTACTTTAGAGGGAAGATAAATAAGTACATAATATTCTTTGAAACATTCCTAGCAAAGTTCATTCATTATGTCTGTTCAGGTTATATTAGTGCAGTGTCTGAAAACCATCCAGTGTAAACATCCTGTTCATCTTCATTACTTTCCAGTTAAAGTCATAAAACCACACCTAAGACTAACACAACTCTTTGAACAGACAACCCGATGATCCAGAAATCACCAGACTGTCCATCAAACATTTTAATGATCTGAAGGAGTGGCGTGAGAGTGAATACAGTATTGTCCAATTCAATTATCAATCTTAAAGGAACAGTTCACCCCAAAATAAAAATTTGCTGAGAATTCACTCACCCTCAGTGTTTCTTTATCAGAACAGATTTGGAGTCCAAAGAGCGGATAAAAACATCACAATTATGCACTAGTAATGTTTTATGAAGTGAAAAGTTACAGTTGCAATCAAAATTATTCAACCCCCCAGAGATAGCGGTATACTTTAAAAATACAAGCTTTTCTGAAGATCCAATACTTATTTAAAAATTGCATCTACAACAGTTTACTGGGATATTAAAAGTGATAATGTCAATATATAATGTAATGTTACAGTTATATAGGATTTTTTAATAACACAGCTATGTCATAATTATTCAACCCCTATTTAACATTGCCGTTTTAAGTCACTTATTTTATAAGGAACAAAATTGTCTTAAAACACAATTAAGCCTTTAGAAACTGTATAAAAAACTGAATTAGCTTGGGCTGTTATACATTTACCCCATGCATGTGCTGAAGTTGAGTAGCGAATATGACAAAGTCAACAGAGCTCTCACAAAAGCAATAGAGAAGAAATAGTTTTATTATTTTAGAAAGTCTAAGGCTACATGAATATTGACAAGAGATTAAAAGTTCATTATAGACACAGTTGGCAGCCTCATTCCCTAATTTAAAGTGTTGCACCAGAAATCCTTTGAGGGTTTTGAACAAAAAAGCGCAATATCATAAAATGTTTGATCAGAGCAACTGACAAAACCCTGCAATGTACAGTCAAATACTTGCAAGATGACCCGACGAAAGGAGGAAAAACATTTCAATGCAGAGTATAAATCTTGCTGAATATCACTTTGATCAAGAAGAACAAAAAGGCAGACTTGAACATGCAAAAGTTAATTTAGATAGACCTGTGAAGTTCTGGAAGAATGTTTTATGGAGTGGTGTGACCAAACTGGAACTTTTTGGACCTATGGATCAGCAGTATTTTTGGTGCAATAAAAGGCAAAGCTTATATGTAGAAGAACACCATCTCCATTGTCAAACATGGAGGTGCCAGTCCTGTTATGGGGTTGTTTTAATGAAGGGTATCATGGATTCTTTAATGGATCAGGCCATTTTGGCAAGAATTTTGATGCCTTTGGAGCAAAGACTGAAGCTGATGATCAGTGGACTTTCCTGCAGGACAATCACCCCAAAGTATACATCCAAAATCCACTTATGCTTAATTCAGGGATCAGTCAAAGAATGTTCTTGAGTGGTCTGTTCAGTCTCCAGATTTAATTCTCATTGAAAATATATGGTTGAATTTGAAGAAAGCAGTCGCAAAATGAAAACCAAAGATTATCAGTGATCGGAACTTTATATCAATCAATCAATCAATCAATCAATCAATCAATCAATCAATCAATCAATCAATCAATCAATCAATCAATCAATCAATCAATCACATTTATTTATACATGTGTCTGCCTCCCGAACATTTATTTATACAGCGCTTTTAACAATACGGGTTGTGTCAAAGGAACTTTACAGCATTAAATACGACAATAGTGCAAATGTTGCAGCAAAGTCATATTTGCAAAGGACTCATCTGGTTCCCGTGGTTTTGCACCAACGGCCACCTGATCTGGATACAGACTGGATCTGGCAGCTACGGTGACCTCGGAATGAAAACAAAACAGACTAATATTAGCGTAGATGCCATTCTTCTTACGATGCAACAAGTTCATCAGGTGTTATGAGAAGTGTTCCCGGTTGACCTAATTAATGTAGCCTAACAATACTTTAACAGATTTAGATTATAGAAATGTGTTAAGTGTAGGCCAGGTTAAAGAGATGGATCTTTAATCTAGATTTAAATAATTTTGAACATGAATGTTTAGAGACATTTTTTTTTATTTTTTATTCATCAACTTTTCAGAATTGGTAAAATGTGTATTAATAAACTTTCTCCAATAGTATGTCTTTTTTGTTCTCTGCAGCAAAATGTCTTGCAGATTAAGGGGGTTAAATAATTTCAATTGCAACTGTACATGTTTGTAAGAAGCAAATGCATCATTAAGATTATGAGTACAATACATACATTAAGAGTATTTAACTTCAAACCCCAGAGTGTTTTCAACAAGGCAATAATCAATCGGCCATATTGCGGCGCTGAACGTAAACAGTGCCAGTGAACCAAACGAAACACACATATTTAGCTGATTATTGCTGCTGAAAATAGTAAATTATTGTCATGTTTTGGGCTGTACTAATCTGTCGGACCAGGAAAAACTGTCTGAGGAAGGCGTTTGTGGTTGGCCAAACTAAACCCATATTTCCAGGGCAAGAATCTTGACAACATTTGTGTTTGTTCTTATCATTTCCACTCAGGTAGGTGAAATATTAGGCTAATATCTTAATTAATACTGCTCATACTGATCTTTACCACCTATTAACTTCAGTTTGTCAAAATATTGCGCCCTTTCCTGCTTACTAAGTCTATCGCAACATGATTTAGCAACTTACACATGTTTTTGTCAGTGGTTTAGACAGCATAAATTAGCAGAAGAATGTATTCAGTAGTACATTAACCGTGCAATCCATGCTATTGTTTACATCTGAGTATCACCAAATCGTGACAAATATGCAAACCCTCTATTGCAAAGGATCTGCCGCACCAAAATTTACAGTCAGGAGCCGTTGCTTTAATTCATTTATTTTTTGTTTTTTAAAAATTAATTAATTTCCCTCATGATTTTCATGACTGTGAGACCACAGTTTTTATTTTATTTTTCCTGGGAACATTTTTAGGAAATAAATTGCATTTTTTTCAGCAAATAAAAACCAAGATGCCTTTGAAGAGAACTTGCCAACATTGATTTTATGATGCAAAAACTGAAAACAATTCAAAAAGTGGGCCCATGCATTTCAATTGTTCATGCAAGAGGCTGTAGGTGTCCTATAATTTTTTCGAACAATTGAGTCACATTCGTAGGCTTGGAATCTGATCAGCTGCTGTCTTACATTAATGTGCCTGTGGGATGTCAGGAACTCAATCCATGCTAATCTGATAACAGAGGACTAGCTCTGTCCAGAGACATTCTGTGAATTTATAATCACACTAATTCACTGGCAACATGTGTTGTTGCAGGTATTTCAAAAGTGTGTCTTAACGATAAGATGAAACTTACTGACAACACTAGTCTGAACCTGAAAAACAAATTACCTTATAGTTGCTTTGGTTAAATCTCAGATTATGAAAGACATATTGACATAATGGTATGTAAAGTACATGTATTTACAATTACTATATTTAAAATCTGGCAACAAATCCCATAGATAGCTTTAGAGTGTAACAGATGGTCACACGGTTTTTAATAACTCTCACTTTACACGATTTTTCAGTCATTTCTGACCTTATGAACCTTTCCTAGTTTGAATTTGTCACGTATGAGCTAAAACATCTAACCTCCCAAATGTGTGGGTGGACAAACACAAGTTTTGAAATCAAGACACTGTTGCAGTGAAAAATAAAGAAGTCATAATGAAACTATTACTGGTAATGCTATATTATGTAAGACGGTCTGAAGGAGACGTGCCTATCTGCACATCTACATTAGGTCATGTTATACAGACAATATATAGATTATTTGACAAGGCCCACGTTTTAAGAATGTATTATTTATAATTTTTTCACATGAATACTACAAATAGTCATTTTCTTTGCTTTGCAATGTTTGTTTTCCAGTACAAATATCTAACCATTCTTAAATCAAGAAACAGCTACATGAGAAGCAAAATTAAAAGATATTAAGATATTAAAAAAGTATTAATATTAAGTGAATTTATGCTTAAAACAAAAGGAAAAAACTGCCAGTGAGGTAAGTAAACAAAAATATTTCCCCTTTGAATTAAGTTTATTATTCTTACCCCATCGGCTGATCTTTTTTTCTTATTCTTCAGTTAAAACTCACTTAATATTGATTTTTTTTTTTAGAAAACAAATGCACTACTGAGCCCTTAATAGTGATGTAGCCTAGACAAATGTTCATTTTATTAATGTATTCTTAAATACATCAAATACACATTTAATAAAACACTATGTTTGACTAAATTATATGATCTTTTCTTTATTTTCTATGGATTTAAATATACACTACCAGTCAAAAGTTTTTGAATGGTAAGATTTTTACAAAAGTTTTTTAAAGAAGTCTTTTTGCTCACAAAGCCTGCATTAATTTGATCCAAAGTACAGCAAAAACTGTACAATTTTGAAATATTTTTACTATTTAAAATAACTATTTTCTATTTAAATACATTTTAAAATGTAATTTATTCTTGTGATTTCAGAGCCGAATTTATAGCGTCATTAGTCCAGTCTTCAGTGTCACATGATCTTTTAGAAATCATTCTAATAGTTTGAAGAGTTCAGAAAACATTCATTATTATTATTATTATTATTATTATTATGCTGAAAACATCTGAATAGATTTTTTTTCAGGTTTCTTTGATTATAGAAAGTTCAAAAACAGAATTGATCTGAAATAGAAATCTTTTGTAACAATATAAATGTCTTTATCATCACTTTTGATCAATTTAAAGCATCCTTGCTAAAATAAAAGTATTAATTTCTATAATTTCTTAATTTCTTTAATTTCCCAAAAAATGTATATTGACTCCAAGTTTTTGAATGATATAATGTATGTTACAAAAGCTTTATATTTCAGATAATTGCTGATCTTTGGATCTTTCTAATCATCAAAGAAAAAATTTACTCAACTGTTTTAAACACTGATAATAATAACAATAATAAATATTTATTAAAGAGCAAATCAGCATATTAGAATGATCTCTGAAGGATCATGTGACACAAGACTTGAGTAATGATGCTAAAAAATCAGCTTTGATCACAGGAATAAATTACATTTAAAAAAATATTCAAATAGAAAACTGTTATATTAAATAGTAAAAATATTTCAAAATTTTACAACATTTTTTGGTCAAATAAATGCAAGCTTGGTGAGCAGAAGAGACTTTTTTTTAAAAAACTTAATAAAAAATTACTGTTCAAACTGGTAGTGTATATAAGTATTTAAAAGCATTTTTAAAAAGAACATCATATTTTACAAACGTAAAAATATTATATCTAATTTATATATATTAATAGTGGGGGTGCCTAGGTTGGCTAAAAGGTTGTAGGGTCCCAAAGTTTGTATGTAAACTTTCACACACCTTTTTCGCGGCCAATCAGCGGCAAGAATCTGAGTGACGCAGGCTACTCAAATTACTAGTGTGTGTGTGTGTGAAGTGGGTGGAATAATTAATAGTGACATCATTTTGCAGCATCGCCGTACCGGATAGCGTCCAAGAAAGAGTTTGGGAAACTTCAAGAACATGAGCACGAGCCCAAAGTGACTTACAATCACTTCAGAACACATCCAACACACTTAAGAAGTTTAAGAGACCCCAAGCTGACAGAAGACGATGATCGCCTCTCATTTACTGGCATACTACTTCACTGAGCTTCACCATGACCACGTCCAGAAAGTAAGTACAGCAGCCGGCTCGTGCTATAAGCCGGCTAATCGACATCTCACATGGTATATGGACTTATTCAGGCCCGTGGAGAAGCAGAGATCGTTATCGGTCAATTACGATGTTCGTATGTTGATCTGTTATTATTGTAAGTCGTTAACATCCTTTAACAACTACACGTGTTTGTGACAGCGAGGTCGGTGTTAACGTTACATCACTTAACACAAGATAACCGCTTAATCATACTGATACTGGGCTATGGGGTCTTTTGTTAAATAAATATTCTGTTGATACCGACTTCCTATTCCGTATCCCCGACATCGTGTATTTCCTTTGCCTCATGAATTCAGTGCGTCTGCCGCAAACAGTCAGTTTCCGCATTTTTAGGAGTATGGAGTTGAGAGCTGCTCCGTTCCAATGATAACCTTGGATGATATTCGTATCTGTTTAGATTGCTGTTTTATAACATAACTCTCCGGTGTTTAAATGATCGTCTTTAAATAAGTTATGATAATGATAATAAGCATAAAAACGACATTTGTTAACTAGCTAGGCGAGTTTTTGTGGCGCTTCCTGCCACGACGTAGCTTTAACAGAATGAGTGTTGCTCCGGTAACCTGAGACTCTAGCGCCCTGCTAGTCACGTGCGTGACTCATCATCGCGCTACTTCAGTACTAACGTTACTTCCATTATAAAAAAAGCTAGTGATTTATGTGACTCCGAACACGCACGTAGTCACACTTAAAAAAAAAAGAACTTAAGCGGCGACATCTCACTTCTGCTATTTGCTTTTATGTCCCCAACACACTTTAGACCGGCAGATGACATCTCTGGAATTGGCAAGATGTTTTCTTACTTAGATATTTATATCATGCACCTGCACTCCCACACATGGTACATTTTATAGTGTGTTATGTGCTAAAACATAATTTGTGTTCATACAGTAGCAGATTACAGTTGACAGCTCTGTTTTTGACTTCTACATACACATACTGTTTTGCAGACCCAATATTTTGAAGAATGTTTCTGGCATTTAATGAAAATCAGTGCAACTTTGGACCTTATTAACATTCTTTGTGTGGATAATAAAACAATACTGAGATGGCCTCTGGAATATGGTCATTCTAATGCCGAGTTCCAGACAACCCGTGTTTTTCCGACCTTCTACCAGTGAAAGTGCACTGGAACAGCAGTCAAACCCGTGACTTCCCACTCGTGAACTCGTACCAGATCGATGTACTCCCAGTTACGAGTTCTGACGTAGCATAGCCCGTGAAACAACAAAGTCAGCCCTAATGGGTTTAGCTTAGGACAATATAACGTTGCAATCAAATTAATAATAATATAAAAATAATAATAATTCATAAATGTGACTTGCCTGGAATGCTACAAAGTCGTGAGTCATGGTTTGAAGTGGTGATTTACCAGTTAAAAAACCTGCCTGGAACGCAGCATAACTTTCTTTACGTTTTCTTGTGGCGGAGCAAGAAATAAACACGAGTGCTTAGGCATCCCGGATTACGCAATTTCCAAAACTACCCTTATTTCAGTAGCTGTTTCTATCCACGTATTTTTATGTGATATGAGTATCTCACAAAAGTGAGTACACCCTTTACATTTCAACAACAATTTTAGTATATCTTCTTAAGGGACAATACTATAGTAATGAAACTTGGATATATTTTAGAGTAGTCAATGTGCGGCTTGTATAGCAGTATAGATTTATGTCCTCTGAAAATAACTCAACATACAGCCATTATTGTCAAAATAGCAGGCAACAAAAAGCCACGTCGTCATTCATCATGTTTTTGTTTTGTCTGCTTGACAGGACCATTCAAAGTTGTGTATCATATATTAGAGCAGTTAAAATTTGGTGCTTTAAGTACAATTCTCTCATACTGACCACTGGATGTTCAACAGGCATCTCATGGCAAAGAACTCTGAGGATTTGAGAATTAGAATGGTTGCTTTCCACAAAGATGGCCAAGGCTATTAGAGGATCAGTAACACCCTGAAACCGGGTTACACTACAGTGGCCAGTGTCAGACAGGGGTTTCCAAGATGTATTCCCATTTGGAACAGGCCTTGCAAGGGTCGATCAACGAAGTTGAGCACTCATTCTGTGCATCAGGTGCAGAACCTGGCTTTAAAAAACAGATGCATGTATGCCAGCATTGCTTTAAAGTTTGCAGAAGTAGAAGGTCAGCTTATCAGTGCTCAGACCATATGACCATATAGGCGTCATCCCAGAAGGAAGCCTCATTTGAAGCTGGCTCACAAGAAAGCCTGCAAACAGTTTGCTGAAGACAACTTGTCCAAGAGCATGAATTACTGGAACCATGTCCTGTAGTCTAATGAGACTAAGATAAACTTGTTTGGCTCAGATGGTGTCCAGCATGTGTGGCGATGCCCTGGTGAGGAATACTAAAAAAATTGTGTCTTGCCTACAGTCAAGCATGGTGGTGGTAGCATTATAGTCTGGGACTGCATGAGTGCTGCTGGTACTTCGGAGCTGCAGTTCATTGAGTGAATTATTAAGCACTATTAAGCACCTGTGGGTGCATCCTCTAGCGCAGTGATTCTCAACTCCAGTCCTCGAGGCCCACTGCTCTGCACATTTTGTATGTCTCCTTCATTTAACACACCTGATTCAGATAATCAGCTCGTTAGGAGAAAGCTCCATGAACTTAACTGAGTGTGTCAGATTCAGAAACATACAAAATGTGCAGAGCAGTGGGCCCCGAGGACTGGAGTTGAGAATCACTGCTCTAGCGTAAGGTGGAGAAGCATTATGTGTCCAACAACCAGCAGCTCCGTGAGGAGTGGAAGAGGATCTCAGCAACAACCTGTGCAGCTCTGATCAATTCCATGCCCAGGATTATTAAGGCAGTGCCAGATAACAATGGTGCTAACACAAAATATTGACACTTTGGACAAGTTCACTTAGGGTGTACTAAGGTTTACTAAGATAATTTTATTATCTATTAAAAACGCAATAATATTTAAAATATCAGTAAGCTTATTATATATATATCTCATTTAGTGGGTACTTTCAATCGGAAGGTGGTTGTCCTAAACACTAACCCCTAAATTTAAACTTTTATTAAATATATTGAAATATATTGAAATATTTTTTTGCATTTTATTCCATTTTTTTTTTTTTTTTTGTTGAAGTTAAAAAAAATCTATATTTTATATTTTCTTTGTAAATCATGAAACTTTATGTGTAAAAAATGTGTCCTGCATTTTTCATGTCACTACCGAAACAGTGTTTTAGTGACTAAAGTCCATGGCTGAAACTGATTTTAACTACACCCCTGCATTTATGATCAGGAAATATTCCTGTGTCACTTTCTCTCTAAGTGTGAGTAGATAGGTCCCATCATTTTGAAAAGTCTGAAAATCTGTGTGTAATTTTAAGGAACATACCTACCTAACACCTTTTTTTTTCTCATTTTTCTCAGGATTTGATTAGAATTAGAATAGTTGTGCTAGATAACCATGTGCTTATAGACATCTTTGAGCCAAGTTCAAAAGGATCTAAAATTGTCACTACTGAAACACAATTTTAGTATAGTTATGCAAATTTTTAATATATTTTAGTATGTAAGTGGCTGTGCTTTAAAATTAAAATTTTATAATCTTAATTCAAATGAAGGATTTTGAGAAGTCTGACAGTGATCACTCACTGATCATCAGGGAGTAGGTTAACCCAGCCTGCTTTAAATCTTTAAAAAATATTACCAGTTGAAAACATTCATTAGAAATGTAGAAACGTAATTAAAAAGTAATCAAATGCAATTCATTACACTACATTAATAAAGTAATTGAAATAGTTACGCTATATTACATTTAACTTGTAATCTGTATTACATATAATTTCCCAACACCTTGATGCAGCACAAAAAACTTGTGACTTGTGTCTTAACAGATCAAGTGACTGGATAATTGGACTAACTGATGTTATTGCAATGCACACTTTCTCAAATGTTGTTTTAATAATGTTGAAATGCCTGAGCTAAAGTCTGTCATCAAAATGATTTGGTATAATTACCTCCCAGAACTGTCTCACACAAACACAATAACAAATTCTGTCATGTTATCTTACATTCCCAAACATCAGGCATCTGACTGCAAACGTAAGATAACTTGACGGCATTATGATATTGCGTTTCATCTTAGCGTTGTAAAGCACAAGTCATTTATTAAGTAGGAAAAAGAGCCATAGCTTCCAACTTGCAGTTGGATTTAAAATTTTTATTATTGATACTTTGCACCAATTTCCCAGGAAGTGAAGATTTTGATCTTTTAAATGCATGGGATGGAAACGGTGCATATTATGAAATGTTTTATGTGATGTTGATGTTTCAATTTTCTGTACAAGTTAAATTCACAAATTGAATGGAAAAAGTCATGTAATTTCAGCTAAAATAAATAAGAAAGTGTATAATGAAATGAAACGCACTTATTTTTAAGTGTGTCTCGAGTGTCTTTTTGAGCCCAAGGTCTGACCTTTAAACAATTTTTATAATTTTTTTGTAGGTTTTATAAGTTAATGGCTTATATAAGCAAATATGCGCTTTGAGCTCTGCTGATTTGTGTTGCAGCATCTTGTCTGTCTGTATATAAAGGCAGTAAAATTTCCTGCGGGATTCAGATTCCTCTTCGAACATTCATTGCACACACTCTGACCTTCATCATGTCCTGACATTATTACACACTTATCTTGAGTTCAAGAGTGGAGAAATGTCTTGTGCAAATGAAAAGTGTTTCCTTACTCCTAAGGGTCCTCTTTTCTTTTTCATTGTTATTGTGCTAATGCTTTGTGAGCCCTAATCACATGCTGTTTGGCCTTGAAATATGATAGTGGTGTTGAAATTGGTGTGTAATTGGAATCAGCACTGAATAGAATTGACCATAGGGCAGAAAAACAATTTAAGTAATTACATTTTCAACATTATTGTACATAATTGAACAATGTTCTTATGCTACAGTATAGGGTGAATTAACACTGGATATTATGTTGAACTCTCGACTTCTCGACTTTTTCTGACAAAAACGGATATTTTCGGATATTTGATGTCTATCTCAGAATTTATGTATTTGCACTGGAAAGGCTTTGACCAAACTGTCATGCTAGTTAAAATAACGCAGTGAAAATAATTTAAAATTATTATTATTACATTTTATTAAATTTAAATGATCAGGGCATGAGTTTCAAAGTCATACGTTTACATACACCTTGCAGAATCTGCAAAATGTTAATTACTTTACCAAAAAAAAAAGAGGGATCATGCAAAATGCATGCAAATTGTTTAGTACTGACCTAAAGAAGTTATTTCAGATTAAAGATGTTTACATAGAGCCCACAAGAGAAAATAATAGTTGAATTTATTTAAATGACCCCGTTCAAAAATGTACCTTTGCTTGATTCTTAATACTGTGTTGTTACCTGAATGATCCACAGCCGTTTTTTTGTTTAGTAATAGTTGTTTATTAAGTCATTTGTTTGTCCTGAACAGTTAAACTGTCTGCTGTTCTTTAGAAAAATCCTTCATGTCCAACAAATTCATGTCCAACAAATTTTTTAGCATTTTTGTGTATTTTAACCCTTTCCAACAATGACCGTATGGTTTTGAGATCCATCTTTTCACACTGAGGACAACTGAGGGACTCACATGCAACTATTACAGAAGGTTCAAACGCTCACTGATGCTTCAGAAGGAAAAACGATGCATTAAGACCCGGGGTGTAAACTTTTGAACAGAATGAAGAATGATGTATACATTTTTCTTATTTTGCCAATATATCATATTTTTTCATTTAGTACTGCCCTTTAGAAGCTACAGAAGATACTTGCATGTTTCCCAGAAGATAAAATAACTTACATTTACCCTGATCTTCAAATTCAACATCTTCATTCTGTTCAAAAGTTTACACCCCTGGCTCTTAATGCATTGTGTTTCCTTCTGGAGCATCAGTGAGTTTGAATAGTTGCATATGAGTCCCTCAGTTGCCTTCAGTGTGAAAAGATGGATTTCAAAATCATACAGTCATTGCTGGAAAGGGTTCAAATACACAAAAATGCTAAAAATTTTTGGTAAAATAATTAACATTTTGCAGATTCTGCACGGTGTATGTAAACTTTTGACTTAAACTGTATCCACATAACATTTATATCTAATGTGATGCCATTTTTGATCCTAAAGGTTAAAGCAAATGTTATTGAAATATCTCTGTCTTAACGCGATAATTATATACTCGTTTATCATAGCACTGTGTACTATTACATACAGTATGCAACTGACGTCTAGGCCTTGCTGTTCGGTCATTGAGTCTGATATTTATTGAGCCATTTGAGCACAGAGAAAAGGACCTTGAATTCAAGGTGACCAGGCTGGATTCACACCGGCTTTACTCTGTGCGTGTATGTGTGTGTGTGTGTGTGTATATATATGTTAATGTATTTAAAGTATATTTCCTTTTGCTGAAGTGATAAAGATGTACATCTAGTGTTAATCAAAGTATCTTGGTATATTAAAGATTTTTTGTTTGCATTGAATCATAATAGTGCATAAATTCTACTTATTATATATCACTTCTCACATAAATCATGTAATTGTGTTTTATCTTCAATATTTTTGATGTTTTACTCTTTGGGATTGTTTTTGAGGTGAGCTTTTAACCCAGTTAAATCCTGTGCATTAGGGAACATAGGTTGATTTGTTTACCGTGTGATCTTGGCACCCTGTTTCTTATGTTGCCTAGTTGTGTGGCGCTTTCATCCCCCTGTGGTGTCAAATGTCATATTCTAGAAACAGGCTTTCAAGTTTCACATCTCGCTGTAGGTTCTTAGTATTTACCAAGACAAACCATTTGTCCTGCTGAGATGGAAAAGCGTGGCTGTAAATGCTGTCTGTGTACTTTTTGTAGGTCCCTAGTAGCTGTATGAATTGTGCCTCAATGTATGTGCTATTAAATAGAGAATCGAACCATTATTGAGCTAAAATTGCGGACGGAACTTGTTCAGCTGTCAATCATTAGACATACTGCCACCGACCTTGGAGAGAGAACTGCATTTTCTGTACAGTCTGGAAGAATGTTGGCTAAAAAGGCTCTTTTTTCATCTAGTATAACAGCAATCGGGAGCTTCTCTAATGAAGTCACCATCTGACCTTTGAGTGAAACCTAGTATGGGACATTCCAGCTTCCCTTTTCTTGTGTAAGATTCTTTTGCTGGTATCATGACTGAAAGAATAAGCTAATGGTTTCAGGTTACTACTGGCCTTCAAAGAAAAGCAGGTCTTTGTGATTGGCAGAGCAAATTGACAGTGTGATTACTTTTGAACAAAAAGTAACTTTCTGTGCCAACCTTGTTATTTTATGCAAATGTATTTTGGTTTTATCCTTTGTTCTTCTGCTACAAAATTGTAGTCTGTTTTTCACCCTCCCAGAGACTTTGTTTTTGACAGAGAAGTTTTTCTGAAGATCCACAATAACAGTTTACTGGCATATATATATATATATATATGTATATATATATGTATGTATGTAGTGTTTTTGAGTTATAGAAGTTTTATGTCATAACTATTCAACCCCTATTCAGCATTGCTGTTTTTAAGTCACTTAAATAATTAATAAAATTGCCTTAAAACACAATTAAGCCTTTAGAAACTCTATTTAAAAAAAACTGAATTAGCTTGTGCTGTTACACATACATTTTTAGCCCATGAATGTGCTGAAGTTTAACAGCAAATATGGCAAAGTCAACAAAGCTCTCACAAAACTATATCGTTGAAATCGTTTTATAATATTAGAAGGTCTAAGGCTACATGAAGATTTCCAAGACATTAAAAGTTCCTAGAGACACAGTTGGCAGCCTTATTCCTTAGTTTAAAATATGTTGTACCAGAAAACCTTTGAGAGTGTTGAACAAAAAAAACACAATATCATAAAATGTTTGATCAGAGCAACTGAGAAAATCCTCCATTGTACAGCCATAGACTTGCAAGATGAGCCGACGAAAGGAGGAAAAACATTTCAACGCAGTGTATAAGCAGAACATTGGACAAGTATGGCCTTCAAGTTGAGGCCTCTTGCCAAATGCCACTCTTGACCAAGAAGAACAAAAAGGCCAGTTTAAACATGCTAAAATTCATTTGGATAGACCTGTGGATCCATGGAAGAATGTTTTATGGAGTGATGTGACCAAACTGGAACTTTTTGGACCTATGGATCAGCAGTATGTCTGGTGCAAAAAAAAGGCACAGCTTATAAGCAGAAGAACACCATCTCCATTGTCAAACATGGAGGTGGATCAGTCCTGTTATATATAGGGTTGTTTTACTGTTGCAGGAAGTGAAATTTATGACTGAATGAAGGACATCATGGATTCTTTGAAGTATCAGGTCATTTTGGCAAAACTTGTGATGCCTTTGGTACAAAGACTGAAACTAATGATCAGTGGTCCCAAAGTTGGATAAACATCCAAATTTACTTAAAATTGGTTCGGGGTCATTCTTAGGATTGAGTGGTCTGTTTAGTCTTCATATTTAAATTTGTTGAAAAAATTTGGTAGAATTTAAAGAAAGCAGTGGCAATATAAAAACCACAGATTATCAGTGATCCTAAAGCTTTTTCAAATAAGGATTGGGCCAAGATTGCAGTAGAGAAGTGAAAGCAGCTTCTAAGCATTTACAGACAGCGTTTATTGGAGGTTATAAAGAATAACAGATTCTGCAACAAATTTGACTTTTGGTGGTTATATAATTATTTTGTTTTTTCATTCTTCTTCAACTTACGTTCTCAAAATCATTCAAATGTGTATTAATAGACTTTCTCCAATAGTTTACTAATGCCTCTGTTGAATTGTTTTCATTACATTTTCTTCTCTGCAGCAAAATGTCTTATAGGTCAAGGTCGTTGAATAATTTTGATTGCAACTGTATAGTGTATAAATGTTAGATATCAATGTTTAACAAATATGTTCAACTTGTAGCTAGTTAGCACTGTTATGATCCCACTAGATTGCATGTTTAATTCAGAGTGTGAAAGGTCAAGTTAAACACATTGTTGCTCTGGTTGTATATTGTACGTTTTTGACTGAACCAGATAAATGGTCCATAGCAGTAAACAATTTAATTAATTAAATTGATTAATTATTTATTTATTGTATAATATAAGTTAGTGAATTAAGCAGTGAAGTCAAGAACAGATGGAAAAACTGGAAAATGAGCTTCACATGTTCACCTTTTCAATTTTTTTCCAGGTGGATAAGTACCTGTATCACATGCGACTGTCAGATGAGAACCTGATGGATGTCTCCAAGCGGTTCAGGAGGGAGATGGATAAAGGACTGGGCAGAGACACCAACCCAACCGCAGCCGTCAAGATGCTCCCCACCTTTGTCCGCTCCACACCCGATGGCACAGGTGATGCGAAATAAGATTT
Source organism: Garra rufa (assembly GCF_049309525.1). Taxonomy (NCBI): domain Eukaryota; kingdom Metazoa; phylum Chordata; class Actinopteri; order Cypriniformes; family Cyprinidae; genus Garra; species Garra rufa. The sequence continues at coordinate 47,426,933 of NC_133365.1, read as the reverse complement.
TGACACGTGCTATTTTGATAATTCTTTCATAATCTGTGTAAGACATTCAAGCTTTCCTTTTACAGTCCCAAAAGGTATCTGGACACTTAAGCCATACTTAGAAATGTAGGCTGAATTCAGGTAAAATAGGCCACTTTTAGCCCAATTTTCAAAAAGTGGCCCAATTGAGCTGAATTCATTGAATTTCAGAGCGTTTGAAATGAAAAAAAAATCTCAAACGGCACCTGCAAACAAATAATGCTAGAGCTTTTCTCAGAACTAACTTCACTTTTCCCTTGACGTCCAACCAACTGTTCTCAAGGTAATTTGTATTGAATGCATGAAGTGAGTTCTCAAGTTGTCACAGGTGTACACTACCATTCAATCCTGGGTTTGAATGAGGTTTTTTCAACGTTTTTGGAAGAAGTCTCTTGTACTCACCATGGCTATTTTAAAAACACATTAATAACAGTAATATTGTGCAATATATTTCCATTCAGGCGTAATAGTCAAGGAAGTTTGCTGCCGTAATACGGACGCAGCAGGCGGAGTAATATCACGCAGCGCCTGAAATTAGTTCCCAGCTAGGTTAGCATTTGCACATGTGCTGCGTGATATTACTGCGCCTGCTTCGGCCATGTTACGGCAGTAAACTTCCTTGACTATTACGCCGGAATGGAAATGTAGTTCTTAAAGGTCCACTGAAGTGCCTTGAAACACGCAGCGTTCTTCTATGTGGTGACGTTCTTTTAACTGAAACAAAAACATATCGCTAAGCCCCGCCCACTTATTTTGAACAGCCAATAGCGTTCCATTAATATCTGCTCAGGCCAGAGCCGTTGAGCTCGGTAAAGCCGCATTTGTAAGCTTATGACAGCCACAGACTAATAAATTACCCCACAGATTCAATATGAAACTCTTGCTAAAACGAAATAGTGATAATAATCATGCTGAGGCTGTGTAGTTTAATACATGCCGAGTCCGACCGCGCATATGAGCGCATATGATCTCCTCCGCGTCTCTGTGTAGGGGGCGGGACACTACGGACTCTAGAGCGCATTTGATTGGACAGAACGTTTGATCAGAAACTGAAGTGCGCGGTGATATCATCAAAATCCTTGATTCATATTGGCGGAAGTGACGAGACTGTAAGTTTTGAATGCCCATTTCTTGTAAAAGCGAATTTTGTCATTGCTTTGAAGCACACTAGCTTATAGATAATCTTAAGGCTAATATATTCATACTAAAAGCCAAAAAACTTTAATTTTGATTTCAGGGGGACTTTAATCTTATCGGCCTAAAAAAAATCGTAGCTTTACATTTTCCGCCGGTATTAGTACACAATATAACTACAGAAGAGTCAAGTTTTAAATAGGAAAAATATCGAAACTCGTTGGTCATTTTTAAACGCGATGCTATTGGTCTAATAGGATTCAATGATCTGTGCTAAGCTATGCTAAAAGTGATATCGCCAGAACAGGAGAACGGCTGAATGGATTTCAAAACGGTAAACGGGGGAGTTGGAGAATGAGCCTATTTCCAAAAAAAGTGGAGTGTTCCTTTAAGGATCATGTGACACTGAATACTGAGTAATGGTGCTGAAAATTCAGCTTTGATCACAGGAATAAATTAGATTTTATTGTATAAAATCTAAATAAAATAGAAAAACATTATTTTACATTGTAATAATATTTCACAATAAAAAAAAAATTGTATTTTTAATCAAATACATGCATGCTTGATGTGCATAAGAAACACAGTGTGTGTTTTGTAAGAGTTGCTTAAATATCCAATTACTTAAGGCCTTTTTATGTGAACAAGATTTATTTAAAATACTTATTAATGAAAAAATCAATAAGTGAACAGAGAATGTGTGTAATATTGTGAATGGCAAAGCATTGATATCCTGTGGGAATCTGGTTCCATGCAGGTCAGCTCATATGTGGAGGTATACTGTTGTCAGCATCCTATGAAACGCATATTGTTCTGTCCTAGAAGTGCTCCTGTTCCTGTTTGTTGTGAGATGAAGAAATTATTGATCCAGCTCTCCAGGTGTGGTATTTTCACCGGTCACTGTTGATGTGTTTGAGAGTGTGTGTGTTTGTCACTGTGAATGACACCAACCCGATGCTGTCACCGGCATCTGAGGGTGTTTTACTGTGCACGAGGGATGAGACAATGTCTCAAGCGGAGTGTGAAAAGAATAACTGTAATCGGGTTCCTGGAAAGAATGTCTGCACACAGAAATCTAGTCATGGGGGTGTGAGCCACAAAACGCTGCTAGGAAGTGTTGCCAAGGGAACGATACTGATCTGTAAGTCCAAGGTGGATACGTGTTCAAATGGATGTTTGCCTTCACCGCTTAGTCAGGGACTTTATATTCATGTTGCGATACAGTGGTTGTGAAGTTCCTGTTTGCTCAACTTTTCCTGAGTTACTTTTCTTGTGACTGTAGATCGAAGCAATTTCCTCCTCTCAAAACATTTTGTTTACAATGTTTTGGTTTTTATTGTGTCATATTAAAGTGAGATCTCAGGGTTGTGCGCATGAAGCCTGTTGTTATTCTGACATTGTACAGTATAACAGGACAGAAGGTCTCATCTGTGCTAAAAGACATCTGCTGTTGCCTCGTTCAACAAACACTTTCTGAAAGACCTTTGAAATTGTCAGAATCGTGTGTTAGGCATAGAAAAGCACGCAAGGGCTAGTTCTAGAGGTCATACCGTGAGAAGCAAAATGTCCCTTGATCTTTTGGTATTCACTGTGAGGTTACAGAAATCTGAACTTCCTCCCTAGTCTGAAAAGACTTTTTATTGAAATTTAGTTACAAATACTCATCTTGAAACATTTGTACATGAACTCAGAGATCAGATGTGAACAGTGTTCAGAACCTTAGTAGTCACAGGGATGTAATTGCATTTTAGTTCCATGTTAGACATTGTAACATTTGGATAATAAAGTCATAAAGTGTTGAGAAACAAGTCATAACACAATGCAATGAAAATGAATATTTCGTTCAGGTGATAAGCTCATGATCCGGTGTTTTCCGTGCCTCAGAATGGCTCTGTTCACAGTAAATGCAGTGAACTTGTTTATTGCATGCTGTCACGGGTGTGTGTTGAATGAGCGCACAAAGACGAAATCCAATAATAATTCCTTTTTAATGGTAGTCACAACAGGTAAATCCAAGACGGGTAGAGGTCGCGCGCACGCACACACACACACACACACACACACACACACACACACACACACACACAGCAACCTTGTAGCCGGACCCTGAACCAAGAACAGGAACTCAAACAAACTTATTAAGGACACAAATTGATTACAGACAGGTGATGTTAATAAATGATAACAGGAAAACCAAATAAGGGCATACAAGGATTAAACTAAAACTGACAAAATGACAGGGGTGTGAGATTACAACCCCCCTCCCGGAAGGCGCGCCCCCGCGCCATAGAATGATGGAAGACTTGAAGGAAGGAGACATAGAGGAGGATAATGGCTGGACAAGGTTGAAGGAGGTTTCGGCGGAGGGCGGACTCCCAGAAGGAGGACACTAAACAGAGTCCAGGGTGGTGATGATGGAGGAAGGAGCCAAGGAGGAAACAAAACAGTCCAGGGTGGTGACAACAGGAGGAGGAGCCAGGTGAGACCCAGGCCGCAGCCATGATGGTGTTCTACGGTGGAGCCAACGGAGGGAGGAGCCATGGTGGAGGAAGGGCTGACGACTCCAGGGGGCCAACCAACCAACGGAGACGGAGCAGGTGGCAGTGGAGCCCGAGGCGGAGATCCGAAGGTCTTGGGTGACACAGAGGATCCGGAGGGCCAAGGTGGAGCTCTAGTGAGAGAGGCGGAGATCCGGAGGTCCGCGGCGGAGCCGGAGCGACAGAGGACTGAGGTGGAGCCGGAGGGAGGGAGGGAGGAGCTCAACGGAGCCGGTGCGACAGAGCAACGAGGCGCAGCCGGATGAGTGGAGTCCTAGGGTGATGGCGGGACGATGACTGACCAAGGCAGAGCCAGAGGGACCCCAGTGGAGCCCGGTGGAGCTGGTGGGCCGATGGAGCTGAGAGCTGGGGTGGAGCCATGAGGGTTGGAGGGCCAAGGCGGAGTCCGGGACTCTGAGGCTGAAGGCAAAGACGAGGGATCCTCCAGCCATGATGCCGATGGAGACTGGCAGACCAGATGGTGGGCTGAGGGTAAGCAGAAGGGCTGTCAGGAGATGGGGGGTGGCATGGCTGATGTAGCATGGATGAATGGAGGAAGCAGTAGAGGGAGCGAGGGTGGGTGGGAAATCCAGGTAGGCAGGTAGTTCATGACAGGTAGATGGTTTATCGAAATCTATTAAGTCCCCAGAGTCCTGCTCAAGCTCACCTTCAGTGGTGGTGCAATGGGCGGGGCTTTCCATAGCCCCCTCTCACTCCACGTTAATTCCCACTGTCGTGGGCGCTGTAGCCGACTCTCGCACCTGGTCGGATGTGACGGGCTCTTCCTTCGGGGTGCTCCTCGGCTCTGTAGCTCCACTAGGCGATGGCTCGTTGGTCGCGCTGGGCTCTGGCTCTCCGTCCACGGTGGGCTCGGGCTGACGCTTCGCACTGCGGGATGATGGAAGGCTGGGCACTGAGTCTGGAGTGGGGTGTCGTCCTTCACGGTCTGCGAAGATCTGCTCAACACCAGCACCCACTCGATATAGGCGGCGAGGCTCTCCTGAGGATCATCCTCGGACAGCTGCGCTTTAGTGGCGTTGTTCAGTCCAGCTCGATAAAAAGTACAGAGGCAGCTGTCCGGGTAGTGTGTCATAGGAGCAAGGAACACAAAGTCTTTGGTGTGGTCCTCAAGAGAGCGATTCCCCTACTCCAGGAGGAGAATGAGGACAGATGGGTCGTTAATGGTGAGGGGAGATGACAAAAAAAAAACACACTGATTGGAAACAAATAACAATACACGGAGAAACCCGCCACTAAACTTTTCTTGTATAGATCCGGCTGTCTGTCGCGGGTGTGTTGAATAAGCGCACAATGGTAATTTCCCTGCTGAAGTGTAAATCAAATAATATACCTTTAAAATATTAATTTTCATTTTCATTTTTACAGTGCAATTGTTTTACAACTTAATAGGAATGACAATAATATAAAATTGTTATTTCCATTATTGTGTTCCAATTCGTATATTCACCAGTGTGAATGTAATTTGTACTGAGACGGTATACCACAAATAAAGAGTCTTAAAATCCTGAACAGGCTTTGTTTCTGCTTTAAGTTTTCTTACTTAAGATCATGGGCTGGAGCTCTTAATTTTGAATTCTTATAGTGCATTAAATGGGAAAAGAACATTTTTTACATTTTAAAGTTAAATTCTTCCAAGTATTTATTTATTTATTTATTTATTTGTTTTAAATATCGCAATAAATATTGTATCATGGACTTTATATCAAAATATTATCGTATCATGAGATTTTGATATCATTACATCCCTAATTAATGCTATATTAATGTTTTTTTGTAGAAACGGGTGACTTCCTTGCCCTGGACCTGGGAGGAACAAATTTTCGGGTTCTGCTTGTCAAGGTGTCCAGTAATGGAAAGCAAAAGGTGGAGATGGAAAACCAGATCTACGCCATTCCAGAGAACATCATGAGGGGCAGTGGGGCAGAGGTGAGTGTGTATGCGCAAGCCTTTTTCTCTTTCTTTAGCTTATCTTCTGTTTTTGTGTCCTTCTTGCTGTGGATCTCATTTAAACATGCCATGTGTAACGGAGGCCAGCCAGTAGGTGCTGTGTAGTAAACCTCACTCCCCGATCTCAAGAGACGCACTAGCGACTGACGCTAGGGGTTGCAGCCTTTTAGCCTCCTTGTTAGTGCGTCTGCCTCCCATGCCGGAGACCCGGGTTCGAGACCCGCTCGGAGCGGGTGCGGTGGGACCCGGGTGTGAGGGGTTGCACATGCGCATATTTATGTTTAGCTGTCTGCGAAAGTTCTCATGCAGCAGAAATCTTGATTCATTAATAGGTGTATCATATTTAAAGATATAGTTCACTCAAAAATAAAAATGTTGTCATTTATTCATCCCCATGTTGTTCTAAACCTGTATGACTGACTTTTTCCTGTTGAACATGCTAAGAAAACATTTTTCTAAGTATCATCTGAGGGTAAGTAAACAACGAAGAGTAAATAATGACAGGATTTTCATTTTTGGGTGAACTATCCCTTTAATTTAAGCTTGCTTTATTCCAATGTAACACAAATTATGTGTATCATATACATGCTCAGGCTGGTATAGGCTAAGTCTAATTTAGAGTAAGTAATCAGAATTAATTAACTCTAGAACAAGGTAAGAAAACTTTTTTTCACACATAATTGTGGCTAAATGAGACCCACTGTGTCTCTGAACATTTAACTAATTAACCATAATGCACAAGGCACACAATCTCTTTTTACCTATGGGTCTGTTGATTTTTTTTTCAATTGTGCATTATAAATAACTTCGTCTTGTAGCCTGAATTCATCAATGCATTTGATTATTTAATAGTAGAAACACATACAATGAGTGCATTCTTCATTGTAAATTGCAAAATTGACTGTATGAACTTTCTCCAGTTTTAATCCGAGAGTAAAGATGTAGAAATTGAATTTACTAAAGGGTTTAACATTTCTTTCATATTTCATTTTCATTGTAGTAGGTAAGATATTGAATGCCTTAACTCTCACATGCAGTGCAGAACACCATCTGTCTGCATGAAATTACCAGCTTAGACAAAGGCCAAATAAATTAACATGTTGTGCGTCACGTTTCCATTTTAATGCACATTATTTTTTTTCTGCACTTGTTCACTGTATGAAACGGCTTTAACACTTGAGCACATTCCATATGGTTAAATCCTTGATGTACAAAACAGACATGTTTGTTTTGTATCATGTTCAAATCTGTTTCATTTCTATCATCAGGCATACAGTTACACAAAGAATATCTAATATCTTATGAATTGCCATAAATCTAAATAATAACTAAATAAACAGCTGAATGAATGCATAAAAGTGTCTTAGGTGGCTGGGAACTGAACCCATACTTCAGTGTTAGCCTGGCAATAAACATGTCCTTTAGCCTCTGCATTGAAACTGTCTGGACTTCAATCATTGCAATTCGGCCTGAAGAGTCCTTTATAAGTGTGCATGACCGGGAGGTGGAGGGTACAGTGGGAACCCAGCTGGCAGAAGATGATGAGTTGCACCTGGTTCCTCGCAGCCCATGGCATTATGGCTTGAAAATTTCAACGTGTAATGCTTGACATGAGAAGACTGCACTACATATTGATTGTCAGTCCCCTTTGGATTTTCACATGGACGCTTTTCACTTTCAAGGGCTTCTCTGATGCTTGTTTCCACTTTAGTTTAACCTGAAGAGCTGTTCATTTAAAACCCCCCAATCATACCTGATGTAATATGTGCTTATGATTCTGTAGCCTCTGAAATATTTCATACTTGTGAGATGAAAATAACACCTTAGGGCTAACTTGCACTTGAAATTTTTGGTTCTTTTGATCTACCTAATTAGAACATTTTGGGCTGTATTTATATTTTTTGGCATGGGGCACTTTTGAATGTAATGAATCCCTAATCTAAGCTGAGCAATCTATTTAAATCGGACTCAAAATTAATCATGTCATTCTTTCCGTTTTCTTTTCCAGCTCTTCGATCACATAGCTGAATGCTTGGCCAATTTCCTTGAAAAATTGGGCATCAAGGAGAAGAAGCTGCCTCTTGGCTTTACCTTTTCATTTCCTTGCCAGCAGACCAAACTAGATGAGGTGAGATGAGAAGGATTAAAGGAAAACACTAAAATTAGCAGCTCTTCTGTGCGAATGTCATGTTTCCATGGTTGCCCTTATTTCTGTACAGAGTTTTCTGGTGTCTTGGACCAAAGGTTTTAAGGCGAGTGGAGTGGAGGGGAGAGATGTTGTGGGCCTGTTGAGAAAAGCCATTAAGAAACGAGGGGTGAGTGTCATGAGTCAGTATGTCATGCTTTCACATTCTCAAGCTAATGGTTTAATAGTCTTTCTAGTACGGTCCTAAAGGTGCGTGAAATGTCTAAGGCAAAAGCTTCTGAGTTTCCTTTTTGAAGGAAGTTTTATCAACTGAATTGATTGATCCAAATAATCAGTGGTAGCATTTCTACTACTGTTCAAAAGTTTGGTGTCAGTAAGATTTTCTTTTCTGAACAAAATGAATATCCAGCAAGGATGCATTATATTGATCAAAATGGACAGATTTTTTGTAACAGAAGTCTTAACTGATTCAAATAAATGTAATATTGAAAAAATGTGTTTCCACAAAGATATTAAGCAACACTACTTTTTCAATATTGGTGATAATTTTTTTTGAGCAGCAAATCTGCATATTAGAACGATTTCTGAAGGATCGTGTGATGCTGAAGACTGGAGAAATTCTGAAAATTCAGCTTTCCCATTACAGGAATAGATTACAGTTTTTATATATATTGAATACATTTCAATTGAACGGTTGTTATTTTTGTATAGTATTTAACAATATTATTGTTTTTACTGCGAAAAAAAAAAAGATTTTTCAAATAAATGCATCCTTGGTTGGCATAAGAGATGTTTACAAAAAGAAAAAGGAAAAAAAATGTATATCCACTATAACTGAATATTTATATATGCGTATTTAAAGTAAATGTGGAACTGTCATATATCGAAGGATTAAAGGATTAGTTCACTTCCAGAAAAAAAAATCCTGATTATTTACTCACCCCCATGTCATCCAAGATGCTCATATCTTTCTTTTTTTAGTCGCAAAGAAATGAAGGTTTTTGAGGAAAACATTCCAGGATTTTTCTCCATATAGTGAACTTCAATAGGAGCCAACGGGTTGTAGGTCCAAATTGCAGTTTCAATGCAGCTTCAAAGGGCTCTGCATGATTCCAGCTGAAAAATAATTAGCAAATTTTCAAAAAAAAAAAATAATAATAATAATATACACTTTTTAACCACAAATTCTCATCTTGCACTAGCTTAATGATGTGCATTGCTTAATCAAATTGGATAGATCATACACAATTAGTTCTTCATCTGTGTACTTCGGTTCAAAAAGGTAGGGTAGGGCAAAAATCTAATTTTCTCCTCCAACTTCAAAATCATCCATCATTGTTGTTTAACCTTTTTTGTAAAGGGCATTTGACTTTCTTTGCATGTTCGCTTTGTAAACACTAGGTAATGCACAAAGTGGAGCTAGTTCACTTCCACAACAAAAATTTACAGATACTGTATTCACCTCCTTCATCCAAGATGTTCATGTCTTTCTTTCTTCAGTTGTAAAGAATTTTTATATATATATATATATATATATTATAAGGAAAACATTTCAGGATTTCTCTCCATGAAATTGGAAATCTATGGTGCCCCTAAGTTTGAACTTCCAAAATGCAGTTTAAACACAGCTTCAAAGGACTCTAAACGGGATCATTTAGAGCCCTTTGAAGCTGCATTTAAACTGCGTTTTGGAAGTTCAAACTTTGGGGCACCGTAGATATCCATTATGTGGAGAGAAATCCTGAAATGTTTTCCTCAAAAAGTATAATTTCTTTATGACTATAAGAAAGACATGAACATCTTGGTTGCCAAGGGGGTGAGTACATTATCTGTAAATTTTTGTTCTGGAAGTGAACTAATCCTTTAAGACAAGCATTTGTGGTTAAAAAGTATATACATTTTAAATTTTTTTTAGAAAGTGAACGATCGTTTCATTAGATAAGACATTCCTCATAAGATATTCCTCAACTGGGATTGTGTACAGCCCTTTGAAGCTGCATTGAAACTGCAACTTGGCCCTTTAACCTATTGGCTCCCATTGAAATCCAGTATATAGAGAAAAATCCTTGAATGTTTTCCTCAAAAACCTTCATTTCTTTTCGACTGAAGAAAGAAAGACATTAACATCTTGGACGACATGGGGATGAGTAAATTATTATTATTCTGGAAGTGAACTAATTCTTTAACAAGGAGAACCACGACTTGAGGTTGTACGTTACAGTGGAGAACATTGTCCATTAGCATTTCCATCTATCTCAGTGGCACCTGACAGATGCAGGAAGCCAATGATTTGAATTCTGCCCATTGGCACTTATGTCTGCATAAATATGGTTTGAACCAACATATATAAATGCCTTGTAATTAATTATGCATCAGCTGCAGAAAATCCTTTTATAATGAAACTGATATGTTGATGGTACCAGAGGAACATGCAAAGTACAAAGTGCTGGTCAATAGAGAAACAATTAAATAGAAATCATTTTATGGATTAAAATAAGGGGTTTGGCATCATCCTTTAAACCTATTAAAATCACTGTTACATTGCTTTGTTTGACTGTTTGTGTTTCAGCTTTGTTCAAAAGAACAAACAAATGCCACCATTTTATTTATTTATTTTTTTTCTGCAGGACTTTGACATTGACATTGTGGCTGTGATCAATGACACCGTTGGCACCATGATGACCTGCGGCTATGACGACCATCACTGTGAGATCGGTCTCATTGTCGGTGAGTCACTGTCTTACATTTGCACTCATATGCCAGCTGAGATCAGTGGGAAATATCAGCCAGGGTGTCAGTGAAATTGTGAAGTGCTTGGTGTGAATGAAAGGTGCTTTATTCAAACACAGACCTTTTGTTCTGTTGTTTGTTTTGGTTATTGGTTGTGGGAATATTAGAGCATAAATTTCAGGTGTTTTATAGCCTGTTGAGGCCTATTATTATGGCCAAGCACAATGATTTTTGTGGCGTATTCGCAATGTTAATTCTCACACACCATTAAAGGAGCTAATTGTTTTGATTCATGTTCCCCAATAGTGTGTCAAATATGTGTAATTATAGAGGCTAGAGCAGATGTCTCCGAGTCTTTCACACAACTTTATATGCACAGCCTCAGTTATTTCAGTCTCTAATTTGTACATAATTTTAACACCCTCTCACATTAGAAGACAAATACAGAGAGCTAAATTTATAGTTGTAAGTCGAAATACAGCCAAATTTCTTTTAAAACTTTTTGAAAGAAATTAATTATCTTTAGTTTCAAATAAATCGTTTTTTTAAATGTTCTGTTCATTAAAAAATTCACAAAAAATAAAAAAAATATTCACACCCCTTCATTTTTTTCATGTTTTATGTTGCTGCCTTATGTTTTAAATTACTTTTTCCCCCACATTAATCTAAACTCTATGCACCATTATGACAAATCCAAAACAGAATCGTCACAACTTCACACATTTATTAAAATAAAAAAACTGAAATAAGTACATTGCATAAGTATTCATACCCTTAACTCAGTACCTAGCTGAAAAAACCCTCTAAGCCTCAAGTCTTTTTGGTATGATGCGACAAGTTTTGCACATCTGCATTTGTCTATAAGCCACTCTTGCTCTGTGCTTAGGGTCATTGTCCTGTTGGAAGGTGAACCTTCTGCCCAGCCTGAGGTTCTGAATGCTCTGGACTGGTTTTTCTTTAAAATTGAAATATTATGGTGAATTGAACCTTTCTTCTCTTCTGGTGAGTCCCTCAGTCCCTGCCACTGAAAAACAGACCCACAACATGAGGCTGCTACTAGCACACTTTTAGGATGGTACTCTTCAGGTGATCAGTACCTTACCTGGTTTCCTTTAAACATGATGCTTTGAAAATTGAGGTTCATTAGACTAGAGAATCTAGTTTCTCGCAGTCTGAGGGCCCTTTAGGCGCTGTTTTGCAAATTCCAAGTGTGTTTTCATGTGTCTTCACTGAGTAGAGGATTGAGTTTGGCCATAAAGCCCAGATCAGTGGAGTGTTGCAGTGAGGTTTGTCCATCTGTAAGTTTCTCTCATCTCCATATATGATCATGGAGCTCAACTAGAGTGACCATCAGGTTATTGGTCAGCACTCTAACCAAAGTCCTTTTCCATCAATTGCTCAGTTTGGCCAGGAGGACAGCTCTAGGAAGAGTACTGGTTGTTTCAAACTTTTCCATTAAGGGTAACATAGACTACATGCTACTGTAAACCTTCAATGCAGCAGAATTTTTTCTGAACTCTTCCCCAGATTTGTGGCTTGACCCAATCCTGTCTTTGAGCTCTACAGGCAGTTTTTGACATCAGGGCTTGGTTTTTGCTCTAATATGCATTTTCAGCTGTTAGACCTTTTATTAAGATGTGTGTGTGCCTTTCCAAATCATAGCCATTCCGTTGAATTTGCCACAGGTTAACTCCACTCGAAGTGTAGTAACATCTACAAGCAAAAGGAATACTTTTAAGCTAAATTTCAACTGTCCCGGATAAGGGTATGAATACTTATGCAATGTACTTTCAGTTTTTAATAAATTTACAAAGTTGTGACGATTCTGTTTGCTTTGCCATTATGGTGTATGGAGTGTAGATTGATGTAGAAAAAAATTAATAATTTAAAGCAGTTTAACATAAGGCTGTA
>NC_133365.1:47394898-47413989 GCF_049309525.1 Garra rufa | reverse complement strand
CTTGACATTACACTGCATTAAGACATGAGTCGTCCGTATCATTACGTCAGCCAGTATTATGTTCTTAAATATCATTCATGTTTTAAACTCCTACACAGATAAAGAGATAATATTTCACATAAATCATGAATTGGCTGCACTGCTTAAGTCTTTGTAAGAGTAATAGAAAAAAGGCATGTTGCATCAGCAGGCTTAGGTTCAGAACAGACCCACCCAACATGCATCATACCTTTGGCATTTTCTTAAACTTCCCAGTTTGTTATCTGCTTTGGTAGTAGTTCAAATACGCAAAGCAAAGACAACCGAGTCATTCTTATCACGGGACATGATGATGGATTTGTACCATTTCATTTGGCTAGACATTTCAATTACTCTGGTTTCTTCCCATTGGATAGAAGACAGATGATGCTTGGAAATAGCATATACAAAGCACAGATTGTAGATATGTTGTCCTTTAAAAATATACAAGAAAATGTTGTCACCATTTACTCTCTGTCTTGTTGTTTCTTGTTTGCTTTAGTAGCTACTGTGCCATTCCTTAACATGATCCTAATCTTTAAAAAAGCTCTATGGCCTCAACATGCTGACGTAAATCTCTCCTGCAATGCCTTTGTCGTTGCAGGACAGATTTAGCATGTTCATAGGCTTCATACTAATGATTCATATACATAATAAAATTAAACACTCTCCTGTCTTTTGTTGCTCATATGCATTGGCTGCTGCAGAGAGTAAACTTTCATTTTAATAAGTCATAAAGAGCTCCTTTACCACGAAAGATTTGACATGGCACTGTAGAGATATTGGAGCTCCCGCATGCATGTTTTATACAGTAAAACAAGCCTATATATCAGATTTCTTAATGCTGCCTCAAAACAGAAAATTAATTCGGACAAATCTCAGGAAAGGAGGAGATGTTGATTCCCACAGTTATGGAAAATTTTAACATTTAGAATTTCCAGGAATCTTGAAAGTTATGGAAATGTAATACTGTGTTGAAATGTTATTGGACTGTATATAGTTAATGTAAATTTCTGGTTATGCTCTGGATGGAGTCTCAGAAAGCTCAATCCTGTTTGGAGGCACATTCAAATCTCAAGTCTATTTTCTCTTTGTGAAGACATTTATGCATAAGTATGAATATCCTATACATAAGAATAAGAAATAATCTCCATCAATCCATATGAAATCTTTTGTATAATGTATAAAAATACTTATACATCAATCATGAACTACTGAAAAATGGAAATGTCATGGAAATTCATTGGTCAAAAAAGGTGGGAACAATTTTGAAGTGTCTCATTATGGCTCATTTCTCTTTAAGTATAGTTAACCACTGAACTTGCAGGGAAGGTTCACCCAAAAATGAAAATTACCCCATAATTTACTCATTCTCAAGCTATCTTAGGTGTATATGACTTTCTTTTTCAGACGAATACAGTCTGAGTTTTATTCAAAATAAATGGCTCTTGCTTTATAATGATAAAGTTTTAAATATCAATATTTTTCTTACACAAACACATCGATTCAGTCCAGAAGGCCTTTGCAGTGAGGGAAAAAGAAATGATCAGTCTATAATTTTAATGATAGGTTTATTTGAACAGTGAGAGACAGAATAACAACAACAACAACAACAACAAAAAAATCCAGAAAAACACATTTTGAAAATTATAAATTGATTTGCATTTTCATGAGTGAAGTAAGTTTTTGATCCCCTATAAATCAGCGAGGATTTTAGCTCCCAGGTGTCTTTTATGCAGATAATGAGCTAAGATTAGGAGCACTTTCTTAAAGGGAGTGCTTCTAATCTGATCTTGTTACCTGTATAAAAGACACCTGTCCATAGAAGCAATCAATCAGATTTCAAACTCTCCACCAGGGCCAAGACCAAAGAGCTGTCCGAAGATGTCAGAGACAAGTTTGTAGACCTACACACGGCTGGAATGGGCTACAAGACCATCGCCAAGCAGCTTGGTGAGAAGGTGGCAACAGTTGGTGTGATTATTTGCAAATGGAAGAAACGATCAATAACGATGAATCTCCTTCGGTCTGGGGATCCATGCAAGATCTCACCTCGTTGAGTTTCAATGATCATGAGAACGGTGAGGAATCAGCCCAGAACTACACAGGAGGATCTTGTCAATGATCTCAAGGCAGCTGGGGCCATAGTCACCAAGAAAACAATTGGTACGCCGAACTGAAATCCTGCAGCGCCCGCAGGGTCCCCTTGCTCAAGAAAGCACATGTATAGGCTCATCTGAAGATTGTCAATGAACATCTGAATGATTCAGAGGAGAACGGTGTGAAAGTGTTGTGCTCAGATGAGACCAAAATCGAGCTCTTCATCATCAACTCAACTCGCCGTCTTTGGAGGAGGAGTAATGCTGCCTATGACCCCAAGAACACCATCCCCACCGTCAAACATGGAGGTGGAAACATATGCTTTGGGTGTGTTTTTTTGCTAAGGAGACAGGACAACTGCACCACATCAAAGGGACGATGGATGGGGCCATGTACCATCAGATCTTGGGTGAGAACCTCCTTCCCTCAGCCAAGGCATTAAAAATGGGTCATGGATGGGTATTCCAGCATGACAATGACCCAAAACACATGGCTAAGGCAACAAAGGAGTGGCTCAAGAAGAAGAACATTAAGGTCCTAGAAGGGTCTAGCCAGTCTTCAGAACTTCATCCCATACAAAATCTGTGGAGGGAGCTGAAGGTTGCCAAACGTCAGCATCAAAACCTTAATAACATGGAGAGGATCTGCAAAGAGGAGTTGGACAAAATTCCTCCTGAGATGTGTGCAAAACTGGTGGCCAACTACAAGAAACTTCTGACCTCTGTGATTGCCAACAAGAGTTTTGCCACCAAGTACTTAGTCATGTTTTGCAAAAGAGGTCAAATACTTCAATCATTAAAATGCAAATTAATTTATAACTTTTGGATTTTTTGTTGTTATTCTGTCTTTCACGGTTCAAATAAACCTACCATTAAAATTAAAGACTGATAATTTCTTTGTCAGTGGGCATTTCCCTCACTGTATTACCCCCCAGAGTTGTGTGGAGTATTTTTATGATGGATGGATGCACTTTATTGGACTTAAAAATCTCAACAGCCATTCACTGTCATTATAAAACTTGGAAGAGCCAGGACATACATTTAATATAACTCTTTACTGTATTCGTCTGAAAGAAGAAAGTCATATACCCCAAGGATAGCTTGAGGGTGATTAAGTCGTGGGGTAATTTTCATTTTGTAGGTCTAGATCTATCTCTTTAAAAAACTGGTAGTTTAAAAGCCTGGAAAGGAAACGCGTGGCTTGAAAATAATAAATAAATAAACAAATGCATAAGAGACCCATTTACATATTTATTTAAAATGTATTTATTTTTGTAAAACATTTTTGATGTGGGTGCAGTTATGGGTTCGGTGCAGCATATAACGTCATTTACAGGAATCTTCAGCGTAACCAAATCGGGTGTGTTTTACAGGAACAGGCACCAACGCGTGCTACATGGAGGAGATGCGGCACTTGGAGCTGGTGGACGGTGACGAAGGTCGCATGTGTGTGAACATGGAGTGGGGTGCGTTTGGTGACGACGGCGCCCTGGATGACATCCGCACTGAATTCGACCGGGAGATTGACGCTGGCTCCCTCAACCCTGGCAAACAGCTGTGAGTGACAATCCTGCCCCTGACAGTTAGTGCCACTCCCCACAGTTCTTTTGTTGACACAAAAAGCCATTGAAGCCCTTTTCCCTAGAGGGCAGCTATGTCAGCCGGTTGTACTACTAGGCAATTACGAAAGACGTAACGAGGTTGTCACCATGGTGACACCAAGTCACAGGCTTTCTTGCGTACACGTTCGTTCCTTGAAGGCAAGTGTGAACAGTGTTAGGGAGACCATATGTTCCTGCTGCCTTTGCTATAAAAAGCCATTAAATAAACTCTTATGCCATCATTAACTGTGCATTAGCCTACTTTTCCTGATCAGAACTCATGGGTCTTAAGAGTTTTAGAGCTGCATCTCCTGACCCTAGTCATTGTGACTCCGGCGCTTTCATTTCACAGTTAAGATGCAGCACTTTGAAAGCTCAGAAAATGCAGAACTGTAATCAAATACTATGTTGCCTCGAGTGCTTGTTGCTGAGCTCTAAATGCCCTCAGTGGTGGGGTATGGCAATTGATTGCCTTATTGGATTTGCACATGCACATATCGATAATTTAGGACTTATAAAGTAGCTTTGAAACCTCCTGCTTTCCCCCTAGAGGTCCCGGTTTCAAAAGATCAATGGGCATATGCTGTTTCTTTACAATTGCAAGTCAATGTTATTGTTCTCTTGCAACGATTAATACGATACTCCCTAACCATTAATGTTTAGACTATGTCCAGATTGAGTACTGCAAACATTTTTCTGTTCGCATAAGAGCTCTGACAGCACTGTGGAAAGATACAGAAGTGGTTTTCATTAGTGTTGTACAGTAAAGCGCAATATGTACATGTCAATTACTTACTGTACCTTTTTTTTCAGTTTATTTAAAGCAGTATATAATGGACCAGGGTCAAGGTTTTTTCTCTTTTTCCTTCATAATTGACAGGCTATTACAAATCTGCCTACTTTCTTGTGCAAGTGTCGTGTTATAATACCATTTAAAAGATTTTGGTTAGTAAGATTTTTTTTTTTCTAAATGTTTTAAATGTTGTAGAAGTCTCTTATTCTCAGCAAGGTCACATTTATTACTGTATTATTAAAAAAATATAGTAATTTATATTTAAAAAAAAATAATGATTTTAATACATTTTAATGTATTCCTGTGATGCAAGGCTGAATTTTCAGCATTGTTACTCTAGACAGTGTCACGTGATCCTTCGGAAATCATTGTAATATGCTGATTTCTTATTACCAATGTTGAAAACATTTGTGCTGCTTAATATTTTGGTGAAAACCATGGCACAGTTATTTTAAGATTCTTTGATGAATAAAAAGTTTAGAATTAATTTGAAAAAGAAACACTATAAATTTCATCACTAACATCACTAATTTCTTAAATTCTGGTTTTCCAATTTACAATGACACATTTATTCTGTTGAATTTAACAGAAGATTGTTGGGTCATTCTGTGTCATTTTGCTAATATTTATTCTGAAGAAAGATAGACATGTATTGTGATGAAAGCCAAAATTTTGAATGTCATGGATGAATATTTACTGAGTAATGCACTATTTTGTAAAAGGAGTTACAGGGGGTAAAAATGACCTCAGAAAGATTGCAGCATCATTATCTTATTTTTACACAGAGATTGGTAGTTCTATTAGTAAAATCTGTTTTAGCAATCTTTGTTACATTTTGTGCCAATGGTGATCATTCAAAAATGGGGAAACAGCACTTTTCCAAAGTTTGCATGCCTGTAACTCAACTATTAAAGATATTTGAATGCCCTTTTAGATATTGGGTCTTAACAAACTTTCCTTTTTGACATTTTTATTTTTAATGCCCTATGCCTATGATATTTGGTTCCAAAGATAATGGAATTTCAATATGGCTCCAGGAGTAAATCGTTAAAATGTACACATTTTCAGTGGTCAAAAACCCAATATGTTTCAGTTTGAAAAAATATGATGCTTCTTTCTGAAGAACAAATAATATTAAAACTAAAGGTGGATCTCTGTGTAAAAATAAGATAATGATGCTGCCATCTTTCTGAAGTCATTTAACCCCCCTGTAACTTGACTCCGAATCTAAGGTGAAAATTGCCATTTTGGCCTCCCTCTACAAAATGGTGAATTACTCAGTAAATATTCATTCATGACATTTGATATTTTGTCTTTCATCACATTTTTTCCAAATTAAATAGTTTAAATCAATTTGGTTGATTTGACACGGAATGACCCTGTTGCAATTACTCACACTGAACTAGAAAAAACACACTTTTAAGCCACTGTATTTCAAATAAATCAAATTATAGTAAATAATTATATAATTCCCTTAATAATTCCTAATATTGCTGAAGAGTTTTCCAGGTTACATAGTTCCATGTTTAGCTGTCTAAGTATAACAAAAGCTCTAATACACATATAGACACTTAAGACACGTCAGTAACAAGATATTAAACCAAGTGGCATTTAATTTTAAAAAGGACAACATACTTTTTCACAGAAAGATCTTTTCGTAGAAAGTTGTTTGTTAGGTCTAAAATGATAACACAGTTGAATATAGGGGTATGTGATATATAATCACAATTATCGTTGCAAATGATAATTAAGCAATATTTTTAGTGTGCTTTTGTGCTGGTACCTTGGCTGGTTTAGGCTCGTCATGGATAATTACATATGTGTAGGTGATGTGGTGGCAAGTCCCTGTCTTAATGAGTGATTCATTGAATCATTCATTCAAACAATTTGTTCAAAACAGCTGATTCAATTAGAAACGCAGCAAGCGATTGTTGTTATGAATGGATCATTGAATCACTGACTCAAATGATTTGCACAAAAAAACATTTATTCAGGAACCAAACATGGCAGACAATTTTGTGTCTAAAATGATTTTAGTTTATCAGTAATTTCAGATTGCAAATCGTTAAAACAACAATTATGATATTATAAACGATAAATATTGGACACCCCTAATTGAATAGATAAAATTTTGTCACAGTTTCTGGTCAACATATAATTATTTGAAATGAATTTAAGGAGAAGTTCACTTCCAGAACAAAAATGTACTCACCCCCTTGTCATCCAAGATGTTCATGCCTTTCTTTCTTCAGTCGTAAAGAAATTATGCCATGTGAGGAAACGTGGATTTCTCTCCATATAATGGGCTTCAATGGTGTCTGCGAGTTTGAACTTCCAAATTGCAGTTTTAGAGCAGCTTCATAGGGCTCTAAACGATCCCAGCCGAGGAAGAAGGGCCTTATCTAACAAAACAGTCAGTCATTTTCTAAAAATTTATATACTTTTAACCTCAAATGCTCGTTTTGTCTCGCTCTGCCTGAACTTTTTTCCAGTTCAAGACAGTTAGGGTATGTTGAAAAACTCACATCTCATTTTCTCCCTCAACTTCAAAATCGCCCTACATCGCTGTTTTACCTTTTTTGTAAAAGGTGTTTTATCTTCTTTGCATGTTCACTTTGCAAACGCTGGGTCGGTACTTCTGCAACGATGTAGGATGATCTTGAAATGATTTTTGAAGTTGATGGAGAAAATTAGTTTTTTGACCTACCCTAACTGTTTTGAACCAGAGATGCACAGACTACTCATGCACATCACAGAGAGAGACAAGACAAGCATTTGAGGTTAAAAAGTACGTAAATTGTAATTTAACAAAAAATAACAGATCGTTTTGATAAATAAGACCCTTATTCCTCAGCTGGGATCGTTTACAGCAGCATTTGGGATCATTTGAAGCTGCATTTAAACTGCATTTTGGAACACGGGGCACCATAGAAGTCCACTGTATGGAGAAAAATCCTGAAATATTTTCCTCAAAAAACATAATTTCTTTACTACTGAAGAAAGAAAGACATGTAATGATAACAGTTTTGATGGCCAGGAGGTGAGTACATTATCTGTAAATTTGTGTGAACTTCTCCTTTAAATCCCTTTTCTTTTCTATGTTGAACAAGAGTCATTATCAACCAGTTACACTCAAGAATAAAACGTTCATTGCATGTTTTAAAGATTTAAAATCCAATTTTTATTTAATTTTTTTGTTACACTTGCTGACCTGACAGCTGAAATAAAATCTTGTTGCGAGCGACCCTGTCTCCTCTATATTAGTTACTTTCACAGACATGTCTCCAGATAATAATCATCATTTGTGTAAACATACCACCACCTCTTTGTTTTCACAAATATTTCCTACACCCCTCATTACTGGGATCATTCCCTGAAGTAACCTGAGGTTAAGTATGTCAGTAATGATGAGGATTGAGGATCTCTCCATTTCACAGGTCAGTGTGGGATCAATAACCTCTAGGTGACCATCACCCCATACCGCAACACTTCATCATGACACACGTGTTAATCATATTCATCAGTCTGACTTTGTGCTACATGCTTTTTCATGCAGGTTTGAGAAGATGATTAGTGGGATGTACATGGGGGAGCTGGTCAGACTTATCCTGGTGAAGATGGCCAAAGACGGTCTGGTCTTCCAGGGACACACCACTCCAGATCTGCTCACCACTGACCACTTCCAGACTTCATTTGTCTCTGCCATCGAAAACAAGAAGTCAGTACCTTTTGTGTTTCTTGCTATACAGAAGTATGCTAAATCTGATAAAGTTAATAAATAAAATAAAATGTAGCATTGCATCAGTTGCTCAACAAATCGATCCTCTGCAATGCCCTCAGAATGAGAGTCCAAACAGCTAATAGAAACATCACAATAATCCACAAGTAATCCACACAACTCCAGTCCATCAAATAATGTCTTGCTAAGTTAAAAGCTGCGTTTTTGTAATAAACAAATCATTCAAAATGTTTTTAACGCAGTTTCCTCTGGATGAAATACTGTGCTTTATCCATAATACTGCTTTTTTCAGTGAAAAAGTCAACTTGTCTAAATCAGGAGAGAAATATTTACAGATCAAGTACCATTTACAAGTAAAGCCAGTCTAAAAGAGTTCTAAACAAATACTGACTTTTGGTGTGAGCGAACAACAGGGAATGGACCTTTTCATTGAACATAAATTATGATGTTATTTTGGACTATTTTGGGCAGAAGGATGGTTTAAAGATAGAATGCCTTAAAGGAGTAGTTCAATTTCAGAACAAAAATTTACAGATAATGTACTCACCCCCTTGTCATCCAAGATGTTCATGTCTTTCTTTCTTCAGTCGTAAAGAAATTGTTTTTTGAGGAAAACATTTCAGGATTTCTCTCCATATAATGGACTTCTATGGTGCCCCCAAGTCTCAAAGGACTCCAAGCGATCACAGCCAAGGAAAGAAGGGTCTTATTTAGCAAAACGATCGGTTATTTAAAAAAAAAAAAAAATTACAACTTATATACTTTTTAACCTCAAATGCTCGTCTTGTCTAGCTCAGTGTGTACTCTGTGTATTCCAGTTCAAGACAGTTAGGGTATGTCAAAAAACTCTCATTTTGTCCTCCAACTTCAAAATCATCCTACGTCGTTTTTACCTTTTTTTTGTAAAGGTTGTTTGATCTTATTTGCACGTTCACGTTCACACTGGGTCAGTACTTCTGCAGCGATGTAAGACGATTTTGAAGTTGGAGGAAAAAAAG
This sequence comes from Garra rufa, assembly GCF_049309525.1. Lineage (NCBI taxonomy): Eukaryota > Metazoa > Chordata > Actinopteri > Cypriniformes > Cyprinidae > Garra > Garra rufa. Next base: position 47,404,741 of record NC_133365.1, on the reverse strand, counting down.
AGATGGGAGTTTTTCAACATACCCTAACTGTCTTGAACTGGAGTACACAGAGTTCATGCAGAGCTAGGCAAGACAAGCGTTTGAGATTTAAAAAGTATATAAATTGTAAATGTTTTTAGAAAATAACCGATCGTTTCACTAGATAAGACCCTTCTTCCTCAGCTAGGATCTCTTTGAAGCTGCATTTTGGAAGTTCAAACTCGGGGGCACCATAGAAGTCCATTATATGGAGAGAAATCCTGAAATGTTTTCCTCAAAAAGCACAATTTCTTGAAGAAAAAAAGACATGAACATCTTGGATGACAAGGGGGTGAGTACATTATCTAAATTTGTTCTGAAAGTGAACTACTCCTTTAATGATTAATTTTTTTTCCCTACAAACATACAACTCTTTGGCATTAATTGATGGACTGCAATCATTTGGATTAGTTGTGGATTATTGTGATGATTTTATCAGCTGTTTGGACTCTCATTCTGACTGCACCCATTCACTGCTGGATGCATTTGGTGAGCAAGTTATGTAATGCTAAACTTCTCCAAAAAATGAAGAAAAAACTGTCCTAAGGGTGAGTAAATTTTTAGCAAATTTTACTTTTTGTGTGAATTATTTATAAAGGTTGCCCTTTTCTTTATCAAATTTTTTTTTTTTTTTTTTTTTTGCATACTACTCATTTTTATATTGTAGGCTGTCTATTTAATATTAAATCATAGAATATGTAATCTGATCATTCTCATAATTTTTCCAAAAACATTTGGGTAACACTTTACAATAAGGTTTCATTTGCATTCGTTAACATAAGTGAATGTATTAACTAACATGAACAAAAATGAACAATACATTTATTACGGTATTTATTAATCTTTGTTAATGTTAGGTAATAAAAATAGTTTATTTTTTAATTAAGTGCATTAACTGATGTTAACAAACACAGCTTGTGATTTTAATACTGCATTATGCTGAAATAAACATTAGCTAAAATGAATAAATACTGTAGAAGTATTGTTCAATCTTAGTTCATGTTAACTAAAGTAGTTAACTAATAAATCTTATTGTAAATTGTTACCAATAATGTGTTAATGCTTTCAGTTCCAAGAAAAAAAGTAGGCCTACGTGTAATGACTATAATTGGTAATTTGCTCAGCTGATATGCGTAGTGTGAATTAGGGTTGGGTCGATAGACGATGCCATCGTCCATCGCAGATGGCCAATAGACATCACGATGCGGAGCCTCATCTGCACGCACGCACTGTCACGATCTAATGCACTTGTTAATGCCGGATCTTTAAAAACAAATACCGGAACGCAAAAATCCAAAATCGGACATTTTCCAGAACAGGATCGGGCTCAAATTAAGCACTGGTGGACACGGTAGGCTACAATTAATTAATTCGTTATGAATAAATTATTTAACAACAACCATCCCTCACCCCCGCCTCCCGCAGACGATGCCATCGTCCATCGCGATGTTTCACATTAGACATCGTACGATGCCAAATTGGTCGAGATCGCCCAACCCTAGTGTGAATTTATGCAACAGTGCCCTTTACTGATTTCACACGATGTCATGTTGAGCGAATGTGTTAACGCATTAAATTAATTGCATACTTTGACTTTTGTGGTGTACCGTGGTACTATAGTACATGGTATTACCTTTGTAGCATTGCAAAAACATGGTACCTTTTTCTAGTTTTGAAATGAAAATTTTTATTTATAAATATTTATAAATAGCCTAAATGTTTTGTTATTATTTTGTAGCATTATATTGTGCAAAAAAATCTTTCAAGTGTGTAAGGTTAGAGTTTAGCATTAATGTTAAACTAAGTTTAAAAAGCAGAAAAAAAAATATTAGTGACAGTTCTTTGAATGCTGCCCCAGAACTCAATACTTCTTAGTAACTATTCAGTGCCTTAAAATGGTGGTCAAGCCTGCTTGCCTTTCTGCCTCATTAAATGAAGCCCTCATCATGACGACTAGCCGATAGCTGGAAGTCAGTGCGGACCCGTTTCACTTCATCAATTAATTACCCCCATATTTAGTTCTTTTTCCAGCAAACCCAGCAGTCAAGACATCCGTGGGAGAACACCTGTGGTCTCGACAGAAATGACATGCTTCTCAAAATTACTGGCACAGCCTTATCTTAATGTCAGATGCGCTGTCAGTTCACGGACTGAGCACATTTGTGCTATGAAAGAGAGTTAAACTTTTTCTGTGGTTTTAACATAATGAAACATGCTAAGATATCAGACATTTCAGACAGAGTTTGAAGGCAGTTTTTTTTTTGTGTTAATTGAAATCTAAAACTGTATTGTTAATTGTATATAATGAAAATGTAAATGAATCAGATGCTAAAGTAATAATAGCTTTTTGGCATATCACTAAATATCACATCTTCAGACAATCTCAATTCTGAATTATTCTTTCCAAGAACATATGTGTATGTGTATATCTACAAAAGTCTGACACAATAAGTGAAATATTATTTTCTTATTACACACAAGATCAGCATAACAATTTGATTGGAAAGTTCAGTGTTCTTTAGGAAAAATTCTTCCGGTTCCTCAGATTCTTTGGTTTTTCAGCATTTTTGTGTGTTTTAACCCTTTCCAACAATGTAAGTTTAATTTATTTTGTCTTCTGGGAAACATGCAAGTATCTTCTGTAGCTTCTGAAGGGCAGTACTAAATGGGGAAAAAAAAGATATTTAGGCAAAAAAAAAAAATGCATGCATCCTCGTTCTGTTCAAAAGTTTATACCTCTGGCTCCTAATGCATTGTTTTTTTCCTTCTAAAGCATCAGTGAGTACTTGAACCTTCTGACATGGTTAGATATGAGTCCCTCAGTTGTCCTCCAGCTCCGTGTGAAAAGATGGGTCTCAAAATCACACAGTCATTTTTGGAAAAGGTTCAAATACGCAAAAATGCTTAAAAACCAAAGAATCTGTGTGACCTGAAGGAATTTTCTGAAGAACAGCAGGCAGTTTAACTATTCAGGACAAACAAGGGACTCATGAACAACTATCACTAAACACAAAAAAACCACACAGCTGTGGGTCTTTCAGATAACAACAAAGTATTAAGAATCAAGTGTATGTAAACTTTCGAACAGGGTCATTATTTTCCTTGTGTAAACGTCTTTTATGTGAAATATCTAATTCAGGTCAGTACTAAATAAAAAATAACATGCATTTTGTATGATCCGTCTTATTTTGGTTAAATTAACATTTTGCAGATTCTGCAAGGTGTATGTAAACTTTTAACTTCAGCTGTAAAAAGCCTGATGATTAATTTCATTCTTGTATAATTCTGAGAGTCTTTTTGATCCGGTCATATGTTTAGGGTCGGTATATTTTTGGGAGGGTTGGTTTTTAAAAGAAGTCTCTTATGGTCATCAGGACAGGGATGCATTTATTTGATCACAAATACAATAAAATCAGTAATATAGTGAAATATTAATGCAATTTTAATGTAAATAATGTCTAATTGACTATATTTTAAAATGTAATGTATTTACGTAATTGAAAAACTGAATTTATTCAGAATTTTGATGAACAGAAAGCTCAAAAGAACAGCATTTGTTTGAAATAGAATATTGTTGGCAATGTCTTTATTGTAGTGGTGGGCATAGATTAATTTTTTTAATCTAGATTAATCTCACTGTAATCTTGGAATTAATCTAGATTAAAATGGCTAATTTGAATTCTGCCAAAGGCATTCAGAATATGTGTGCTACCCAAATAATGACTAAAAGTAAGTCTTTGAGAACGGGTTTCTCAAGCCAGGTGGCGCATTAGACCAGGGGCTCATCTCCTGTTTCCAAAATGCATCACAAACTGCTTGACAATTGCATTTACAACACAATTAACTATACAACTATGTGTAACCAACTATTCCTACACTGCATGTACTTCTGCGTAAAAGGCTGCGTGACATGCGTGTGGCAGTTAAATACACAGGCGCGCACGGGCATGGATATCTGCGTGCATAGTCTTTGGTTTTAGAAGTGTCAATTCAGTTGTTGCATATATAGTTTAATGTCTTTATTTCGGGATTATCAAAGTAAATTAAATTGTGCACGTGCCCCAGTAAAAAAGGTCTAGCAAAGCCCCTGCCTTGAAGCAAACCCGGTGGCTTCATAGCTGCATCCATGTTAGCACGTCTCGTTTGATGTGGTAATTTCACAGTAGGCATACACACAGGTTGAAGACTCGTTCTCGCCCCCTACAGTGCAATTCGGCTAGGTATACATCCGCGCTAAAATATCAAGGTGAAAGTCATCATATCTTGCGTAGTTTAGACCCAGCTCCCAACCCAACATTGAGAATAGATTAACGGTGATATTTTTTTTATCGCCCGATAAGAGTCTCACGTTAACGCAGCACGTTAACGCCGATAACGGCCCACCACTACTTTATTGACAATTTTGGTCAGTTTAATGTATCCTTGCTGAATAAAAGTTTTTATGTCTTTTAAAAAAAATTCTACTGACCCCAAACTTTTGAAGCAAATGTCAAAAAAAAAAAAAAAAACTTTAAGAAATGTTGTACGAACATCTGCGTCATAAGTCCTTAAGCTGATATTCATGCACACCTCCAAATTAATCAGAAAGAACTTTCTCTTCTACAGGAATAACGAGGGTCTGGTGAGTGCAGAGAAGGTGTTGAGAGGACTTGGACTGGACCCGTCCCCTGAAGACTGCGTGGCCACGCAGCGAGTGTGTCAGATCGTGTCTACGCGTGCGGCCCATCTTTGTGCTGCATCGCTGGCGGCGGTCCTACGGCAGATCCGAGATAACAAAGCTGCTGAGAAACTGCGCACCACTATCGGTGTGGATGGATCTGTCTACAAAAACCACCCACAGTGAGTCTAGTGTCAAGTACCAATATGTGCTTTTTGTGCCCTTAAATGATTACCATATTTGACCCTGGACCACAAAAGTCATAAGTGTTACTTTCTCAAAAGTTTGACATATACATCATCTAAAAGCTGTATATATAAGAATTCTATTGATGTGTGGTTTGTTAGGATAGGACAATGTTTGGTCAAGATACAACTAATCTAAGAGTGCAAATTCTTAGCAATGCGTATTACTAATCAAAAATCAAGTTTTGATATGTTTGCAGTAGGAAATTTACAGAATATCTTAATGGAACATGATCTTTACTTAATATCCTAATGAGTTTTGGCATAAAAGAAAAATCGATAATTTTTACCCATACAATGTATTTTTGGCTATTGCTACAAATATACCCATGCAACTGAAGACTGGTTTTGTGGTCCAGGGTCATATATTCACATACAATGGGGTATTTACAAGTCAAATGTATGGTAGATGTTAGATTTCTACTCAAAGGCTCATTACTGTATGCCTAAAAATGCATTTCAGTAATGCTCTTGAAACACAAAATTCAGGTTGCTTACCAATGCTGTGATTTAAAATTAGATTTTACCACTTGTTTAACAGTTAAACTTTCCTAATTATTCCTGATTAGAAACAATTCCTGATTAGAAAAGGTGACAGGCTAAAACCTTCAGTCTCCCTTCATTTCCCTGTGATGGATTGACAAGAAAATTGAGTGATCGCAGCTTGAAAAGTGACACCCTGCAAATGTGTATTTTGTTTTTTGCGGGTTGTTGAGGAAGTCGTGTTTGTGCAGCTTCAGTTGTAATTCTTGAAACAACATTTCCTGTCTAGACTTTTATATCTTTTTACTAACACTTCAGTGTTTGACAAGGCTAGAAAAATGTTTGTTTACAAACTAGCCAAGTATAATTACTGTGGCAAAATTTTAGGCTAGAGCAAATGAGGATGACGTCTTGTCAGTTTATTCTTAAACTTGCTAACGAATGCCCATCTCAGCAGCTTAACGATTCTTCCTGGATGTTGGATGTCAGAGAGTTTGGCAGGGCCATAAACGCAGCAGGGAGTTGAATTGGCCAGGGCTTTTAACAACCACCTGCTGATTCCTCAATGACTATGGAAATTGATGACTGAAAAATAGCTGAAAAATTAGCTAGTGATCGTCTAATGGATGCTGCGCAACAATATCGATCGAGTTTTGTTCCACTTGTGTTGTATTGGGTCAGCACTAAGTCCTAGATTCTTTTTTTTTTTATCATGTAAATCAAGCATTTATATGGCTTGCGAACTTGGTTTTGTGACATTTGTTTGCAAATTATGTGTCAGCTTTTTAGACTTGTCAACTGGAAAAAAATGTGATGCTGAGGTAGTCTTGGTAGTTTCGGTTGGTTAAAAATGACAACTAACTAATGTCATGTTATCATTTTTTTTCTGCAAAATGTATATTTATGTAATTTAAATTATGTATATTTGTGTATTTTTTTATATATACACAAACACATATACATGCGTACTTACAGTTGAGGTCAAAAGTTTACATACACCTTTCAGAATTTGCTAAATGATAAAATTTTATATTATTTTGTATAATATAATATTTTACATATATTTTATTTTATTAATTTTTTATTTATTTATTTTTAAATGGAAAGATGAGTTTTATTGGCTTGCACACAAAACTAATCTCAAGGTCAAACCATTAGACTTACTGAAAGATAGACTGACAAAATTGTTTCGCAGGGCAGATTTTTTTCATAAATCAACTTTCTTTTTAGATGGGCTTAATTGGTACAGCGCCACAAAACACATGCAAACTAGTCAACACAAGGTACTCTTAAATGAAAAAAACTTGGAAATGAAACAATGAAAATGACTATGATGCTTAGTCCACAACATATTTATGCTTCATGCATGTCTTTGTAAAGATCATTTTTAAAGGAAAACGTTTTCTTTTTTCACTGTTGCTTACTGTGGAGCCATTTAAGGCAATTTTTGTGATTGCGAATACGAATAAGTGCAGTGTCCCGTGAGTGAATGTATGTCGTGTTGTACAGTATTTTGAGACGAAGGCACATTGTAGCACAAAATATTTATTCAAAAGCAGACCGTGGAGACATTTTAATCGATCAAAAATTGTCATATCGCACACCCCTACCATGTCAATATCTATGAAGAACATAAATTTAATGGATACACCTAACCTATACTCTGCACATAAAATTGTATATTTAATATTGCATATATTTTGTTTATAGCCCTGCTGTGAGACTTTGACAGCAGCAATTAGGTTACAGCAGATTATTTAATAATACTTGTGATAATAACTTTACCTTGGTGCTGAAAAGAGTACTTATTTGCATGGCTCATGTTTTATGAAATTAAACCTGTCTGCAAGCATCAACCTTAATTAGTTGTGCTATTTTAATCCAGCACGACTTGGATTCACAGCTTTCCTCACCCAGGGTGCTAACACATGCATTCGTACAAACGGATCACGTTCTGAAAATTTCCTGAAGGTGTGGACGGCAATCTCTGAGACGAGTGTACTTCTCTCTCAAGATGCGCCTGTGTTGATTGGCTGTGTACAAGTGCCACCTCATGCCAGTCATGTGCACAGAGGATAGAGTGAGCTGTAAAGATCAATATTCAGCTATATTCAGGTTGTGACATGTTTCTGTGGTGCCTTTCTGATTTAAAAGCTCGGAGTTTGTTGCATTGTGAAACGTCAAGAATATGAATGATTTCACACGCTGCGTGTGAGGCATGAGCTGAAGTATAGATGTAGAGCGAAGTTGACAAGTTTCTTTAAAGGAAAAGTCAACAGTAAGTCAAGAACCTGAAATGAAGAAATACTCGTTTTTAACTCGTACAGTCGTGGCCAAAAGTTTTGAGAATGACACAAATATTAGTTTTCACAAAGTTTGCTGCTCAACTGCTTTTAGATCTTTGTTTCAGTTGTTTCTGTGATGTACTGAAATATAATTACAAGCACTTCATATGTTTCAAAGGCTTTTATCGACAATTATATGACATTTATGCAAAGAGTCAGTATTTGCAGTGTTGGCCCTTTTTTTTCAGGACTGCAATTCGACTGGGCATGCTCTCAATCAACTTCTGGGCCAAATCCTGACTGATAGCAACCCATTCTTTCATAATCACTTCTTGGAGTTTGTCAGAATTAGTGGGTTTTTGTTTGTCCACCCGCCTCTTGAGGATTGACCACAAGTTTTAAGATCTGGGGAGTTTCAAGGCCATGGACCCAAAATGTCAACGTTTTGGTCCCCGAGCCACTTAGTTATCACTTTTGCCTTATGGCACAGTGCTCCATCGTGCTGGAAAATGCATTGTTCTTCACCAAACTATTGTTGGAAGAAGTTGCTGTTGGAGGGTGTTTTGGTACCATTCTTTATTCATGGCTGTATTTTTGGCCAAAATTGTGAGTGAGCCCACTCCCTTGGATGAGAAGCAACCCCACACATGAATGGTCTCAGGATGCTTTACTGTTGGCATGACACAGGACTGATGGTAGCGCTCACCTTTTCTTCTCCGGACAAGCCTTCTTCCAGATGCCCCAAAAAATCGGAAAGAGGCTTCATCGGAGAATATGACTTTGCCCCAGTCCTCAGCAGTCCATTCGCCATACTTTTTGCAGAAGATCAATCTGTCCCTGATGTTTTTTTTTTTGGAGAGAAGTGGCTTCTTTGCTGCCCTTCTTGACACCAGGCCATCTTCCAAAAGTCTTGGCCTCACGCTCACTGTGCGTGCAGATGCGCTCACACCTGCCTGCTGCCATTCCTGAGCAAGCTCTGCACTGGTGGCACTCCGATCCTGCAGCTGAATCCTCTTTAGGAGACGATCCTGGAGCTTGCTGGACTTTCTTGGATGCCCCGAAGCCTTCTTAATAATGCAGTGGAAAGTTTTTTTCGGGATTAAGTTAATTTTCATGGCAAAGAAGGACTATGCAATTCATCTGATCACTCTTCATAACATTCTGGAGTATATGCAAATTGCTATTATAAAAACTTAAGCAGCAACTTTTCCAATTTCCAATGTTTATGTAATTCTCAACTTTTGGCCACGACTGTATGCATGTAACATGCATATAAACATGTTTACATGCATGTAAACAACTTCATTGATTGCTACGGAAGCAATCTAGTTTGTCACATTATCCTGCGGCCTTTGCGTCCATTGCATGTTAAGAGTTTCTGCTGAAATGGTTTTCCTTAATCAAATGAAGCATTTTCATCTTTTGCAGTTAATTTATGAGCCATATATCATCATTTAGACTTTTTTGCCATGGGCATTTTAAATATACCACCAATATATCTTCCTTCCACTTTCATGTGCTTCTACTAATTTAAATGAGTTATTGAATCATATGGTCTGAAAATAAATCCATGTAATTGTGGTAAAAACTTTTTCTCTAGACTGAATCAGTATAGTTTTAAACAACTAATTATTTATTTTGTTGTTTTATTTGATAAAATATGCATTTCATTTATTTTATTAAATGACATTGTTATAAGTTATTAGACTTTTAAAAACCATTTAATTTGATTTGATTTCAAATTGAAATTTTATTTTTTTATTACATTTTTTAAATGACTTATTAGACTTTTAACAACCATTTCATTTAATTTTATAATATTTAGATTTTATTTCTTATTAAATGTCAGTACAATTTGACTTTTTAACAACTATTTCATAATTTACATTGAATTGATTTAAATTTGTAAAAAAAAATTTTTTTTTTACATTTATACAATTTATTACACTTTTTAAATTACATTTTATTTTAAATTTAAATTGTATTTATTTTATGAAATGTATTATTTTATTAGACTTTTAACAACCATTTAAATTTGATAACATTTACATTTTATTTTATTTAATTAAAATGCATTTTTATTTTATTGTATTTTATAAAATATGCATTTTATTTTATTACATTTAAGTTATAATTTATTAAATATTTTAAATAT
>NC_133365.1:47247710-47394398 GCF_049309525.1 Garra rufa | reverse complement strand
ATTACATTTAAGTTGTAATTTATTGGAGTATTTTACATTTAAATGTTATCTATTTTAATACATTTAATGATTTAATACGTTTAATCATTTCTATTTTTGCACAACTGTTTTATTTCATTTTTTAATTGATTAAAACGCATTTTTATTTCATTGTATTTTATAAGATATACATTTTATTTTATTACATTGAAGTTATAATTAGAATATTTTAAATAACCATTTGATTTAATTTTAAATTTAAATTGTATATATTTTATCAAATGTTGTTATAATTTATTACTTTTAACACAACTGTATTTCATAAAACTGAAAAAAATGTCATTTTTATTTTTTAAGATATACATTTCATTACTTTTGACGTTATAATTTATTAGAATATTTTTACATTTTATTTAATTTTATTTTAAATTTAAATTATGTATTTTATCAAATTTTGTTATTTCTTACTTAAAACAGCGTTTTTTTCATAATTTACGTTTAATTGATTTTATTTTCTAAGATATACATTTTTTTTTATTACATTGAAGTCATAATGTATTAGAATATTTTAAGTAACCATTTAATTTTAATTGATTTAATTTTAATTGCATTTAATTACATTTTGTTATCATTTATTACCTTTAACACAACTTTTATTTTATTTTATTTTATTTTATTTTACACCAAGTCTTACATGCAATACATAATGCATGTTTAATGTTCATGCTCATTTTTTGTTAGAGTTTCATATGTAAAGTGTAAAACCTGAAGAATCTTCAAACTACAACTGCAAACATTGCATCACCGCCCTGAGTAGTAATTCTCAGATCTTTAAATGTGCTATGCGACCTCCCAACGTTATTTTCTCCTGTTCCTTATATTTTCCTTCTCCTTTTGTGCATCATTCACCTTTCCCTTACTTGTTCTTTCTTTGCTCTTGGGCCCTTTTCTCTTCCACCCACACATTTGTTTGTTCTCTGGCTTTTCCTGAAGGTTTGCCCGGCGACTGAATAAGATGGTGCGGTTATTGGTGCCTGACTGCGACGTGCGTTTCTTGCGCTCTGAGGATGGCAGCGGTAAGGGGGCTGCCATGGTTACAGCTGTGGCATACCGGTTGGCAAAGCAGCATGCAGAGCGTCAGCGTATCCTGGACACCCTGCGCCTCAATCGGGATCAACTCCTGGAGGTGAAGAAAAGGATGGAGCAGGAGATGAACCAAGGCTTGGCTAAAAAAACACACGACACGGCCACTGTCAAAATGCTGCCTACCTTTGTACGCTCCACACCAGATGGAACAGGTTAGAGTGAAAAACAGAGTTTTAACTTATCTTAGTTGAGCCAAAATGAAAATTCAATCATCTTTTATTCACCCTCAAGTTCCAAAACAGTGTTTTTTTTATGTGAAAGTAAATTTTTTTTCTACCTTTTTCCCTCATGTTGCTCTTTTCCATAAAACGACAGTTAACAATGAGCATGAAAGCATTATAATTGTGCTCAAAATGACTTATGCACTATATTCCTGAAGTCATATACATATTAAATATTTTTGAACAGTAAGATTTAAGTTTTTAAAGTAGTCTCTTCTGCTTACCAAGCCTGCATTTATTTGATCCAAGGTAACTAAAAACAGTACAATTTTGAAATATTTGTACTTTTAAATTTTTTTTTATGTTAATATATTTTAAAATGGAATTTATTCCTGTGATTTCAAAGCTGAAGCTCATTAGTCACATGATCTTACAGAAATCATTCAAATATTCTGATTTGCTGCTCAGAAAACATTTAATATTGTTATTATCTTGAAAACAGCTGAGTAGATTTTTTTACTTTGAATAAAAAATTCAGCAGAACAGCATTTATCTGAAATAGAAATCTTTTTTAACATTATAAATGTCTTTATCATCAAACTGTATAGCTTGGAGTCTACACTGACTCCAAGCTTTTGAATAGTACAGTGTATAATGTTACAAAAGCATTTTTTTTAGATAAATGCTGATCTTTGGATCTTTCTATTTATCAAATAATTTTAAATATTGATGATAATAATAAAAAATGTTTCTTGAACAGCAAATCAGAATATTAAAATGATTTCTGAAGGGTCATGTGACACTAAAGGCTGGAATATTGATAGCTTTGATCACAGAAATAAAATACATTTTAAAATATATTAAAATGGGAAACAGTTATTTTAAATAGAAAAAATATTTAAAAATGTTAATGTTTTTTCTGTACTTTGGATCAAATAAATGCAGGCTTGGGGAGCAGAAGAGACTTCTTTAAAAACCATTAAAAATCTTTCTGTTCAAAAACATTTGACTGGTAGTGTATGATACGATATGATATAATATGATATGATATAATATGATATGATATATGTATACTGAAATCATATGGTATGATATAGCTAAGTATAAAGAACAGACCGGAAAGTAATGTTAAGTCGTTCAGGATTATTTTCTTACAGAATAAATTGTTTTCCATTTTCTTGAATATCTTAAAAAAACCCTTCTCTTTCTTTTTCTTTCTTTCTTTCTTTCTTTCTTTCTTTCTTTCTTTCTTTCTTTCTTTCTTTCTTTCTTTCTTTCTTTCTTTCTTTCTTTCTTTCTTTCTTTCTTTCTTTCTTTCTTTCTTTCTTTCTTTCTTTCTTTCTTTCTTTCTTTCTTGATGTCTTGATGTCTTGATGTCTTTATTCATTTAAAATATTTGAATTCTGGACATGAGTGTGAACTATGTAATGGATTTGATGCATCAGTTTTTTTTCGATTCTCTTTGAAACCCATTGACAGGTGTTGCCGCTTTGAAATGTTGTATGAAAACAGCTGCAAAAATTTATGCTTGTGTGCTCTGTGGAAAAATAACAGTAATAGCTTTGAAGATCAGATCACAAATGGAGATGAATTGCATGCAAAATAAAATGCCATTCCATCTTGCCAAGATCTGGAGGGAAAGTGTTTGAATATAAATTGCAGTGAATAATGCATTATATATTGATTCAAACTTGCTTAGAATGACGACAATTTCTTAGAATGTTTTCATGCATAATTTTTTCTCAATGTAGGGCAAAAGAAAAATCGATAAACTGGAGTGTATGTAATACCCTCACTTCTATGAGATACGAATCAATTACCCCTCCATATCTACTTCATACCACCTCCGTAACTCCGGCCAGGAAGTTGATTGGTGTGCGAGTGCGTGTCTGAACGAGAGAGTGTGTGTTCTAATGTGTGTGTATGAGAGTAACTTGTTACGGTCTCTGAATCTTTTGTGAATGTTCTACAGAGCGTGGCGATTTCGTGGCACTGGATCTGGGCGGCACAAACTTCAGGGTGCTCTTGGTGCGCGTTCGAAGTGGGAAAAGACGGAGCGTGGAGATGCATAATAAGATCTACACCATCCCCCAAGACATTACCCAGGGCACTGGCGAGGAGGTACGCCCTCTAATCATACTCCACTTCATTAACACCCATTCAAAATGTGAATTGGGTACATGGTGGATTCCTTTCATTTGCATGATGATGACGTTGCAGTGGAAAAATGATGTTGATTTTCTTTTCTTTTTTTTCTCAACTGAGCTGCCAGATTGAAATGAAAGCAGCCTTAATATATGATGATATTGTGTGTCTTGGATTGCAGGATAAGCCCTCTAGAGGCACTATGTGACCTCCTAAATAATGCTATCCCTGTTTTTGAACGTGAAGTGCACACACCTGTTTGCAATTTATTTGAAAGTGGTCACCACACAGCACTTGAGCGGTACAATCCAGCTTCCAGCTGCATACATGGTGGTGTATTGTAGGACACATCCAGACACTTGTTGCAACATAACCTGTTCTCTTGTACTTACTTGATTTCTAATGAGGTTGAGCTCATTTTGATAAGCACATAGCCTATAATTGACTTTGTGCATGAACGAGCCTTTATGTTCAACTGTGTGTGTCTGTGTTTGTGTGAATGGTCCTCTGCAGTTATTTGATCACATAGTGCACTGTATTGCCGACTTCCTGGAGTATATGGGTATGAAGGGAGCATCACTGCCTCTGGGATTTACCTTCTCGTTTCCCTGCCATCAGACCCGACTAGACCAGGTAAGTCCAAACATAGACACATAGATGCATACATATTTCTGCTCATTTATCTAAATCAGGACAAAGGGTGAGTTTTACCACTGGAAAGTGTGCTTCCACAAAAAGGGTACAAAATAGGACTTAAATAAAATGTATGTTATGTATCAAATGTGTCATCTATCTAGCTATGAATAATATAGTGCGTACAGAATTATTAGTCAAGTTGATATTCTGGTCATTTTTTTCAAGCTCATTTTACCAATTTAAAACCACATCAATCTTAAAAACTACTATTTATTTTTTTTACTTAATTATAAGTGTCATTTAATTATCCATGAGAGCTGGATGTGGATATTTAGGTGTGCATAATTATTAGGCATGTTTTTTTCTTTTACAGATAAAATGAGTTAAAAATATTAAATGCCCATGAGAAGAACGCAATACTAATGCAATAATAGAATTTGCAAAATTAAAGGGTTACTCCACCCCAGAATGAAAATTTGGTCATTAATCACTTACCCCCATGTCGTTCCAAACATATTTTTGATGCATTCTGACAGCCCTCAGACCCTCCCATAGACAGCAATGTAATTGTAACACAAACAACGTCCAGAAACATAGCAAGGAGATCGGTAAAATGTCCATGTGACACAAGGGGTTCAACCGTAATTTTACAAAGCTAAGAAAACTAAAATTACAACTGTATTTAACAATTCGTCTCCTCTGCATCCGGCTGTTTCCATTCAGTGGATACTCTCCAAAATGGCTCTAGTGTGATGCAGAGTTTGGAAAGACATGTGGGTAAGTGATTATTGACAAAATTTTCATTTGGGGTGGAGTAACCTTTTAAGGCATGACCATTGGGCAGCGAAATGCTCATTGGGTCAGCACAGGAAAAACAGGTGGAGAAAAAAAGATAGATAGTTAAGGTGAAGAATTAGGTGTGAAACCATCAGGAACATCAGGAATTTAGTCTCCATCGCTACTATTTTCCAGAACTGCAACCTACCTGGAGTCTCAAGAAATGCAATGTGTCAGGTTCTCAGAGAAAAAATCCTAAAAAAATGACAACTAATAAGAATAACATGCTGAAGTTAGGATTGCAAAAATGTGGAAAAATTCCAGTAAAATTTTCCACCCCTTTGCAAAATACATGAGGACATAAAATACATGTTTTTTATAGGTTTTATAGACGGATACATTGAGACTTTTGAAGGACCAGCATCACATACTCTTGTACACTGTTTGAAGAATCAGTCTTCCAGAATCTGACAGTTTTGGGAGTTCATTTTTAGTCTCCTATCCTGAGAAGTCTGTCTTGCAGAGATGGACCAGAAATGAACTCTCAAAACTTACTGTCAGATTCTAGAAGGTAAATTCTTCAAACAGTGGTACAAGAGGATGTGATGGTGGTCCTCTCAACAAATACAAGTCTTCATGTATTTCACAATACTTCAGCATGTTATTCTTATTAGGTGAGGGTAAATTTTTGGTTTGGAATTAGTAAAATGCACTTGGAAAAAATATGACCAGCATATCAACTTGCCTAATAATTCTGCACACACTGAAATGATGATATATACAGTATATAAGCAGTAGGTGAGTTGAAGTGGCTCTCGGCGGGTTTATAAGCGCTGAATGGCTGCCAAACGGCCACTGACGCCCTAGAGCTCACGTCTCTGAAAACGTCAAAGGAAATTTTTTAAATAGACGTTGTCTTTATTAAAAAATCGCATATTTGTGACCCTGGACCACAAAACCAGTCTTAAGTCGCTGGGGTATGTTTGTAGCAATAGCCAAAAACACATTGCATGGGTCAAAATTATTGATTTTTCTTTTATGCCAAAAATCATTAGGAAATTAAGTAAAGATCATGTTCCATGAAGATTTTTTGTAAAATTCCTACTGTAAATGTATCGAAATGTAATTTTTGATTAGTAATAAGCATTGTTAAGAACCTAATTTGGACAACTTTAAAGGTGATTTTTCTCAGGATTTAGATTTTTTTGCACCCTTAGATTCCAGATTTTCAAATAGACGTATCTCGGCCAAATGTTCTCCTATCCTAACAAACCATACACCAATAGAAAGCTTATTTACTGAGCTTTCATATTATATATACATCTCAGTTTTGTAAAATTTAACCTTATGACTGGTTTTGTGGTCCAGGGTCACATTTGAAGTCTAAACAACTAACATATTGCCTAAAAAAAAACTCTTAAAACTACATTCTGTGATACAAAAAGAGTGTTATTTATAAAATTAAAGTGGATTTGGGCATCTGCCATGACTCTCGTTGTGAGAAATAGTAGTGATACAAACGGTGAAACGGTGTTATCACTAGAATATCGCACCGTTGGAAAAGGCTCATACACAATCAGAGTCGAGAACCAGAAAAAACTTGTTTTATAAATGTGTATGTACGTGTAATACATACTTTAAATGTGTCACAATAAATTACTTCTTACAGACTGATTAACAGATTTTAACATGTGGTTTGTAGCTTTTTGCTTTTAAAGCGTTAGTTCACTTCCAGAATAAAAATATCCTGATAATTTATTTACACCCATGTCATCCCAGATGTTCATGTCTTTCTTTCTTTAGTCAGAAAGGTTTTTGAGGAAAACATTCCAGGATTTTTCTCCATATAGTGGACTTCAATGGTGGCCAATGGGTTAAATGTCCAAATTTCAGTTTCAATGCAGCTTTAATGGGCTACATGACCCCAGCTGAGGAATAATCGTCTTATCTAGTAAAACGATCATGTGGTTAAAAAATATGTAGTTTTTTTTGTTTTTTCTAGAAAATGACTGATCGTTTCACTATGTAAGACCCTTATTCCTTGGCTGGGATTGTGTAAAAACCCTTTGAAGCTGCTATTTGGACCTTTAACCCGTTCATCCCTGTTGAAGACTTTAATTTCTTTTTGACTGAATAAAGATTGAGAAAATTATCAGGATATTTTTATTCTGGAAGTGAACTGATCCTTTTAAAAATGTAATGGGACATCATTTTGTACTATTTATAGAAAGTGGCACAGATAATATTTACTATTTTATAAATCATTTTTCTTTTAAGAATCTTGTCAGGTTTATCTTATGTCTTGGGGGGGGGGGGGGTATATTTATTCAGTTCTACAAAAAACCCTCTCTCAACCACCGAAACAATGAAACATTTATCTGCAGCGCTGTCCTGTGTCCACTATATTCCAATTTCTCTTCCTTACAGGGCATTTTGATAAAGTGGACGAAGGGCTTCAAGGCCTCAGGATGTGAAGGAGAGGATGTGGCCACACTACTGAAAGATGCCATCCATCGCAGTGAGGTCAGCACTACCGTCCACTGAAGTGCTGCGAAAGCAATTTCTGCACTTATTAGCCATATTACTCTGCCTTTTATGGCAAGATGCAATTAGTAGATGTTCAGTCAGACGAATCTTGTCCTGAAAGGCAGTCATGGTGGATTTGCTTTGCCTTGCTAATTATACCTCTCTCTGTTTGTCTGCTTTTGTTTCCTGAAAGGAGTTTGATTTGGATGTGGTAGCTGTGGTGAATGACACCGTGGGCACGATGATGACATGCGGGTACGAGGACCCACAATGTGAAGTTGGGCTCATTGTCGGTGGGTGTTATTTCTAGTTTGTATGGATTAGTTTGTGTAGATGACTTTCATGGTTCAGAAGATTTAGTGATTGTCTAATTGCTTCAAAATATTCCTAAGTCTTAATTTAAATATACACGTCGTTCCATTAGAGCAGGGTTTCCCAAATGGGGGTTCCTGAGGGAACTGCAGGGGTTTTGTGAGTTTATTAAAAGCAAATAATTATATCAGATGTAAAATGAAAATAAATAAATTTGCCTGCACAATGATTGAAGTAAAACTGAAATTGCAATATAGCTTAGTGCGATAATCAAACCAAACATTGTGTTATAATTAAAAAATATATATATTTAGTCTATTTTGAAGCGTGTTTTAGAGTGAAGAGCAAGATGTGTAGTTACATATGTATTTTTTTTTAATTGGTTTCCAGTAAATATTTACTTTATTCACTTTATTATTTTGCACAATTTCCAGAATTTCTGTGGATAAAAGTTTACAGTATTTCACCAGTAGTCCTATAAAATAAAAGCTTAAGGATTTGACATTTTGAACATTTTGAATTGAAGAATTTTTGTTGTCTTCTGGGAAACACGCAAGTATCTTCTGTAGCTTCTTAAGGGAAGTGGTAAGTGAAAAAAAAGATATTTAGGCAAAATAAGAAAAATGTACACGCACATCTTCATTCTGTTCAAAGTTTACACCCTCTGGCTCTTAATGCATTGTGTTTCCTTCTGAAGCGTCAGTGAACGTTTTAACCTTCTGTAATAGTTGCATATGAGTCCCTCAGTTGTCCTCAGTGTGAAAAGATGGATCTCAAAATCATACAGTCATTGTTGGAAAAGGTTTAAATACACAAATGCTGAAAAACCAAAGAATTTGTGGAATCTAAAAGATATTTCTGAAGAACAGCTTTTAGTTTAACTGTTTAGGACAAACAAGGGACTCATGAACAACTATCACTAAACAAAAAAAAACAACAACAACACATCATTCAGGTAACAAAACAGTATTAAGAATCAAGCCTATGTAAACTTTTGAACAAAGTCATTTTTATAAATTCAACTATGATTTTCTCTTGTGAACTATATGTAAACGTCTTTTATGTGAAATATCATATTCAAGACTGTACTAAATAAAAAATAACATGCATTTTGTAGTTTGTATTTAATAAAATATCAAAATATGCATTTTGCATTTAGTCATACTTCACAGTTTTGAGCAATTAGCTTTAATCCAGGTGGTTTTTTTGAGGATGTATGAAGTCGGTTGCCCTCAAATTCACATGAGTTTGACTATAACAAATATGTTTTATCTTTATTTTATCATTTAAATCATAACACATTGCTTTTTGTAAAGTATTTTTATTCAGACATGTGCTTCTGCTATCTTTTGTCAAATGAAATGCCTCTTGCTTTGATATATTATATTATGATATTTTAGATGTTTAAGTTTAGTGTTGATATCGTAGATCATTTTTGTGTACCCCATAAATATGTTTGTGCACAGCATCTGATATCATTCAAGATGTTTATGTGTCATAGAGTGTGTTTGTGAATGTCACACTTAAGTGCATTTCTGTCTTCATCCTGTAGGCACAGGGACTAACGCGTGCTACATGGAGGAGATGTCAAATGTTGAGCTGGTGGATGGAGATGAAGGTCGTATGTGTGTGAACATGGAGTGGGGAGCGTTCGGGGACAGCGGGGAGCTGGATGACATTTGCACGGAGTTTGATCGAGCTGTGGATGACCAGTCCACTTACCCTGGGAAACAGCGGTGAGATTTCAAATTTTGATGCTTCATGCGATGTCAACTTCCTGTTAGAGAAATCTTCCGTGTCTAATGGGGTTTCAGATTTAAGGCCCAGGATGGTGCAGCTCAAACGCAAAAGCTGACCACGATCAACCCAGACATCAGATTTTCGCCCTGGCTTCCAGTCGCACATGAAATGGATTTTTTTTAAGTGCTATTACTTATTTATAGATGACTCAATAAAAATACATTATGGATATGCTTGCAGAATTTAAACCCAATGCACCTCTTAGATCATTCGATTCAGGTCAGCTTAGTGCAGTGCCTAGGGTTCGTTTCAAATGTGATGAAACGGCGTTTTGCTACTGAACTGCCTGCAGCTAGAAGCTACTTCAAGAAGATCTCGGATGTGTCCAAAAAGTAGTTAGATTTAAGTCCAAACTGAAAACCAATCTTTATATTTGGATTCTCCATCATAGAAGTACATTACTGATACTGATGTTCATTTATTCAGTCTTATGTCATTTGAAACGTGTGATTTTTCTTTTTGAAGTTTTTGAACAGTAAGATTTTTAATGTTTTTCAAAGAAGTCTCTTCTGCTCACCAAGCCTGCATTTATTTGATTCGAAGAACAGCAAATATTTTTACTATTTATAATAACTGTTTTATTTAAAATAAATGTAATTTATTTCTGTGATTGCAAAGCTGAATTTTTAGCATCATTATTCCAGTCCCATGATCCTTCAGAAATCATTCTAGTATTTCAGGTTTCTTTTATTCTTTGAATAGAGCGTTCGGAAGAACAGAATTTATTTGAAATAGAAGTCTTTTGTGACATTATAAATGTTTTCATAATCACTTATGATCAATTTAAAGCGTCCTTGCTAAATGAAAGTATTAAATTCTATAATTTCTTTCCCCCCAAAAAATCTTTGGATCTTTCTATTCATCAAAGAATCCTAAAAAAATAAAAATAAAATAATAATAATAATAATGAAATGTTTCTTGAACAGCAAAATCAGCATAATATAATGATTTCTGAAGTATCATGTTACACTGAATATATTCAAATAGAAAACAGTTATTTTAAAAAGTTTAAATATTTCAAAATTTTGCTGTCTTTGCTGTACTTTGGATCAAATAATTGCAGGCTTGGTGAGCAGAAGAGACTTATTTAAAAAACATTAAAAGTATTTAGACTAATAGCGTAAGGTAAAAGGAAATGTTTTACGGGATTCAAGATGCTTTTTTCCCATGCAGTAAAAATGAATAAAACAAACAAAACCCACAAATTCATACTTGTGTAATTTTTTTTTTTTTAAACCCAAAGGTGAATGAGATTGGCAAGATTCAATGATTCAGCTAATTCCTGGTGTATCTTCTAATATGTTTACTTACATATGACTTTAAGCATTTGTAATTTTGAAGACATATTTTTTTAATCTATTACAATTAAATTAACTCTGTAGTAATAATTAAATAATTGAAGTTACAACTAATTTAACTTTAAAAAAATTAAAATGCTATAAAAATAGTTAATTATTCATTAAAATACCCATTTATTTTATATTACTTTTTTATAATATTTTTTTTTGCCATTTTTGGAGCTTTGTAAACAAGAGTGGAGAGGGAAATTTCCAGCTAATGTTTCTATTTGCATTTTAATGAAGAAAGAAAACCATGGCACTTTTTACAACATAAATATGGGTAAATTGTATTCATTTAGGTTAAGTGTCCTATGGGTGGATTATTCTGTTTTCTTTATGTTCTTTTATTTACAGTTGCAGGAAAAGTATAGATTGAAAACAATGTATTGACCATTAAAATGATCTGATCGTTACAACACAACCTGCTTAAATTGTATTTATTGAACTGACCATGTACTGTAGTGATTCACAGTAAAGTGTGGAAAAAACAGGTTAGCCATCCTCCACCGATACTCAATAACAGGCAACTTTAACCTCCACCAGATGTTTCCTGTACTGTAAGTGCAGATCAAATCTACACAGCAGTCAGGAGGAATTTTGCTCTGTTCTTCTTTACAAAACGCAATGATTTGAGCAATAATCTTGGGCTTTGTGGTCTGAATGCAGTCTTGAGATTATGCCAAAGCATCTCAGTCAGGTTGAGGTCAGGTCTCTGGAGTGACTGGACTGTGCCAGAAGGTTTATTTTCTTCTGTTGAAGCCATTCTGTTGTTGATTTACTCAAGAGCTTTGGTTTGTTGTCCTGTTGCATCATTCAGCTTCTGTTGAGATTCATTTGGCAGGCAGTTGGCTTTACTGATAAACTCTGAATTTTCCCATTGATGATAGCAAGCTGTCACGCCCTGAGGCAGCCAAGCAGCCCCAGACCATGATGGCCTCTCCACCATACATTACAATAGGGATGTGATTTGATGTTGGTATGCTATTGCTTTTTTCAGCACACACACAGTGTTGTTGCTAGTAGCACTGTGGAAAATCCAAGTGAACTTCACACATTTTTTTGGACAGCAGGAGCATCCTGGTTAGGTGTTCTAAGATCCCTTTTGTTTGAAAGATACTTCACAACAGTTTTTGATACACACTACACTACTGTTCAAAAATGTATGGCCTTTGAGATTTTTTTTATGTTACTGAAAGAAGTGTCTTATGCTTACCAAGAACTTTTTAAAAACTTTAAAAAGCTTTATTATAATTTACTTTAAAATAATTATTTTCTTTTTTGAGTACAGAAGGTCACATTTTAATTCATGTAGAAATCTAAAGGTTTGTGTATTTTTCCTTTAACTATATACTTTTTTCTCCTTTTCTTAAAGGGGTAGTTCACTCAAAAATTAAATTACCCCATGATTTACACACTATCAAGCCATTCTGTGGGTATATATGACTTTCTTCTTTCAGATGAATACAATTGGAGTTATGTTAAAACAAGTCCTGGCTCTTTCAAGCTTTATAATGGCAGTGAATGGGTGTTGAGATTTTAAAGTCCAACAAAGTGCATCCATCGATCATGAAAAATACTCCACATGGCTCCGGGGGAATCAATGTGTTTGTGTAAGAAAAATACCAAAATGTGTGTATGACAGTTAGAGGAAGCTAGAGATAACAGTTTATAAAGTTATAAATACTGATATTTTTTCTTACACAAATACATTGATTCACTTCAGAAGGCCTTTATTAACCCTCTGGAGACATGTGGAGTACTTTTTATGATTCATGGATGCATTTTATTGAACTTTAAAATCTCAACACCCCATTCACTGCCATTATAAAGCTTGGAAGAGCCAGGACATTTTTTTAATATAATGCTGATTGTATTTGTCTGAAAGAAAAAAAGGCATCTAAATCATGGGGTAATCTTCATATAATTTATAATTAAAACAATGTAATCCATTAAGTTGTTTGTTTTAACCTTTTAAAGAAATGTGTCAACCTCTTTTGAGATACTGTAGCCCATATATTTAGGTTAAACCATGATCTTAGATATATTGCTTTTAATTTAACACCGATTTGTATTTATTACACCCAATATATTACTTTCTCTTATTATATCGTAACTCAGAGTAATGCGTTATGTACTGACCTGCATCAGTCTATAAATAAATGTCAGCAAAATTTTTGTATTTATTTATTTTTTTGTCCTTGAGCTCTAGATCTTTATACTAAATTAAATTAGCAAGCAATGATACCAAACATGGAACATTACTGTCTAAATAAATAAACCGTATAAGTGCTCCACAAAAAAGTGAAGAAAATGCCTAATATAAAATAATTCAAAAACCTGTGAGAAAAGAAAAAGCAGCATGTTGACATACAGTTAATTAAAAAAAGCTTGTCTCCCAAATCTTTTCTGTGCAGTGTTATAATCCAATATTTCCACTCCAACTTTTGCAAAAATATGTATTATTGAGGAACCATGAATAATCCCTTGTTTCTTCCTGTCACATTTCAGGTATGAGAAGATGATCAGCGGGATGTATCTTGGAGAGATCGTCAGAAATGTCCTCTTGGACTTCACTGCCAAAGGGCTGCTTTTCCGTGGCAAACTTTCAGAGAGACTGAAAACTCGTGGTATCTTTGAAACAAAGTTCCTGTCACAGATCGAAAGGTGTGTGTGTGTGTTTGTGTGTAAGAAGAGTCTGGTTGACATTGTTGTCTGGTAACATTGCCATCTAATCCTCAGGATTCTTTTGCTTTTTTTCAGATGATATTTAAATAAATTTAAATGCAGCACACTGATTTTGTCCAATATTCTATGATAAGCCTAAGGCATTTTGGCACGTCTAATTAGACTTGGGTTGTTTTCTTTTGTGCAATCATAAAGGTAATATTCTAACTGAGGACCACCTGCAAATTTTGCCTTGATTTGAGGTGTTTTTTGCATCTCTATGCCATTTATATTCCATAAAAGTTCTTTGAGGGAAAAATCCAGCTGTATCGTTTTTTTAAACCTTGATTTAATTAAGCTTCTTGTCTTGTAGAAAAAGATAAGCAATACAAATTGTTCTGGAACTACTGATTAATAATCAACATAATCTGTTTCTTTCTTGCAGTGATCGTTTGGCACTGAGGCAAGTCCGTTCCATCCTGCAGCACCTGGGTTTGACCAGCAGTACGTGTGACGACAGTATCCTTGTGAAGGAAGTTTGCAGTGTTGTGTCCAAACGGGCGGCCCAGTTGTGCGGAGCCGGTCTTTCAGCCGTGGTGGACAAGATTAGACTGAACCGTGGCCTTGACAAACTCAGCATCACCGTTGGAGTGGACGGCACACTCTACAAACTCCATCCACAGTGAGTGGCCAATCTGCAGATGCTGGGAGAGTGTATAAACGAGACCATGAATGTCTTTAGCAGATAATATTTGCCACTGATAATTGAGATTTAGGTAAATTAGTGGTTTTCAAAGTACCAGTTGACATGGGGTGAAGGGCTTTTGTAAGGGGCGGATTATTAAAATTATACCACAATAGCCTGACATGACAGTGTAAAATTATCCGTTCCTCATTACGCTTGTTAATGTAGCAGAGGTGTTAAAGCTGAGCTATAAATTACAGTGAGGTCAATAAGTATTTGATCACCCTGTGATTTTGCAAGTTCTCTTACTTAGAAATCAAGGAGGGGTCTACAATTTTCAGCATAGGTGCATTTCCACTATGAGAGACAGAATCTCAAAATAAAAATCCGGAAATCACATTGTATAATTTTTTTTAACAATTTATTTGTGAATTACTGTGTCAAAAAAGTATTTGATCACTTGCTTATCAGCCAGATTTCTGACCCTCAAAGACCTGTTATTTTGCTTTTAAATAGTCCAGCTACACTCTGCTCATGATTCGTTAGCTGTCATAAAGACACCTGTGCACCACACAATCAACCAAAGTCTAAGTAGCAACATGGGCAAACCCAAAGAGCTGTCAAAAGACACAAGAGACAAAATTGTAGACCTTCACAAAGCTGGAAAGGGCTACGGTGCAATTGCCAAGTGGCTTGGTGAAAAAAAAAAAAACAGTTGGAGCAATTGTCAGAAAATGGAAGAGGCTAATGATGACTGTCAATTAGAGGTCGACCGATATATCGTCCGGCCGATATATCGGGCCGATATTTGCCATTTTTTAATATATCGGCATCGGACGATATCCGTGTTTAGTAGTGCCGATTTAAAGTCAGGCACGTCTGCGGGCAGCCCCGTGTTATTGGTGCGGTTGAACGCTACTGTGAAGGACCCCAAGCCAAAACTTTTGTAAGATTCAATAACATTTCTGAGAGATAAAGGTAAGGCTTAAATTCTGATATTTCAAATGCAGTGTTGTGATTACTCCGCCCCGCTCGGAGGCAGTGCTGCATGGAGGGTGGTTATATCCACGGGTCGGGTAATAATAAAGTGCATTCTAATTACTTGTGGGTGGGTCGTGCGTGGGTGAGATAAATCAATAATGATGTAAACATTAACTACATTTTCTAAAATCTGAACCTGGGTTATGTGGTCAGGACCGTGGCGCCAGCTTCCTTTTAAATATATTTTGATGATTGCACCTGATGCGACCGTCCTCTCCGTCACCTCAGATACTTCAAGTTTATACCTATGGTCACATCCAGATGTCAGTAAACGTTATTTTTTTCTGCATGGATTTGGCTTAAAAGCACGAGTGATTAAGTCTATATAAGTGTGCAGCAATGGGAAAATCAGCTGTTAAAATGAACCATCCATTCATCATATCAGCATGCAAAACTAAGAATTAGAGTAATTGTAATAGGAAGATCGTGTGCGGTTAAATAAATCAGAGAAAAATATAGGTGCTGGAGGGTGGCGGGCGGATTACACTATTGCCTGATTTTGCTTTATTTCGTCGTCTAAAATAAGATTTTGCTATCTTTTGTCGTCAAAAGTATTCTGAAACAAGTCACAACTGAGCCGCTGTGCATATCCATTTAAACAGCGGTGTTTCGTTTATGAATGAACGTGCGTTTTTAAACGAATCTAGTGAAATGATTCAATTTCCCATTCATAAAGAGAGTCATTTGCTTTATTCAGGAAAAATTCAACTGTTCGAACAAATCAAATGAATGATATGATTCAGTAATTAAATCGGTGTCTTGCCGCCACCTGCTGGCAGGTCCTCTCAGTTATATAAATCATTTAATATTTCTGTATTCAAAATTTTATATTTAAAACATTAAAGTTTAACATTAATCTCAGCTCTTAAACTTTATGTAAATGATAACAGTTTTTATATTATCTGTTTTATATATTTAATACTTGGTAAGTTCGATTTGTTTGGTTAAATTTGGTTAAATCTTTTATAATAATACTGTGCAGTGCACAAAATCAAGATGCTTCATTGTGTTCATTGTTGTTCATGATGTTAAGTTTAGAAATGATGTGCATCCACTTATTACATCCACTTATACATCCACTTAGTGTGACATTTTAGCATGCAAATAAAGGGGAGAACTTCAAGATATCGGCCCTAAAAATCGGCCAAAAAAAATCGGCAGCACATATCGTCCATCGGCCATCGGCTGACCCTGACCTCTAAACATCGGCATCGGTTATAGAAAAACCCATATCGGTCGACCTCTACTGTCAGTGTCCCTCGGACTAGGGCCCCACAGAAGATCTCTTCTCCTGGGGTATCAATGATGCAAAGAATGGTGAAGAATCAGACCAGAACTACACGGGAGGAGCTGGTTAATGCCGTGAAGAGAGCTGGGACCATCGTTTCCAAGGCTACTATCAGTAATACACCAAGACGTTATGGTTTAAAATCTTGCATCGCACGGAAGGTTCCCCTGCTTAAGTCAACCCATGTCCATGCCCGTCTGAAGTTTGCCAGGGACCATTTGGATGATCCAGAGGAGTCATGGGAGAAAGTCCTGTGGTCAGATAAGCCGAAAGTAGAACTTTTTGGTCTTAACTCCATTCGCCGTGTTTGGAGGAAGAAGAATGATGAGTATCATCCCAATAATACCATACCTACAGTGAAGCATGGGGCTGGAAGCATCATGCTCTGGGGGTGTTTTTCTGCACAGGGGACAGGACGACTGCACTGTATTAAGGAGAGTATGAACGGGGCCATGTATTGTGACATATTGGGCAAAAACCTCCTTCCCTCAGTCAGAGCATTAAAGATGGGTTGTGGCTGGGTTTTCCAACATGAAAATGACCCAAAGCACACAGCCAGGAAAACCAAGGGGTGGCTCCATAAGAAGCATATCAAGGTTCTGGAGTGGCCTAGCCAGTCTCCAGACCTAAATCCAATAGAAAATCTTTGGAGGGAGCTGAAACTCTGTGTTGCTCAGCGACAGCCCCAAACCTGACAGATCTAGAGAAGATGTGTATGGAGGAGTGGGCCAAAACTCCTCCTGCAGTGTGTGCAAACCTGGTGAAGAACTACAGGAACCGTTTGACTTCTGTAATTGTTAACAAAGGCTTCTGTACCAAATATAATTTTTTTTTGACTCAAGTGATCAAATACTTATTTGACACAGTAATTCACAAATAAATTGTTAAAAAGTCAAGTCATACAATGTGATTTCCGGGATTTTATTTTTAGATTCTGTCTCACAGTGGAAATGCACCTATGCTGAAAATTGTAGACCCCTCCATGATTTCTAAGTAAGAGAACTTGCAAAATCACAGGGTGATCAAATACTTATTGACCTCACTGTATATGATCCTTCATGCCCTATAATATTTATGAGGTCCTGATCTTCCATCTTTCACCTCAGTCAGCCTAAAAACAGATTAATCCTTAAAAATCAATGATCCTTTTACATTTGCTGAAAACATCTGCTTGGTTAAGATGAGGTTATTTCTCTCCTTTTTATATGGTAAAGCTTTAAAGCTTCTAATGTTACATATTTTCCTCTTTCTAGTCAGTGACGGACACAGTCATAGGCGACATAAGGCAGCAATATTCATCACAGAGCACCGCTTCGTGCAAAGCCGTCATAGAAGCTTGATCTCTCATCCATGCACTCTCTGTTCCAAGATAGAAATATTACACACAGTTATAGGCTCAATTTAGATTTGTTTTTACAAACTTAAGTTTTTATTTTAATGGAAAAATGTCAAACTACTTTTCAAAGCTTAGGGGTCAATACATTCATTAAAAAAAGTATTTTTATTTCGCAAGGACACATTACATTGATAAAAAGTGGCATTAAAGATATTTTATAAGGTTACAAAAGATTTATTTTCAAATAAATGCTGTTTTCAACATAATTTAATAATTTATTATATAAGAGAATTTTTCTAAACAGCAATTCAGCTTATTGGAATGTTTTCTGAAGGATCATCTAACACTGAAAGCTGAAGTTATGTCTGCTGAAAATTCAGCTTTACATCACAGGATTAAATTACATTATAAAATATATTCAAATAGAAAACGGCTTTTTTAAAATTTTAATAATTGTCAACAACTTTTCAGTTTTTACTGTATTTTTTAATAAAATAATATATATAAACAGGGGTGCGCATACGTTTTTATTAGCCTGGTTTTCATAAGAGTACCTGTCGATTTGATTTGGTCCAACTCAATGTTGTGCTTTTAAACATTGTTTTCAAAAGCCCCCTACCTACCTTACTGAGAATCACTTTTGAAAAGAGTCATTTTGTCAATCAAAAATGACAGATGGCGTTTTATGCTCAGAAAACATTGAATATGGTAAAAAGTTTGGCACATTTGATGTGAAAATTTAACATGGAATGGCTCGTAGTGGGACTTTTTTTTTTCAGTGATTGCTTTGATAGAAAAAAATACTCCTATTCTCATTTAGGCTTCTATTCTCATTTTGGCTTTGAAATAAAGTGAGTTTGAAATGAGTTTTGATTTTCACTTTAGCAAAAGCAAGCCAAGCATATATCCTGATTTGGTCGTTTCAGCTTTATTCACACTCTTATTTAAAAAAATAAGACTACTGGCTATTAAAAAAGGGACAATGTGTTTGGTAAATTCTCTTATAACTCCCTTGTTTGTCCTGAACATTTAAACTGCCTACTGTTCTTCAGAAAAATCCTTCAGGTCTCACAAATTCTTTGTTTTTTGCATTTCTCTGTGTTTGAACCCTTTCCAACAATGATTGTGATTTTGAAATCCATCTTTTCACACTGTGTTTCCTTCTGAAATAGTTGCATATGAGTCTGTCAGTTGTCTTCAGTGTGAAAAGATGGATCTCAAAATCATAGAGTCTTTGTTGGAAAGGGTTTAACCATGTCTTTTTTTGCTAAATATCTTATTCAGGTCAGTACTAAATAAAAAAATAACATAACATGCATTTTGTATGATCCCTCTTATTTTGGTAAAACACCATTTTGCAGATTCTGCAAGGTTTATGTAAACTTTGATTTTAACTTTGAGTTTAGTTTGAGCACTAAACTCTCTTTCATGTCTTATTGAGCTTAAACTGTCAAATACACAAGTTTATGTTAAAAATACATGAGTTACAAAAATGGTTATGTCTATGAAGGTAAACGGCTGGCATCAGCATAATATACAGTAAATAAATTTAAAAAAAATCACTGCTCTCTTGTCTTTGAGGCTGGGACTCTAAATAGTGTT
Organism: Garra rufa; assembly: GCF_049309525.1. NCBI lineage: Eukaryota > Metazoa > Chordata > Actinopteri > Cypriniformes > Cyprinidae > Garra > Garra rufa. The sequence continues at coordinate 47,374,960 of NC_133365.1, read as the reverse complement.
TTGTGCATGTCTGTGCAGCAAACGTCAGAACAGTTGACATGCTTTGCTCAAACTTTCATGTCAAGTCAAGTCACCTTTATTTATATAGCGCTTTTAACAATACAGATTGTGTCAAGGCAACTGCACAGTATTTAAACAGCACCATAGTGTGTAAGTAACGCATTATTGTAAATAATAAATTTTTCACCCGTCAGGGCTTTAGAACCGATGCCCCATTGTCAATGGCGGCACAGTTGGTGGTTGGAACTGCAGATTAAGGGGTGGTAATATTAAAATAAGATCTCTTTTCTATGTCACGTGCGAATTCTTTCACATTTTCTGGGTTGGTAGATGCACCAGGAACCCGATTATAGCACATAAACATGGAAAAAGTCAGATTATCATGAAAATTAAAATGCAAACTTAAAATATGAATAAATGCTGTAATAGAAAAAAATAATAATAATGTAACATGAGTTTTGAAATGTGTAGATTTCTAATTGTGCTCATACTCTGATTTCCTCATTCTGAAGTCCTGTTATTCATCCATGCTGGCTCTCCTCTTTTGTCTCATCAGCTTTGCTACCATCATGCGGGAGACATTAAGAGACCTGGCACCCAACTGTGAGGTTACTCTCGTCCAATCAGAAGATGGCAGTGGAAAAGGTGCTGCCCTCATCACGGCTGTGGCTTGTCGATTAAGAGATGCTGGAAAGTAGAGACTGAGCAAAATAATGTAAAGGGGAAAACATAATAAGGGAGAAATTACTTACTGAGCTTCCAGAGATTTTTATTTTTATTTGTTTTGTGCCATGAGGTGACCTTACCGAAACAACACTCCTGTCTGTAAAAGAATGTACCTTATTTATTTTTGTTCCATTTTATGCTTTAGGTTATTCATTGCAAGGACCTAGCAAATGCTGCTGGGGGATTGTTTGTAGAAAAGAGGGAAAAATTAAGCAGAAGGAAAACTAAAAGCAATATATTTGTATTAATACTGATTTGAATTACTGAACTGTACTATCTGAAAAAAGCACAAAGCGATTTTATTCACCTGTTGAGCTGTGAATGATGTAATTTATTTCAGTACTTAACTAGAGTTCATGCGTATTTCCAGGATGCAGATTAAAGGATTCATTTACTCACTGTGAAGTAGGTTAATAAAAAATATTAAATAATAATAAATAATATCTTTATTTTGGGGTAGTTTTGGATGAGTTTGTTTTGTCATCAGAACAGATTTGGAGAAACTTGGCATTACATCACTTGCTCACCAATGGATCCTCTGCAGTGAATGGGTGCCGTCAGAATCCAAATAGCTGATTAAAAAAAAAACAATCTTCAGACTTCAGTTCATCAATGTCTTGTGAAACAAAACATTGCTTATTTGTAAGAACAACTCGTGTAGCAATTGTTGTAATGCTAAATTTCTCCATATGTGTCGATTAAAAAAAAAAAAAAAACAGACTTCCCCCGGATTTTAATTATTTGAGGAAAACTATTCCTTTCAATATTTCAATGCTGATTTTTAAGCGAGAAAGATCTCTTAATTTGTGTCTGTGCTGCTGTTCCTGTTACTAAAGTACAGTCCTGCTGCTATTGGACTGAGCTGAAGCTAATTTAATTAGTCTTCTGAACAGGTCTAATGCTGAACTGAAGAAAGCTGTCAGGTGAAAGCTTTTTGAGGGCTAACTTGATGGTTTGAGGAAATTGGCTTTTAAGTGCTGTACTGTAAGTTACAGAATTTAGTCTTTCAGTATAATATGTACTAATGCAATCCAAACTAAAATATCTTGTATACAGACTGAAGTAAATGTTGCTCTTCATGTTTAAATGCACAATATTAATTGCATCTGCACTTTTTAGGTTGGAAATGGCAGGTAAAATTATCACCGTTAGATGTCAAGGCTAGAGACTCACACTGTGAAAATGAACGCGTCAAATTGTGTCTTTTCTTGCAGCCCTGGTGGGATATTTATTATTGATGAATGTCGCCATTGCTGATCAGCTTCGCAGTTTATCATGTTGTGGATAATGTCAGGGTTTCTCCGACAGCTGTAAGGTGCAATTTTCTTTGAGCAAATACTGAGTGTGTGTCATTTTGTCAGACTTTCAGTACCGTAAGGTACCTTCTGTAAACTTGCCCCCCTTAGTCTAGTAATTATGTAAGATCAATTTGGTCATTTGTAAATGATTTTGCTTATTTATCTACTTGATTGAATTGCTTTGTTGGTTGGATTAATTTTACAGTGTAATTTCTGCAAATTGCTTTTCATATTTCCCTTTGACTTCAACCTGCCTGTTTCGTTCACACTAGAACGGTTCCAGACAATAAAGATTGACATCACCGGCTACCTCTGATATAGTGCATTACCAATTGCTGAAATTGATGGAGCCTACTAGATAATGTCAGGTCATCTATTATTGTATGTAATTTCAGTCTGCACACAAAGGCAATGCAGAAATATCCCTCCGGCTATAGCCTTGTTTTTTTTTTATATATATAAATACATGAACACTGTAGGCTCTGATGTCAAGAAATGTACATGTGCAAAGTATTATCCATACATTTATGTTGGAGTAGCTGTAAGACAGGTTTGATTTGAAGTTTTTTTTTTTTTTTTACTTAAATATGACTATACATGTTACATGTATAGTCATATTTAAGTAAAAAAAAACAAAAAAAAAAAACAAAAAACATGTACATTACGGTTTAAAGGTTTGGGTTTAAAGGTAAGGTTTTGTTTGTTTGCTTGTTAGAAGTCTCAATGCAGTCATTACTCCAGTCTTAAGGGTTGCATGATCTTTCAGAAATGTCTAATACAGTGCCTTGCGAAAGTATTCATACCTCTGCATTTCATTTCACGTTTTGTTGTTAAACTGCTTTAAAAAGAAAAAAAAAAAATCCTTGTCAACCTATACTCTATACACCATAATAGCAAATCAGAAAAACAGTTTAAAATATTTGAAAATTTATTAAAAAATAAAAAAACAATGATTCCATTGCATAAGTATTCATACCCTTATCTGGGACAGACAAAATTTCACTCACGAGCATTCATAAAGCTTGTAGATGTTACTACACTTTGGGTGAAGCTAACCTGTGGCAAATTCAATTTAATGTGTATGATTTGGAAATTCATACACGTCTTAAGTCTAACAGCTGAAAATGCATATCAGAGCAAAAACCAAGCCCTGAGGTAAAAAAATAAAAACTGCCTGTAGAGCTTAGAAACAGAATGGCATTAAGCCACACATCCGGGGAAGTGTTCTGAGCTAGCCTCCTGGCCAAACTGAACAATTGATGCAGACAAGCTTTGACTGGTGACCAAGATCCTGATGGTCACTCTAGTTGAGCTTCATGATCAGTTGTGAAGATAGGAGAAACCTACAGATAGACGAACATCACTGCAACACTCCACTGGTCTGTGCTTTATGGCAGTGTGGCAAGACACAATCCTCTCCTCTGTGAAGACACATGAAAACGCATTCACAATTTTCAAAAAAGCGCCTGAAGAACCCTCAGACTGTGATAAACAAGATTTTCTGCTCTATTCCAAACATCATGTATGTAGGAAGCCAGGTACTTCTCATCACCAGCAGAGTACCATCCCAAAAGTAAATTGTGCTGGAAGCAGTGTCATGCTGTGGGGCTGTTTTTCAGTGGCAGGGACTCATCAGAGTGGAAGAAAAGCTCAACACAGCAACATAGAGAGATATCTTTAATGAAAACCCAGGCCAGAGCATTCAGAACCTCAAACTGGGCAGAAGGTTCATGTTCCAACAGGACAATAACCTTAAGCACACAGCAAGAGTGGCTTATACAGCTCTGTGAATGTCCTTGAGTGGTCCAACCAGAGCCTGGGCTTGAAAATGTGCGCCTAGCCCCATCCAACCTGATGGAAGAGTTTAGGAGAAAAATGGCAGATAGTTGTCAAATGCTGATATGCTTCATGCTTCAGCTAAGTACTGAGTTAAGGGTATGAATACTTACAGTATGCAATGTACTTATTTCAGTTTTTTGTTGTGACAGTTCTGTTTTTGCTTTGTCGTAGTGTATAAAATGTAGATTGATGTGGAAAAAAGTAATTTAAAGCATTTTGTTGCTGAGAACTCCTTTAACAACAAGAGGTACACTTAATGTAACAGTAATTAATGAAAAAATACAAATATATTTTGTTAAACTAGTTCTATATAATCCTAGCCACCCAAACCTGTATGCTTCTACTGTATCTAGTGCTCAGTGATTTCACAAAGGCTTTCATTCTAGCATCTTGTAAACACACTGTTTATAGCTAGACTTTGAAATATTCATAAAGCTTTTCTCATCTAGTTTTGTGGAATTTTACATGCTTTATTTCCGTTCAGCACTGTCGTTTCTGCATGCATGGTTTTTTTTCCCCTCCAAAAGCCTGTCAGTCATTTATATTGAGTTGTGTGAATTTATGAATGACTAACAGGTTTCCTGTTCAGTATTCCTGTCCATTCTGTGCCTGTGAGGTATCTGCTTATTCTAGTAGGGCTCCATGGACAATAACTCATGAATATTTAAGGTCAGATCAGGTCTGCTCTGCTGCAGCTTTCAAATGTTCTGTAAGGCACCTGTACCTAAATACCCCCTGTTGCAGTGGACATTTTTCATATATTCAGTGTATGCATGCTAAAGGCCCCTTCAGAGATTCCCCTTGGCATATGTACAGTAGGGATGACTTTAACATACATGTTATTGCATTCTGTTTTTGATTTTTAAGATCCCTGGAAACAAACTCCACACCTATACAGGACATTCAAAGGTCATTTAAATGTTCATAGAATGTTGTTGTTGAGATTAATAAGCTATAATGTGGTGTTGTGACAGCTATTTTGCAATGCCATTATGTATACGTTTCAATACTAATATAAGAAAATCCATCTTAAGAATATTATAATCGTAATAATCGAAACTAAGAATGGTAAAACTAAACATGTCCATGAAGCAATTTATCTTTTAAAGTTATTTTAGGTACTAAGGAAACAGTCCTTGAAATAAAATGAATAAAGGCATGTGATAAGAAAAGAGAAAAATCAAGCTTAAGGTCAATGTGAACAGAACCTTTGTTTCATTTAGCCTCGGTTTATCAGATTATACAAGAAGTATGAAAATATTCATGTATTGATACTGTAAAATGTAAGATTAGAAGCATGACAAGAGAAGAGTCAGATGTGTTTGAACAATCATGTTGAAAAGTTTTTTTTTTCATCATTGTCATTTCCACTGACGAAGGCTATTGAACCTGAAACATATGGAAGCCTGTTTCGGCCACTGAATAAAAAAATAAAACAAGATTATTGCGATTTATCTCACAACTTTTTTTCTCAGAATTGCGTTATACAAAATTGCAATTCTGACTTTTTTCTCAGAATTGTGAGATTTAAACTTACAGTTTTTTAAGTTATAAAGTCAGAATTCTGAGATATAAACTCTCAATTCTGTAAACATATGAGTCTTTTTTTTTCTCCTCAGAACTGGACTTTTATAACCATAATATTGACGAAAAAAAGTTTGAAATGTGAGAAAAACTCGCAATTGCGGAAGAAAAAAAAAGTCGCAATTGCAAGTTTATTTCTCGCTATTCTGACTTTGTTTCTCGCAATTGTGAGTTTATATTCCACAATTCTGACTTTATATCTAGCAATTCTAACTTTATAACTTATCATGCGTTTATGCGATGCAATTCTGAGAAAAACAAAAGTTGCCCGGACTCCGTCCCCCCATTTCCAGCCCAGGGGCCTCATTTATAAAACTTTCTTACGCACTGATTTGATCTTAGAGTGTTCGTACGATCAAATCCACGTCAAAGTACAGATTTATAAAAACCGTCTTTGACGTGGAAAAGTACTTATCTCCACGTCAGATTCCAGCTTGGCGTACGACCGTTTCCTTGTGGTAATGCCTGGTATTGCAGATAGTTCAGCCTCACTATAATTTGATTTCTTGCGCTCCTTTTTACTTGCCATTGTCACAGAGTTTTTGCTTTAGGAATGAGCTCATTTTATATGTTAATTAATTAAGCAGGGGCGTTTCTTACGGCGGAACATTCAGCTGCACACAATTCCACGATCATTTGTGATTTATAACCGAATGACTGGCGTATGCATGGATTTCGTGGTACGTTCGTTTTCTCTGAATCGCTCTTACGTTCAAATCAGAAAAGTTCTTAGATAAAATCAAGGATGGTTTCTACGCAAGTCTTTATAAATGAGGCCCCTGGTCCCAACTGAAAGGCTGGCATGACATCCGTGTATTGACTCTCTGGTATTGATTTAATGAAGAACTGGGTAACATGATCTGGGGCCTCATTTATAAAGACTTGCGTAGAAACCATCCTTGATTTTATCTAAGAACTTTTCTGATTTGATCGTAAGAGCGATTCAGAGAAAACGAACGTACCACGAAATCCATGCGTACGCCAGTCATTCGGTTATAAATCACAAATGATCGTGGAATTGTGTGCAGCTGAATGTTCCGCCGTCGAAACGCCCCTGCTTAATTAATTAACATATAAAACGAGCTCATTCCTAAAGCAAAAACTCGGTGACAATGGCAAGTAAAAAGGAGCGCAAGAAATCAAATTATAGTGAGGCTGAACTATCTGCAATACCAGGCATTACCACAAGGAAACGGTCGTACGCCAAGCTGGAATCTGACGTGGAGATAAGTACTTTCCACGTCAAAGACGGTTTTTATAAATCTGTACTTTGACGTGGATTTGATCGTACGAACACTCTAAGATCAAATCAGTGCGTAAGAAAGTTTTATAAATGAGGCCCCAGGCTTTTTTTTTTATATAAAACACATGTTTACTGTACTTGGTTGATTGCTTCAGCAGTCTGATCATACAAAAAGTAGAAGGTGATGGTTTGTGATAGTTTCCTTTTAGATTTGCAGCACTTTGACTGTGCCAATAAATAACAGGCTGTCATTGAGTTTTGAAGAAGACCTTATTGACTTAAAGGAATTTTAAGTGTCTATGCAATTCTGAGAAAAAAAGTCAGAATTGTGACATGTACTGTACACTTGCAATTGCAAGAAAAAAGTCTGAATTGTGAGATCAAAATGTGGTGGAAATGGGCTTTCGTACTAAACCCTTGGAAAAACACATTTCACCTTCATAGAACACCACAAGCAATCTGTTGAAGCTTTTGACACTTTCAACATGATCATATTCAACATGTACAATGACAGCAGCTGAGTATTTATTGTATGTCACAACCAGTGGTGGAAATGGCCGAAATTCACTGGGGGGGACTCTAGCTTGGAAAGTAATAATGGTAATTTTAGATGACCTTTCTGATGCATTTAATTATAAAACCCTTTATAATCTATAATAACATTTATTAACAACGTATTTCATATTTTCATATTTTCTTGTGTATTAAGACAAGCATTTGCAATTCTGTCCAATTATTAATCATTAAATGTATGTCATTATTGTGCCAAAAAAATTAATTTATAAACTTTCAAAAATGTGCATAGTTAAATTAAAATAATAAGATATATTCGGGAAGAATACGTTTTGAGTAAAATGTAATCAGCATCAACAATTAATCTTTGCACAGCACAGAAGAACACACATTTTTGACTCAGAGGTGGCGTTAATGCATCTCATAATAACGATGCTATTAGATTAATGTTTTAAATAATAATTATTTAATTAATTCAATGATTTAAATGACTCAATTTATACTTTAAAAATTCAACTGAAGCTGCCAGTTGGTAGCAGCAAGTCAAAAGCATCATTTAATTGATTCGTTCACACGGCTGATTCGTTTAGGAACAAAGCAAGTGACTCTCTTTATAAATGAATCATTGATTCACTAGATTTGTTCAAAAGCGCATCTTCATTCATAAACGAAAGAAGCGCTGTGTTTTCTTGGAGATGCGCAGCAGCTCAGCTCTTGATGAAATAGTGCACAATCAAACAATAGTTGCTGTGTTTTTAGTCTACATTGTTATGTTTGCTATACGTTTTTGTGCAGAACTGGTCACTTTCGTAGTCTTATGAATGGCTAAAATTTTTAAATAATTTTAATTTCCAAATAAACCTAACCAGTTGCAAGTGACCCCCCCCCCCCCCTTTAAATCAACCCTCCCCCAGCCTTGCTCACAACTGACCAGAAATAAAGGTCTTGAAAATCATCCTTGTAATGACCATCTGGTAAAGTTTGATAGGATTTAATGAAGAACTGGGTAACATGATTAGTCTCTTTTTTTTTTTTTTTTTTACACAAAGAGTAGCCAAAAATGAATTAATCATGTTAGAATGCAAAAAGAAACTTCACCCTTCTGAATGGTGATCTGTTCATACAAAAAGTAGAAGATGATGGTTTGTGATGGTTTCCTTTTAGATTTGAAGCACTTTGCCTGCACCAGAATAAATAACAGGCTGTCATTGACTTTTAAAGGAATGTCAAAGGCCTGCTTTTAAAATGGCCAGTGATTTAAGAAGAAAAGTGCCTCTGTGTAATATCATAATTTTCCTATCTACAGTAGCTACATGTTGTACTACTGTCCTGTATTATAGTCTCTGTGCTGTACAAGTGGAACAGGAAGTGATAGAGGATTATCTGTGACCTGTCAGACATACTTATATGTTTCCAAAGGCTGCATAGCAGAAGGTCAAGCATGTATAAAAAGTACAGGCTATAAATGGGTCTTTCGACGTAACTAGTTATGCCCTAACCCACTAGATCGGATGTCTAACAGTCATTTGATCACACTGTAAACAAAATCTGTAGAAATTACAGTATTACTGGCAGCTGGTTGCCAGTAACTTACTGTAAATTTAAATTTATGCTATTTACTGGCAACAGTTTGTTCAAAGTTAATTGAACATTAAACATTAACAAGTCTTTATCTTTACAGAATAAAACTAAAATAACAGTCTCATGCAAAGCATTCTGGGAACCAAAATCTGAAGGAAAAAACAGAAAAAGGTTGATGAAGGTTTCTGGTTCCCAGAATGCTTTGCAGTAGGTTGTTATTTTATAGTTTTATTCTGTAAAGACAAAGACTTGTTAATGTTAAATGTTCATTTAACTTTGAACAAACTGTTGCCAGTAAATAACATAAATTAAAAATCTACAGTAAGTTACTGGAAACCAGCTGCAGAACTACAGCAAATTTTTTACAGTGCACAAATCCAATTAATGCCATTCTGCTGCAGTTCTTTGCTGCATTTTTTTTCCCAATTTGGCTAACTGGAAAACTGAACAAAGAGGCCCGGAAGATCACATGGGGCACTGTGAAAAACTACATTTTTTTTTTTTTAAAGCACTGTGAAAGCGGTGGTCACTGCGATACCTTTCAAATTTGACCTGTGCCTCCGAAAGAGAGAATAATAGAGCTTTCAGCTTACTTCCTCTGTGAACTGGAGTATTAAGACTAAATGATCATTTAACTCTTTTCTGAAATGTCAAATCCATATTCAAACAAGTTTCAAGAGCTGGTTTCAAATGAGGCCCTCTATTAGCACTGCATGCGTTAAGGACCTCTGTATTCTTAAACAATCAAAGGGCAACTTGAACATTTTCTTGTCCAACTTTACCCCTTTCATTTAATTCAACAGGTTCCACTTAATCACATTTAATACCTGCGTTTTAGTTTCCTCTTTAAGGTGTTTCACAGTCAATGAGAAATGTAGAGGAAATAGAGGACATTGTGACTTTTTTTTTATTTAATAGTCTTTCATCACTTGCATAACAGAGAGTATATGCAAACCGTAGTAGTATCATTTTGTACTAGGAAAGACCTAGGATGTAATGTTCTGTAACATACTCCCATTAGATGTCATTACTTGCATTACATATGATTGAGGTTTGAATGTGTGTAATTTTGTTTTGTGTTCCCAATGCAGAGAAGAGAAAATCCTGCAGGTTTGGAAACGACACAAGGGTGAGTAAACAATTTAAAACATGAGTTTATTTTTGTGTAAACTATCCCTTTTATTAATTATCTTGCTGTTAGGATATATTTGCAAAATGTAAACTGATGCTATAATTTAATTGTATGATGGTAATAGATACTTACAGTTGAGGTCAAAAGTTTACATACACTTGATTCTTAATACTGTGTTGTTACCTGAATGAGCCACAGCTGTGTTTATGTTTGTTTAGTGATAGTTGTTCATGCGTCCCCTGCTTGTCCTAAACAGTTAAACTACCTGATGTTCTTTAGAAAAACCCTTTAGGTCCCACAAGTTCTTTGTTTTTTCAGCAATGACTGTATGATTTTGAGATCCATCTTCAGGTTCCAATGCTCACTGATGCTTCAGAAGGAAACACGATGCATTAAGAGCTTTGAAGATTTGGAGATCAGGGTAAATGTAACTTATTTTCTTCTTCTGGGAAACATGTAAGTATCTTCTGTAGCTTCTGATGGGCAGTAATAAATAAATAAAAAATTGGGTGAGATTAAACAAGAAAAATGTACACATCTTCATTCTGTTCAAAAGTTTTCACCCCCGGCTTTTTCCTTATGGAGCATTTAAACATTCTGTAATAGTTGGATATGAGTTCCTCAGTTGTTCTCGGTGTGAAAAGGTGGGTCTTAGAATCATACAGTCATTGTTGGAAAGGGTTCAAATACAGAAAAATACTGAAAAACCAAATATTTTTTGGGTCCTGAAGAACAATAAGCAGTTTAACTGTTCAGAACAAGCAAGGGACTCATAAACAACTATCACAAAAAAAAACAAAACAGCTGTGGATCATTCAGGTAACAATACAGTATTAAGAACTAATCATATGTAAACTTTTGAACAGGGTAATTTTTCTAAATTCAACTATTATTTTCTCTTGTAAACTATATGTAAACATCTTTTATGTGAAATATCATATTCAGGTCAGTACTAAATAAAAAATAGATGCATTTTGTATGATCCCTCTCATTTTCGTAAAATAATTAACATTTTGCAGATTCTGCAATGTGTATGTAAACTTTTGACCTCAATTGTACTTTTCAAAAGGTTTGGGGTCAGTATGATTAGTATTTTATAAAAAGTAATAATTTATTCAGCAACATTCTACATTAAAGTGACAGTAAAGACATTTGTAATGTTAGAAATTATTTCTGTTGTAAATAAGTACTGGTTTTATAATCCACAGCTTCAACAAAAATATTAAGAAGTTAAGAAAACAGTTTTTTTTAATGTATAATAATAAATATTTATTTAGCACCAAATAAGCATATAAGAAGCTTTCCAAGTGCAGGATTAAATTACATTTTAAAATGTATTAAAATAGAAAGTTCACCAAGGAGTAATGTACAATAACTGTAAATCCTTGGAGAAAACACATTATTGAATGCTACAATCTGCTGAAGCCTTTGACACTTTCAACACAACCCTATACTCAGTGTGTACAATAACAGCATGCTGAGTCTTTTATTTCTTTTATGTCACAATTGAGCCTAACTAAAAGACTGAAAGGACAGTTGGTCTATCCTTGTACTGACCATCTGGTAAAGGTTATTATAGCTTTTCAGTGTTAAAAATAAAGAATTATGTGATTAGGCCTTTTTTCAGACAGAGTAGCCAAGTGAATAAATGAACAACATTATAATGTAGACCAGCTGTGTGAGAGACACAACCGTGAACTGATTATAGCTTGTGATTGACTTCAATCCAGCTCGTAGAGTCAGTAATGTAATAAAAAGCATGCAAATCTACAGAATGCAGCAGTTGTGACTAATCGCTGTTCCTAAAATTGCTGCCAAGTTAGTGTGTTTTAAAGCTTTGTAGCTGGTTCAGATCTGTATTCATGAGCTCACTGTGACTTAAAGGCCTTTTGCGTCATATATTTGATAAAAGCTAAACTCAAAAGGGCTACAATGGAGAAGGTATCTGGCCTAATCATTGGGGATATTGTGCTGAAATGAGCATGAACTCCTCTGAGACAGAACCTTGGATTTCCTTGACTGCTCTAAGGCTGTGCATCCGTTAAAATATTTGTTTGTTGAGCTCCAGCTACTTGCATTTTAAATGCCCTGCTGGTTCTTCCAATGACTGTGATACTGTCCTGTGATGTCGCCTCAAATCATAATGAATGTTGTTATTATGTTGCAGTGTTTGTGATAATGAATCGTATGCCTTGTTTATATACAGTGCCTTGCAAAAGTATTCATACCCTTCATTTTTTTCACATTTGTGACCCTGGACCACAAAACCAGTCATAAGGTTAAATTTTACAAAACTGAGATATACAGTATACATCATATGAAAGCTCAATAAATAAGCTTTCTATTGATGTATGGTTTGTTAGGATAGGACAATATTTGGCCGAGATACATCTATTTGAAAATCTGAAATCTAAGGGTGCAAAAAATCTAAATACTGAGAAAATTACCTTTAAAGTTGTCCAAATTAAGTTCTTAGCAATGCATATTACTAATCAAAAATTACATTGTGACAGGTTTACAGTAGGAATTTTACAAAAAATCTTCATGGAACATGATCTTTACTTAATTTCCTAATGATTTTTGACATAAAAGAAAAATCAATAATTTTGACCCATACAATGTATTTTTGGCTATTGCTACAAATATACCCCAGCGACTTAAGACTGGTTTTGTGGTCAAGGGTCACATTTTGTTTTGTTGCAGCATTATGCCATTATACTGCTTTAAATTAGTTTCCCCCCCACATCAGTTTACACTCCATACACCATAATAATGACAAAGCAAAAACCAGATTTGCAAATTTTACAAATTTATTAAAAATAAAACGCTGAAATAAGTACATTGCATAAGTATTCATACCCATAACTCAGTACATAGTTGAAGCACCTTTACAGCCTCAAGTCTTTTTGGGTATGATGTGACAAGCTTTGCACATCTGCATTTGGCAATATCTGCTATTCTTTTTCACCTTTTCACCTCTCAAGCTCTGTCAGCTTGGATGGGGGCTGGCAGACATTTTCTAGAGTCCTAGTTGTTCCGATCGTCTTCCATTATGGATAATGGAGGCTACATGCTTCTGTGAACCTTCAATGGAGCAGATTTTTTTCGTAACTCTTCCCTAGATCATTACCTTAACGCAAGTCTTTCATTGAGCTCTACAGGCAGTTATCTTGACCTCAGGACTTGGTTATCGCTCTGATATGCATTTTCAGCTGTTAGACCTTTTCTGAGAGGTGTGTGCCTTTCTAAATCATACTCATTCAAATGAATTTGCCACAGTTTAACTCCACTCGAAGTGTAATAACATCTAGAAGCAATATGAATGCTCCTGAGCTAGTTTTTTATTTCTAATAAATTTGCAAAGTTGTTACAAACCTGTTTGTGCTTTGTCATTATGGTGTATGAGATGTAGATTGATGTGGGGAAAAAAAGTAATTTAAAGCAGTTTAACATAATGCTGCAACAAAAGGGGTATGAACACTTTTGCAAGGCACTGTAGATGTAAACTATTATTTTTGTAAATAATCCCACAGAAATGGGAGGGACTAAGCTCTTTTGGCAAGCTATTTAGGATCAATTAACCATTATTAAGTTAATTTAGCGCCACGACGAGCAAAAAAAAAAAGCAATTGTTAATGTAAGGAAAATTGAGGACATTAATGCAACCACAATGTGAAAAGGATGACCTTTACGCCTCAGATGTGCATTTATTTTCTAATGATTTAACAGCCCAGACTCAATTATTCTGCTTATACTGCAGCTGACAGTGTTCAGGTGATTTATTTCAAAACATTTGTCAGGTTTTTGTCTTTAAACTGCTCTTGCATAGGGTTATTTTCTTACACATCTCAAACTCCTGCTTATAATCCCACGTCACTTTAGTGGTAGTAACAGCGGCTTAAGCCACTGAAAATGCAGTTATTAATGCAGTCTAATACAGTTGCTCATTGTAGCTGTGTGAAGCGTGTATGAATTATCCAAGTCTGTGCGTCTCTAGTGTTCAGCAGCAGCATGTCTAATATCAAAACTGCCTAGAACTAGAGAGAGAAAGCGTGCTATCTATTGTTGATAAAATATTTCTTTGATAATTTTGATAAAACATATATTTTGCTTATCCTGTTGTTTGTTATATATCTGAGATGACCAAACACCTAAGAAAAAAGATGATGCCAACCCCTCAGAGGACCTCAGATGATGCCAACCCTGAAACAACATACAGAACTACCAAATTTTGCTGTGAGTGCAAACTGAGCTTTACTGTACACTTCTGCCATATGTACACCAATTTGACATAGTCACCACTGATAAGCTACTTATAAATATATTGTAGAAACATACATTTTCTGTAAAGTATCAACAGAAAATATCAACAAAAGCTAGATTGTCGTCATTCACCATTGTACCTCAGTTTTCAGTCTTATGTTTTTAAATGGTGTTGAAGAAGTTTAGTGTTTCAAAATGTGACTTACCGAACCTTACGCGTTTTTCCTTTACACTCCACTACACTGCATCTTGTGTTTATAAAAGATAAAAGGCCTTCTGTGGGAACTGTATTAATTCAGCTCACTGCATATCATTTGGTATTAAAAATTCGGTAATTGGTGTAAAAAGCACTCCTATTGTTGGGGCTAAAGTCACAATAATTAAAATAATAAATAGCTGGCTGGTGTGGTTAGATTCAGATGGTAAATATCATATATTAAGCTGAGTATTAAATATCATATCAATAGGTTGTAACAAGCCTTCATTTTTTAACAAGCCTTAAGCCTTTAATTTAGTTTCTGTATTTTTAAAAACACATTTAGAACAGTGATTTTATTTGTGGAGGGTAAAAGCCCCTCCTTATACATTTATAAGATTCTAAACAAAACAAACCACTTTTTATGATTTATTTTTTCCAAAAAAAACTCCATCAGTCTTCAGTAAAACCTGTCTATTATTTCTCCAGTCGTATACAATAGGAGTAATGAAAAGGACTTTTTTTCTTGTTGTGTGCCTTTAGCTCTGTTGTGCCCTACGTGATTTAGAAATTACATAACAGAAATGTTATTGAGTGGTGGTGATATGCTGGGTACACAGTGTGCCTACTTTGGAGACATGCAGGTGCACCACTGCTGCAGTTTCCCCTTTGCCACTAGCAGTGCTATGGCAACAACCTAAAATACCCTAATATCAACTCAAGCCAGTGTGTTTTGCATGTGCAAGCAGCATTTACACCACCTCAGAGTAGTATTTTTTGAATGTCTGAGCTGTCACAACTATGAAATCTTGATTGTATGTGCTGTTTTTCCAGCCAGTAGTCAGATATTCTCCAACATGTCTGTTTAGATTACTGACAGTGGATATTGAGTCTGTCTGCCAGTTTTGGACTTTTCTACTTTTACCCATGAGTCTTTCTACCATACTGGATTCATTAGCTACTTTTGGATTTGGTTATCTAATGTAAAAGTTTACCAGACTGTCTGTTCCAGTTTGAGTTTTTTAATCCTGCTGCCTGAAAAACAAAAGAAACAAAAGAAAAAAAAAACCTTGGAGACAAGAAGATTAAGTTATTAAGGTTAGTCATATCGTAGACAATAATACAAATTCTGAGACCACTAGTAAAAATACTTTTGTTTAGAATGTTTCTAATATACGGTTATTTTTCTATTACACTGTTCAGACTTCAAAGGTTTTGTGTCAGTGAAGATATAAATAATGTTACAAAAGAGTTCTATTTCAGAAAAATGCTGTTCTTTTAACTCTTTATTCATGAAAAAATAAAATAAGTATACTGTTTTCAAGATTGAAAATAAATGTTATGTATATATATATATATATATATATATATATATATATATATATATTAGAATGATTTCTGAAGGATCATGTGACACTTGTTGATGAGATTTGGGTATCAAAAGAATAAAATATATTTTTAAAATACACTGAAATAGTAAAGCTGTATTTGATCAGTGTCAGAAAATGCAGACTTGGATTTCATTTAAAAAACATAAAATCTTACCGATCCCAAACTTCTGAATGGTAGTTTATAACTGTCATTATAAATTATATCAATTTAGGTGAAAAGGTGAAATTAAAAATGCATTTCAGAATGATTTTAAAGGGTTAGTACACCTAAAAATGAAAATTAGCACATGTTTTACTCTCCCTCGAGGCGTCCTAACTTTATAATGCCAGTAGGCAGGTGTTTCTGTTCAACAGTTCAAAATAAGTCCAATAAAGCACACCCATTGATAATAAAAAGGGGGTTATAACATGATTCAATAAAGGTTCTGAAGTGAATCAATGTGTTTTGTAAGAAAAAATATCCATATTGAAAATATACTAATTACTTTAATCTATCCAGTGCTAACTATCATACGTGTAAGCTGTTCCAGGTGGATGATGCACAATGTATGCGAAGCGCATACGGCGCTGATCTCGTAAAATCAAAGGAACCAAAGTTATCTTACTTTACCAAAGGAAAACCAGTCTCCTCTTGGCTTATAATAAAATCCTCCGACATTTTTCTTTACAAATCCGGTTACCTCATATGACAGTTAGCGCATACCAGAGAAAAGTAATTTCATTTTTGAAATTGAGATGTATACATCATCTAAAAGCTGAGAGAAAAGCTTTCAGCTGATGTATGGTTTGTTAGGAACTGTTGACCAATAAAAAACTATTTGAAAATCTGGTATCTGAGGGTGCAAAAAAATCTAAATATTGAGAAAATCACCTTTAAAGTTGTCCAAGTTCTTTGCAATGCATATTATTAATCAAAAATTAAGTTTTGATAGATTTACGGTAGCAAATTTACAAAATATCTTTGTGGAACATGATCTTCACTTAATATCTCAATGATTTTTGGCATTAAATTAAATTGTATTAAAATCAAAATTATTTTTGGCTATTGCTACACATATACCCGTGCTACTTAAGACTGCTCTCTGTTTTTTTAGTTTTTTTTTTTTGTACAAAAATGCATTGATTCACTACAGACATCCTTTATTCACCCCCTGCGGTTGTGTACAGCATTTTTATTATGGATGGATGCAGTTTATTGGACTTCTTTTGGACTGTTGAACAGAAACACCTGCCCACTGCCATTATAATGCTTTGAAGAGCCAGGATAATTTTTAATAAATTTAAATAACTCCAGTTGGATTTGTCTGAAAGTACACCTACGATCCCTTGAGGGTGAGTAAATCATGGGCTATTTTTGCTTTTTGGGTGAATTAACCCATTAAATAAAACTATTTTTTGGTTTTAATTCCATTCTGAGTGCATTGTCTTTCTATTGTTTATGGACAAAAAAGGCAAAGGCAAAAGCAAATTCTACTGTTTTTTGATGCCCACACATTTACACAGAGCACAACCGCATATTAAAAGCGTCTAGAGCTCCATAATAAAATATATATTTTACTCCATTTGCAAGCTATTGAGATGAGCAGCTCTGTGAAACAGCCAATCGGAGCAGAGCTCATCATTAATATTCATGAACCCTCCAAATAAGGCAATAACAGAGCATCTCATTTCATTCTAGGGACAAATCCTAGGGTAGGAAATGTACCTGTACAACAGTTTCTGAAGATTATTTATTTATTTTTATTTTTTTTTGCGATTTCCTAAGCTATATACCTTATGTAGACATTAGAGAACAATTTAAAATATTGGATCAATGTATTCTATGGCACCTTTAAGTTCCAGTATATATATTTATATATAGCTGTTAGTCTTGACATGTTAATTCAAGCAAGCACAATTTAGAAACAATACATTTGTCCATGCTGATGAAACCAACCTGATTTGCACCAATTATTTCATCACCATGTGTTAGTGTCTGACTGTGACAGTCTTAGCTATCAGCCTTGCAAACAGAGGTGTTTGTTGTACGCTCATCATGTTGATACTCCCTCTCGAGAATAAAGTTGCACAAACCTGTTTTTATACCTTCAGTTTATAAAACATTTTTTATAAAGTCAATGAAATGCAGTTTCTGGTGTTGGCAAGAGAAGCTCTGTTGTTGATGCCAGGTGTGCATTTTCTTTTGAAAAGTTTGTCTCTGTCTCACACACACACACACACGCACACGCACACGCACACGCACACGCACACGCACACGCACGCACACACACACACACACACACACACACACACACACACACACACACGTTGGGTTTACATGTTTTATGGGGACATTCCATAGGCGTAATGGTTTTTATACTGTACAAACCGTATTTTCTATGGCCCTACACCTAACCTACACCTAAACCTAGCCCTCACAGGAGATTGTGCACACTTTTACTTCCTCAAAAAAACTCATTGTGCATGATTTATGAGCCTGTTTCCTCATGGGGACCTAAGAAATGTCCCCACAAGGAATACCAGGTACACACACACACACACACACACAGACAGGAGAAAGGACACCTGTGCGAGTCTGGCCGGGGCTGCGATCCACTGGGAGATTAAAAACAGACTCCAGGAGGTAAGGTAGAATAATGACACCTACAGCTGAGGAATAATGAGGGGACACAGGGGAAAACAAGCGAGTTTCTATCCTTTTCAATCCGTGGGCAGGAGCCAGTGGAGGTCTGACATATGATGATTATTTCAGTGAATACCGAATTGGGACTGAATGCTGGAAAGTTGGGGCCTGGAGAGCAGGATTAAGAAAAGTAGTAGAGTTTTATCCCAAAGCAACAAACCCTTTAGCGTGGGATAACTGAATTTAATTGAACCACATAATTCGAGATGGCTGAGGAGAAAAAAACTCATTATGCAAAATGAGAAATGAGAGAATGCAAAATCATTACATGCACATGCAAGGCACAGCTTGTGATGAAAACAAAGCTGCGCCTTTGTTTAAATGTTAAGCGGTGTACGAACAGGCCTCTCGCCTTCAGAATAAGCCAATCAGTCATACGGAACGTCCTCAGTGTTTTTTTAGACTTTCTTTTCTCAGAAAGTGCCATAATTTGCATCAGTTGAGGATCTCTTAAATGTAAGGATGGCGATCCTCCTGCTTTTCCTGTATTAGTTGTCACACAATAAGATGGCAGATGGCAGCTTTTGAAAAGAGGCTCTGCATACTATTTTGCATAGTTTGTCAGAAGCAGAAATATCCAAGTGTATTTCAGAGTTCATTGCAGTCTTGTCACCAAGAAACAAAAAAACATCACTTACTGTCACCTAGTCTGCTTAGAGCTCACTTAGAGCTGTGAAATGCTTGTTTCCTCATTCTTGATGCAGAAGTTGATTAGATTTTTTTTTCTTATTTGCAGGAGTAGTGTTGCTTTTGCAAACACTCTCAGACATTGCTTTGGTGTTCCAAGTGCTTGCAAAAGAAGCTATCTCCAAGTTTCTGTGATGTTCAGGGCTCATGTCGCTCCTTTGATGTAGGTCTACATTGCAGTTTTTTACCAGTATAATTGCCTGACAACTATAAATCTGATTGCTTTAAGAAGTACTAGTACACTTTTCCTGAGCAAGCTACATAAGAAAAAAAAAACAAAAAAACATTTGATCTAAATGCGGAGAAATTTTGCATTATATCACTTGCTCATCAATGTTGTTTTCTTACATCAAAATCCACTAACAATATCCACTGATTTAGACAATATGACTTCTTCACTAGACAAAGCAATATTTAGATAGAGGACTTTTTAATGCTGGATTTGTTTATTAGGAACATGAAGTTTTTTGCATTACTTGATGTTAATTGATGGACTCGAGTTGCGGATTATTGTTGCAGTGTGATCTCATAAGAATTCATACGTATTTTACTTCAAAAGTGGTTCTACAAAATGTACATTTACTTATGTTTTCACAGGCACTAAAACTTTCAATACTGACCTATTTACAGCATTTTAACAAACAATACTGATGTATTTTCAGCTTTCTAACATGCAATAGTAATGTATTGATGACACCTAAAATGTAAATTATTTACATATGAACAACTTTACAGACTTACAAATGAATCCTTATAAATACCGAAATTGCAGCATTAACTTATTATATTCAGTTGTCATATCAATGGCATTATGTTTTCAATTCCGTTAATAAATAAAACTTACTCATTTACAGTGAGGAAAAAAATCCTCTCCTGCTGATTATGTACGTTTGCCCACTGACAAAAAAATAAATAAATTAGCAGTCTATAATTTTAATGGTAGGTTTAGTTTAACAGTTAGAGACAGAATAACAACAACATAAACTAAAAATCCAGAAAAACACATTTCAAAAAGTTATAAATTGATTTGAATAGCGAATAGCGTGAATGAAGCGGCGCGCATCTGGTAAGTTTTAAAAAAAACGCTCTTTACTCAATTTGACCTACATATATATACATATTGAGACTACAAGCAAGCTAAAGCTGGCAAATTGAGCTCATTCACCTATTTTACAACTACTTTCCCACTGATGAGTGGCGGACGCCCCTCCCATGATGCAAATTCGCGTCTGTTGTGAAGTAAATTTCATGTGCGAAAGACGTGAATTTCACGCGCAAATTAAGCGAGTAAAATAAAATGTTCAAGCAAGTCGTGTCTGGTGTGAATGCACCAAGAGGGAGATTGACAGTTATTTTGTGTTTCTTTCATTTGCGAATAATCACATCAGGCTGCTTTGCTACAGTCTTGTCTCTGACATCTTCGGGCAGCTCTTTGGTCTTGTCCATGGTGAAGAGTTTTTAAATCTGATTGATTGCTTCTGTGGACAGGTGTCATTTAAACAGGTAACAAGCTGAGATTAGGAGCACTCCCTTTAAGATAGTGCTTCTAATTTCAGGTCATTACCTGAATAAAAGAAACCTGGGTGCCAGAAATTTTGCCGATTGATGGGGGATCAAATACTTATTTCACTCATTAAAATACAAACCAATTTAGAACTTTTTTGAAATGTGTTTTTCTGGAATTTTTTTTTATTTTTATTTTTTTTATTCTGTCTCTAAAAATAAAACAATTAAAATGGTAGATTTAACATTTCTTTGTCAGTGGGCAAATGTGCAAAATCACCAGGGGATCGAATCATTTATTCCCTCATTGTACTTAATATGAAATAATCACATTTAGTTCTGTGTGATTTCTGCTGCCAACTCGTTTCGAAAAATACTTGATGTTAAACAAAACTACACTTTAAACCCTTAAAATGAATAGGATTTCTGCAATTGTTTAACCATTACTTATCATGTAATATTTACTTTGTTTGCCATTGGACAAAAAACTGTTTTCTCTCACATGCGGTGACTGACAATAGAACCGTAAAATACAAACACACACACACACAAAAAGCAATATAACGCAACACTTATTATAAATTAAAAAATTGACGCTTCAAGAAGATTTACGACAGGTTTACGGCAGTAAATTTTGACTTGCTGTGTGTTTAAATGAGGAATGTGTGTCTTTACGGAATAGAACACGCCTTCAACTTAAATTCTGCTCTGCACCTCACACAAACCAACTGTATTCTAGGACCACAAATAAGGAATCAAGTGTCCTATCAAGGGGAATCAACTCATTTAGAGTCGTTTTCAGTTCATCAAAACATATCTATGGGTGCCTCTCAAATGAAAGGCTGCCTTCTACAACAACTGCATATATCAGGTGCTACGTTATTAACCATCGCTGATCGTTGATTCTGAGCTCGTCTGAGTTTGAGGATGCAGCCTTCCGTTTGAGAACCACCCATTCCATTTGGCTCTTGCTCGCTAATCTTTATTAGAAATCTGATTTGTTTTTAATGAACCAGTTCAAAAACTGATTCAGAGGTTATTTTACAGTGGAACTGACACATTTTGAGTGCTGCACGACAGAATAGATCATGACGTGTTTGAGGGTCTTGATCCTATTTCCATCTTAAATAAAATGCTATTTTTTTAACCTTTCTATCAGTTAATGATAATTCTGAAAGGAAATGCAGATCAGTGCCTGATTGACACATAAACCTTACTGTATATCAATGTTGTTGATAATGCTCTGGTTATTTTGTTTCAGTGAACAAAAATCGAAAAAGAATTGAAAACAACAGTAAAGAATCGATTCTTGGAATCAAATTCCAACGATTCAAGAATCAGGAATTGTAATCTGACTTGATTCCAAAATTTTTGGAATCAAACAGACCTACTGTATTCCGCTATAAAAAAGGACTGCAACTTTCAAAGCATTGTCATTCGAACTGCTTTTGGTTCTGCTTTTGATATTTTTGCAATAAATAAATTATTGTGATTACTTATTCTGTAATGCTTTTCTTTATGCTGTACAGAAGTAGTTATGGTTGGAGGTAGGAGTGGGATTAGCAACTAAAAAAAAAAAAAAAAACCTTTTTATTGCTATATTGTTACTAAAATGGTCACTTCCCTGCATATTTCAGACTATTATGTTTTATATATTTTTATATTGGCTATTAAATGTTTAGGTTAGGGGGTAGGTAAAACCACTTTTTCACTGGAAAAGGCAATAATATAGATGTTAGAGATTTTAGATTATAGATTTTAATGATGGATTATAGTTTATTAGAAACATGCAGCTGATAACAAATTTTTATATTCGCTATAAAATGTTTAGTTTTAGGTTTGGGGGTAGGTTAAGGGTTCTAAAAATCTAAATTGCTTATCAATACAATTATAAAAATTGATGCAAACGTCTTAATGATATAAAAGATTCAGAATTCTAGAAATTGCCGCTATTAGCTAAAAATACATAGCAATTTCTCAGATGAACAAACTCCTTTTAAATGTTCAACAAATTCTGAAGATGAAGCCTTTAGCAGCCATGGGACATTTCCATTGAACAAAAAGTTGTTTACACTGGAAATAGATTCTTTAGATTATAAAAAAAAATGTTCTTCACACAAAGAAAAAAAATGGTTCCTCTATGATGTCGCTCTGAAAAAGTAAATAAGAAAATAAGCCCTTTTATCAAATAAACCTCAATGTTTTATCTGCAGATAAACAGAAAAAACATTTTCAATGATTGTGAAACATAGTTTGTCATTTCAAGGTTTTGCAATATTGCTGAATGGACCTATATGTCTTATTTTGTGTGACAGATAATTTATCAAGTAAGCTAAAGGCACAGGGACAAACATGGAACAATGCCCAGAAGGACATTTTATCATTCTCAGTGCTGTCTGCTATTATTTAACGCTTTTTTTTTTTTGTTTATTTTAATGCTGTGCCAATGCATGAAAACACCTTCTGACATTAATTTGCACACTGTAAATGTGCATTCTATAATGATAGATAAGTGAAAAGCAATCACACTTTATTGTAGCTTGAGGATAATTACAGCAAAGAATGGTCAACAGACCTTTTCTCACAATCAGACATCTGGCTGGTGTCATCACCCTTGCAATCTATTAATTATCCAAAGTAGTGCATGCTGACAACTCCTGTGTCATCTAACTAATGACTTACATTGCTGGAGGCACTGGGTAAACAAGGCATAAGCACCACGTTTGTCCTTATCCCAGTGGGTAATAATCGCATTAAGTCTTCAGTGAACACCTTGTCTGAAAACAAGATTCCTGGCTCTTGCTTTTTGCTGATACATTTGTTTTGATTTGATGCTAAATCTTTGAAGATGCTGTGGCTTCCAATTGATTGTTGCTTTAACTGTAATAAGTGCACACAAGTAATCCATATGAATTTTATCTATAACTTTAAACCATCGCTTCTGGCCCATAACCTATAATAATAATTAGGGATGCACCGATACGAATCGGCCGATCATGCTTGCGCGTTTTGTCAGTAAAGCCGGTTCTGTAATCAGCGGTAAATGCCATCAGGTGCTTGATTTCACGTTGAGCCGTATATACTACACACAGCCGTTGTTTACCGACGAGCTGCGCATATCCATGTTCATTATCAGTGTGAATGTGCGCAGCTCGTCAGTGAACAACGGCTGTGTGTAGTATATACGGCTCAACGTGAAATCACGCACCTGATGACATTTACCGCTGATTACAGAACCGGCTTTACTGACAAAACACGCAAGTGATCGGCCGATACGGATCGGTGCATCCCCAATAATAATGCTTTGCTTGTTGGTCTGTCACATCAAAATTCACTGACATATTTTTTTAGAGCTGTTTTTGCTTGTAAACTGTGCCTGATCAGTGCATATTTCACTGGTGCAAGCATATGAACTCTTATTTTAGCCAGAAATTAAAAATGTCTTTTCACTTCACAGGACGTTAATTGATGCACTGGAGCGGTATGCATTGATGGCACCCATTCACTGCAGAGGATGCATTCATGAGCAAGTGGATGCAATGCTAAATTACTCCAAATCTTTTATGATGAAAAAACAAACTCTTCTACTTTTTGGATGGCCTGAGGATGAGTACATTTTAGCCATTTTCATTTCCTTTAATTAACTGCTTTGCAACCATTTAGAGCATACCAATTCCCTAGCAAACCCTCTGCAGTTTAATTTTCAGAGTATGCCTCTGCACTTAACACTTCAGCAATGGAATTCCCTAGCAACACCATAGTAACCACTCAGAACATGCTATCAGCTGCCTAGCAACTGTTCAGAACACACACCTGCAATTGACCCTTTGCAAAAAAACAGCTTTAAAATGTTGACTTTTTTTTTTTAAGAAATTCAAACAATAAATACCACTTTGTGGCTCTTTATTGTGTTGTGACGGATCACTGTATACATAGGTCACCGATCATGCGCAGTTTGGGAAAAGCAATTTGCTTCAGATACCTCCATGATCGCAGGGGTTTCGTGCCAGATACCCTTCATATTTATATTCATATGTGTCTTGAAATACGTGTCTGTGATCGCAGGGGTTTCGTGCCAAATACCCTTCATATTTATATTCATATACAGTATCTAGAAATATGTGTCTGTGATCGCAGGGGTTTCGTGCCAGATACCCTTCATGTAGTAAACCATGATTCATTTTGGTAAATAGAGCTATTGACTGTTACTGCATGTTTTACATTTCTGTAACGGCTGTTTATTTGTTTTCGGAAATCATTTAAATGTAAGATTTTAAAACATAAAATTAACCTGTGTGACTGTTTTGTCCTTCATTATCCATCAGAGCTGATCCTAGGTTTTGAAATGCTCGCGCAAAAAAAAAAAAAAATCCTGATTCACTTTACTGCGCATGATCGGTGACCTCTCTTAATTTTTAATTTTTTTTGAAAGGGGCGCCCATTTTACGTCGTGGTAATGAAACCCCTGGAATTTAGTGAATGCCCCGCGGGTCCCCTCACATGCAGGTCGCCGTTCCCATTCAGTCGTTCACTCGGTACAACACACTATGGGATATTGCGCTCCTGCGCCGTCTGCTGAAGACACTTATAAACACGCCTGAAAGGCAATTGACACATGACGATGTGGGCGGGGCCGCCTGCCCACAGCATATAAATGCAGTCGTATGTGTCATTACCTTTGTTCTTCAGCTCTTCACCGTGCTGCTAGGACACATCACACCACATTCACGAGAGAAAACCCACTGTGGTGATCCTTGTTGAGGCTAAGTAAGAAACAGGCAAACGAAGAAAAGAGTTATTAAGCTCGCGTTTAGCTACTGTATGCTAACACTGGCTAGATAGCTCTTTCTCGAGTAGTTATGTCACAACACAATAAAGATTCTCGCACCTGTCCCATGAAATGTGGGTACTCACTGTCCGGAAAGGATTCCCACAAGCACTGCCCGGTATGTCTGGGGATTGTCCACGCCAGGATGGCTCTCTCCAACCCTGGGGCATGTGCACACTGCCGACGGCTCCGGCGTTCCACGCTTAATCGGCATGTGGCGTTGGTGGAGAGTGTGCTTGGTGGGACAGTGGCCAGTCACGGTCCGCTTCTATCCTCAGAGGCTGATCCAGAGGCGGCGCTGGCTGTTTTTGGGGAGGCCGTGGGGGACTGGGGCGATCGTGTGGAGGCCGAGGAGATCGGAGGTATCCCTCTGATGGCTCATGAGTTCGGTCAGGAATTTGGCGGTCGGGATGATGACTCTGTCTCGCTGGATGCGGGCGAAGAGTTCTCTGATGACGCGTTTCAGGCAGGACAAATAACAGCTTCCCCCTCGCTCTCCAAGGCGGCGGGGAGTAGCGAACCCGGTGAGCATCCCTTCGTGAGTCTCTACCAAAGACCGGCTGAGAAATTGTCTGTGGATTGGCCGGCCCCGCCTCCGGTACAGAAGAGCTCGCGCTTCGGGGGGTTTTACCTTTCTCCTGTGCAGACAGTGGTGAGGATCCGCCTGCCGCTGTATCCAGATTGTGTAGCGGAGCTCACATCTTCATGGCCAAAACCCATGTCACCTCCTCCTCCAGTGCCGGGCGCAGGCAGGTTCACGGACCTCGAGGGGGCGGGAGAAGCAGGGCTGTTGTCAGCTCCCCCGATGGAGCATTCTCTGGCCACATACCTGGTGCCCACGCAGAACAGCGGCATCGCGGGTACCCCCACGCTCCTGACGGCCCCTTGCAGGTTCTTCTTTAAACAGCTGGGCAGGATCTACGGCGATCAAGCCTGCGCGGCTAGAGCACTAAGCTCTATGTCTTTACTACAGACATATCAAGCCATCTGCCTGGGTTTTACAGCCTTTACTTCCTCCTCCCAAAGAAGTAACGGCTGTAAAACCCCTGTTCGACCTATACTGGATCTACGCCGGTTGAACAAACACCTCAGACACTTCAAATTCAAGATGCTCACAGTGCGCCAGCTTCTGTGCCCTCTGCGTCCCCGAGATTGGTTGGTATCAGTGGATTTGACCGATGCATATTTCCACGTCACAATCCACCCGGGGCACAGAAAGTTTCTGAGGTTCTCCTTCGAGGGGACGGCATATGAATTTCAGGTCCTGCCCTTCGGATTATCCCTGGCCCCACGGGTCTTTACGAAGTGCGTGGAGGCAGCGCTGGCGCCGTTACGACGTCAGGGCATGAGAGTGTTCGCCTATTTGGACGACCTACTCCTGGCCGCAGACAGCAGAGAGCAGGCGATGTTACAGACACAAATACTTGTGTCTCATTTATGGGCTCTGGGATTTTTAATAAATCTAAAAAAGAGCTCCTTGGATCCGAGTCAGCAGATTTCATATCTCGGTTTAGAGATAGATTCCGTACAGAACACAGCTATGCTGCCGGTACGAAGGGAGGAGGACTTTTGCAGCTGTCTGGCCCATTTTCAGTTGGGCAAGCGGATCTGTTTCCGTCTAGTGTTAAGACTGCTGGGGCTCATGGCCTCGATGATAGC
The DNA here is from genome assembly GCF_049309525.1 of Garra rufa. Lineage (NCBI taxonomy): Eukaryota > Metazoa > Chordata > Actinopteri > Cypriniformes > Cyprinidae > Garra > Garra rufa. The sequence continues at coordinate 47,347,834 of NC_133365.1, read as the reverse complement.
AGTCGTCCAGCTGGGACTCCTCTTTATGCGTGCGTTCCAGAGATGGGCACTGAGCACGAATCTGAATGCTGCACGGCATCTAAACAGCCAGGTGAAAATTACGTCGACGTGCCTTCAGGTTCTGACTCCCTGGAGAAACCCTGCCTTGTTGTCGAAGGGGATTCCCCTAGGCAGAGTTACGTCATGTATAGTGGTGTCAACGGATGCGTCACTACAGGGATGGGGAGCCCTGTGCCAGGGAAGCCCTGCAAGAGGGGTGTGGTCAGAGGATCTGAGGCAGCGTCATATAAATTATTTGGAGCTGCAGGCGGTTTATCTGGCACTAGAACATTTTTCCCAGCGCTTACGAGGCAGACATGTGCTAATCAGGACCGACAACATGACTGTAGTGTCGTATATAAACAGGCAGGGAAGTACACGCTCTCTTCCCCTGTTGCAAATCGCACGGAAGCTTCTGATATGGAGCAGCGAATATTTAGCGTCGCTCAGGGTGGTACACGTCCCAGACCATCTGAATGGTGGGGCGGACATGCTGTCCAGGGGCGGTCCGCAAGCCAGGGAATGGCGCTTGCACCCACGTATAGTAACACAGATCTGGGAACGGTTCGGCAGAGCTGCAGTGGATCTGTTTGTGTCAGCAGAAAACACACACTGCCCGCTGTTTTTCTCGATCACAGACAGGAGCGCGCCGTTGGGTGTAGACGCCCTGTCACATTGTATGGCCCAGGACCCTGCTGTATGCGTTCCCACCGGTGGATCTGATACAGCTCACTCTAGATCGGGTGCGTCAGGAGGGTCTGTCTCTAATTCTGGTCGCACCTTGCTGGCCAGCAAAGACGTGGTACGTGGGGATCATGACGTTGCTGTCGGGTACTCCGTGGTGCCTCCCCCTGCGGAACGACATGTTGTCACAAGCAGGGGGCAGATTCTGAATCCTCAGCCAAGGCTTTGGGCTCTGTGGGCTTACCCGCTGAGAGGGAGAAGCTGATGGCAGCGGGATTTCCTATCAACGTGGTGGCCACGATCCAGAGTGCTAGGGCGCCATCGACAAGAGGGCTTTACGCGCTGAAGTGGCCTATTTTTGAAGAATGGTGTGGCCGTAAATTCCTATCACTGTTTCAGTGCCCAATTGCTGAGATTTTCATTTTTCTGCAGGAGTTGTTTGAAGGGGGCCGCGCACACTCCACGCTGAAAGTGTATCTAGCGGCCACATCGGCCTGTCATGAGGGCATAAATGGTGCGGCGCCAAGTGCGCATCCGCTGGCCGTTCGATTTCTTAAAGGGGCACGGCGTCTGAGGCCCGTTGCAAAGTCAATGGTGTCTTCATGGGATTTGGCTCTCGTTCTGGAGGCCATGTGTAAACCTCCTTTTGAGCCGCTAGATTCCCTAGATCTGAGGATGCTATCGTATAAGATGGCTCTGCTGCTGGTGCTAGCGTCAGCGAAATGCGTGGGGGATCTGCATGCGCTGTCAGTGCATCCCACATGCATCCAGTTTGCGTTGGATGGATCTAGGGTGGTGTTGCATCCGAACGTGGCATATACACCTAAAGTCTCGTCAGGGAAATTAAATGCACTCCCATTTGAGCTGCCTGCTCTGTTAAACATCTCATGCGTTATGCCCTGTGCGGGCTCTACGGACATATGTGGAGCAGACACGGGCTGTGCGTTCTGCTGATCAGCTGTTTGTGTGTTTTGCCAACCCGGTTCGGGGGAGACCGCTGTCTAAGCAGTGCCTCTCACATTGGATTGTGGAGGCGATTTCTATTGCATACAGAAGCAGAGGTTTACCCTTACCTACGGGGGTGTGTACACACTCGACAAGGGGCGTGGCTACGTCATGGGCGTTATTCAAAGGAGTGTCTGTAGAGGACGTTTGTGCAGCAGCTAGTTGGGCGTCACTGCACACGTTTGTTCGGTTCTACCGACTGGACGTCACTGCAGCAACAGTGGCCCGGTCCGTGCTTACAGCAGGGGTTGCAGACCAGGGCCCGTCGCTCCCATGAAAAGCATGGGTTATGTGGCGGTACTGGTCCCTTATGTTTGGTTCGGTGACTTTACGGGGCGTGATTATATGTCCCATAGTAATGTGTTGTACCGAGTGAACCGACTGAATGGGAACGTTGTGTTATACATATAACTACTGTTCCCAGAAGGAGGGAAAACGAGGTACAACACACCAGGGCCCCGCGCAGTCGGAGGCTCGGTGAAGAGCTAGACTGAACAAAGGTAATGACACATACGACTGCATTTATATGCTGTGGGCAGGCGGCCCCGCCCACGTCGTCATGTGTCAATTGCCTTTCAGGCTTGTTTATAAGTGTCTTCAGCAGACGGCGCAGGAGCGCGATATCCCATAGTAATGTGTTGTACCTCGTTTCCCTCCTTCTGGGAACAGTAGTTATATGCATAACACAACGTTATGTTTCTACAGTAGCCCTAAACGAACAAACTGCTCTACAGATCGCGTTTCACTGTTGTTCTTGCGAAAAAACAAAAAACAAAAAAAAAACACTGACACAGTGATGAGCAGTACAATTGTAACAGTAATATTCACAATAACATCGTTTTATTGAATGATCAAGTAAATATAATTCCTTAAATTTTAAAAGTTTAAAAAAAAATCTCACTATTCGTTGCTGTCAAAACGGCGAGATTTTAATCCTGTATTGGCTTCCGTAGTTCTGTAAAGGTAGGGGTGAGGGGAGCGTGAATGAGCATAACGTTTCAACCATGGAAAGACGTCAATATACAATTTTTCATGTTTAAGTCCACCGAAGTTAATCTGCTCTCCTGTCTGATTTGTTTGTCAGACAAAATGACTTTGACAGGTGATCTGACCAATCATAGTGCCAATCAAGCTGGTTGTGAAGGGTTGTATCTATTACGTACATTATGCTGCGTTCCAGGCAGGTTTTTGAGCTGGTAAATCACGACTTCAAATCACGACTTATGACTTGTAGCATTCCAGGCAAGTCACTCTAAACTGCCTGAGCACATTAATTGTTATTACATTATTATTCATTTGTTTGCAACGTTATATTGTCCTAAAGGCTATTTTTTTCACTGTGTACCACTTGCATAAACACCGCACCCGTAGGTGCTGTCATAGTCGTTTCGCGGGCTATGTTATGTCAGAGATCGGAACTGGGAGTACATCAATCTAGTACGAGTTCATGAGTGGGAAGTCACGGGTTTGACTGCCGTTCGGGTGCACTTTCACGGGTAGAAGTTTGGAAAAACACGAGTAACGGGTTGCCTGGAACGCAGCATTAGACCTGTTTATACTACAGTGCTGTTGAATGCTTGAATCTGATTGGCTGACAAACATTTTAAAGTGTGCAATTGTTTTCAGTGAAATGCATGTAAAAAGTAGTTTCTAGGCAGGTCTTGACCACATTACATGTCCATATCACATATCCAAATAATTTTTTCAAAGGTCCTTATAGCATACAACAGCAAAAGAACCAAAACCCACAAGGATACTGACCAAGCAAATAAATATAGAACACAATAGGATAAAAACTACAAATTATTTCCATTTTTTTGCCACATTCTGTTTTCTTATGTACAGAAAGCATACTCTATTTCTCCTGCTTGCTCTATTTCTACTCATCTCCCATACGAACGCACACACATAGTACACACACACACTTGGACAGAAACATGTTTTTAGTGCTGCTGCTCTGTCAATTGTATCTGTAAAATAGTTTATCACCATTTTCATGTCAATTCTTACTAATAACAGCACTGTTCTCAAAGATGGTGAACTTGCAGTTTTGCTATTAATAAAACCGTACTCTAGAACACTGTTGAGAGGCGCACAGAGGATGTTCACATGCTTAATCTCGCTCTCTCTTTCTCTGTCTGTCTATTGACTTCATTATTGACTTCATTATTAACTGCATTAGTCTGCTCTCAGTGGCTCAAGCCTCCGTTGCTAGGTCTAAAATGACATTTTGCAATTAGCAACAGAGGTGTTGGATGAGATGTGTTAGGATTTATCGTAAGTTTGGAGTGAGATTACATCTGTAAGGCCCCAAACAAGCCAATAGAAAAGCAATGCTCAATGTACATACTGTACACATACAGTACTGCATAGCTTGCCCGGAGCATGTATGTCAAGCTGTGTGTGTGTGTGTGTGTGTGTGTGTGTGTGTGTGTGTACCTGGTATTCATCACGTTATGGGGACCAAATGTCCCTACAAGGATAGATACATTTCTCAGGTCCCCATGAGGAAACAGGCTTATAAATCATGCACAATCTCCTGTGAGGGCTAGGTTTAGGTTTAGGTGTAGGGTAGGTGTAGGGCGATAGAAAGTACGGTTTGTACAGTATAAAAACCATTACGCCTATGGAATGTCCCCATAAAACATGTAAACCCAACGTGTGTGTGTGTGTGTGTGTGTGTGTGTGTGTGTGTGTGTGCCTGGTCCACTTAATGTTTTCTTCCTCCCTGACTCATCCACTGTCTCCTCTGTGGTCTACTTTCTACTTTCGCCCCTACTGTCTCCCTTGCTGTTTCCTCCACCACTGTCTCCATCTCTGATCTGCCTACCTTTTTGGGGGGCTGGCTATCCAGAATAAAAGAATACTCTTTTAGTTTTCCCTAGATTTTTTTTTTTTTACCTTTGAAACCGATAAATGCAATGATTAATGTGTGCATTGCTAAACATTACTGAAATGATAGCCAGAGTGCTCTGCTTTATGAGACATACAGTGAGAAAAAATTATTTGATCCCCTGCTGATTTTGTGAGAGAAACAACAACAACAACAAAAAAAATCCAGAAAAATGCATTTCAAAGAAGTTATAAATTGATTTGCATTTTAATGAGTGAAATAAGTATTTGATCCCATATCAATCAGCAAGATTTCTGGCTTCCAGGTGTCTTTTATACAGGTCACAATCTGAGATTAGATGAGTTTAAAATATTCTAGCTGACCCCGCAGTTTTTTTTTAGGCGAACGTTAATTTAGAATGTATCGCCTTACTGTTTGTCATGTGACAGCGCAGCCACAATAGAGCTTTAAGACACATGGATCGCTTTTATTTAGTTTTTCCCTTTTTATTATTAATATTCACAAACATGCTCACAATATTAAGAAATATGTGCAAGTAAATGTATTTAAAAGTTGAAACACTTTTATAATGACTGTGTTAGTTGATCTATTCCTGGTAATGGGCACCACCACTGGGCTGTGGGATTTACAACACACAAATTCATTCTCTCCTCCCAAAAGACATTAAAGTAAGTCTCTGGTGAGCTAGGAGAAGGGCAGAGTAAATTTTATAGTTACCTGCACAATCTGTATATGATTTCAATAAAATATGTTATCAGATTATATTTGTAAGGATCATTATTGCCGCTTCCATATACATCAGCGTGTATTTTACAAACTATAAATGTATGGTTTTGCTAGTATGAATGTGTGTTTAAATATCTAAAACCTAAAGTAAGCATTATATGATTAAATACTCCGAATAGTTGTGATAATATTACAAGCACTCAGCCAAAGGGCCAAAGCAGATTTTAATTCAGCAGTTGATCACGTGATGTGCTGAATGTTGGATTCACACCGGTGTGATAATATGCTTCAAGGACCAATGCATGAATTAATGTTTCGGCATTCAACATTGACAGCATAGGTCGTAATTTCGATATGTTTTTGAGATGGAAAAATTTGGTTTTGCAAGTGCTAGAAATTTAGCTTTCGAAGGAAAGATTGCTATAGAATAGCACACCTAGGTTCCTGATGACAAAGAATTGACAGAGCAGCCATCAAGTATTAGACAGTGTTTTAGGTTATTACATGTGGAGGTTTTAGGTCCAAAATTAACACTTCTGTTTTTTCAGAATTTAGCAGTAAGAAATTACTCACCATCCAATTTTTTTATATCAGCTATGTATTCTGTTAGTTTTTCAAATTGGTCTCGCCGGGCCACAAAGAAATATAGAGCTGAGTATCATCAGCGTAACAATGAAAGCTAACACCATGTTTCCTAATGATATCTCCCAAGGGTAACATGTAAAGCGTAAAAAGTAATGGCCCTAGTACTGAGCTTTGAGGTTCTCCATACTGCACTTGTGAATGATATGATGCCTCTTCATTTACGAACTAATGGTGGTCAGATAAGATCGATATGATGGCAACAAAGGAGTGACTCAAGAAGAAGGTCCCAGAGTGGCCTAGCCAGTCTCTAGACCTTAATACCATAAAAATCTGTGGAGGGAGCTGAAGGTTGCCAAACATCAGCCTCGAAACCTTAATGACTTGGAGAGAAAAGTGGGACAACATTCATCCTGAGATGTGTGCAAACCTGGTGGCCAACTAGAAGAAACAACTGACCTCTATGATTGCCAAGGGTTTTGCCACCAAGTACTAAGTCGTGTTTTTACTTATTTCACTGAAATAACTTTTTTGAAATGCGTTTTTTTCTGGATTTTTTGTTGTTGTTGTTATTCTGTCTCTCACTGTTCTTATAAACCTACCATTAAAATTATAAACTGGTAATTTCTTTGTCAGTGAGCAAACGTACAAAATAAGCAGAGGATCAATTTTTTTTCTCAATGCGTGTAAATTCAAAGCCGTATCAGAGCGCTAGTGTACTTTTGACTGAATTGCCTAGCAACTATTATGATGGTGGTTGTAGTTTATGAAATATTACTATTCAATAAATAATATTTTATATAAAGTTTAGTAGTATTTGGTATTAGGAAACAATGTGTGTGTTCGTGATGACAATTTTAGTTACATTGTTCCGCCATTAGATGGCGACAAGAGACTGTTATTATGAGTAAGCAGTAAAGACTTTTATATAAAAAAAATAAACGCTGTTATAAACGGAAGTTTTTACTTTCAACAACAGCTTGATGCGGCTAACAAATGCACCGAGCAGCGCTGTCACCAGAAATCACCCTTGATAGATGAAAGGATATTATTAACGTTAACGCTTTCCTCAGTGGACATTCAAACTATTATTTTCTTGTAAATATGAGATTGAGCTGACGAATGAATGCTGTATCTGATGTATGCAATCACACTTGCTCAGTCAATCTCTCTCATAAAACTTTACTACACATAATACAGTGAGCTTTTAATGAAACAACTCAACATTTCTTCATTAGTAGTTCTAAAGTGACGTTTTCGAATATACAGCCATATCTCACCTCTGCTTGTGTGATATTGCTCATTTAACCATGTATAACTCGAAACGGCTATGAACTTGGCATAGAACTTCCCTCCATATATGCCTGTGCCTCCTTTATTGATTGTATAAAGCGGAACAAGTTATTCCTTACTTCTCAGCGTAAGAAATACGAGGTGTGGTGTGTAAGAACTGGTTGAAATGTGCGTGTCTCACGTTGAATGTGTGATTTTATAGCCCTAATTCTACTCACAACAGAGTTTTAAGGATAAAAACCTGATGAATGTCTTTAAAGACATTCTGAAAACTTCTGAACAATATCATTGTCAATTATACATAATGCTATGTTTAAATGTCAAGGGTGAGTTTGTCAAAGTGACAAAGATGACTTTTTCTAGTTGAAAAAAGTAATCATAATTAGTTCTCTAGGGTATATCAAGGTGTTAGAGCAGAGAATACAGATGCTTTTTCTATTTGTTATTTAGGGTTACAATATCTCAGTTTCAGTTGACAAAAGCATCATTAAATCTTATTTGAGCTGACATAAATTGCCATATGAGAGATTTTGTACCTCTTTCAAGGCCGATAAGAGATTACATTGTGCTCACGGTGAAGCCTATTTTATTGCATTTGTCAGCTTATTTTATCACACAACCCAGGAGACCAGTGATTTATGCTCTCATTTATATTCTTTGTTTCTAGAAAATGTGAGAAATTGCAGTGGAGCTTCAGACTTCAGACAGTACATCACACTGGAGAATGAATTCGAGAACTCTCCAAAAATATGCTAACCAGCCACATTGTGAGTGATTATATATCCGTTTGCTTCATTTTATTTTTCAGCAACACAGTGACAATGTGAAATCACACATTCCGAGCCCAAAATTGCTTCTCCACCTTCACATCTGAGGTTCAAACACCTTTTCACATAGCTCTGTATGAGAAACTGCAACTGCATATGCCAGAGAAACCGTGACCTCCTGTGACTCGCAGTGTTTTCTGTTCTGTGTGATGCTTCTGTTTCAGAGGACCAGTGAACAACTCAAAAGAGTGCAGCCACACCAAATGCATCCATCTCCTACCAGTACTCCTCCAGACTCGTCTGTGGTCAGGACAGGAATTTCTAGGAAAGGTAAATATTGTGCTCAAAGCTTCTTTCATCTCTGCAATCCAAGGTTGGGTCAGGGAGAAGATATTTCATTAAGTAAACCAGCACATTGCCAACTGTAAATCTCCAAAATGGTAAATGAAGGCCAGCTGGGATTGAGATCATAGGAACATCTATTGGTAAAACATTTCAGGGAGAGGAGAAAGTCCTTCGGTATAAATAAAAGTTTATTCGTTTTTATTTTATTTTTATTTTTTTTTAGGGTGACTGCTGTTGAAAAGTTTAGGATCAGTGCAATTTTTTCAATGTTATAAAACATTGAAAGAAGTCTTACATACAACAAGGCTGCATTTATTTGATTAAATTCTGGTCTCATTACTTCAGTCAGATGATCCTTCAGAAATTATTCTAAAAACCTGATTTGTTTCTCAAGAAACAATTTCTTATTATAAACATTTCTTATCTTGTTAATGTTGAAGACAGTTGTACTGCTTAATGGTTTTTGTTGAAACTATATTATTTGATTAACAAAAGGTTCACTGGAACAGCATTTATTTGGAATTCAAAGTAAAATGTTCTGTCACTTTCGATTCATTTAATTCGTAAATTCTGAAAAAATAGAAAGAAAGAAAAAATTATTTATTTCTTTCAAAAATAAAAATGCTGACCCCCAAACATTAAAACGATTGTACAAGTACAGGACATCCCCTAAAACAGAGATGGTTAAAAGTAATTGCAAAAAAGCTCAGAACTTAGTTCTAAAATCAGCTACATTTGCAGCTGCTATTTATCTTTATTGCTCGATGATTTGCTATTTATTGCAGTTTTTTTTTTTATTCTACTCCCACTATTTTTCTAAATTTTGGAGCCGCTGAAGTTCAGAACATTGTATTACTAATTACATTTTCTATATTAATCTTAAAAAAAAAAAAAGAATTTTATAATCAAAACAGGTTATGATGATCAGCCTGTGATTAAAAGCTTTAAGGCATTACATTACTGTTCTGATAGCAACAAGTCTGGCTGAAAAGAGACAAATTATTTATCAATCCCCAAGATGCTTCCTTTCATCCTAATATTTAATTAGAACTGTGTTATGAGTGTGTTCATTCACTGACTGGAATGAAATTGTTAGCAAAATTAAATATTCAAAGATGACAATGTAGCCCCCTCCCATAAATGTACAGAGATATTTCACTCAAAAATGTCATTATTTACTCATCCTCATGCCATTCCATGACTTTCTTTCTGTGGAACACATATTGTGAAAAAAGTTTTATTTTTTATTTTTTTTTATTTCTCCATACATTCTTTGTAAAAAAAAAAAAAAAGAAAAAGAAAAAAAAGGTGCAAAAGCTGTTACTGGGGTGGTACCATTTGAAAACATATACACTTTTGTACCTTATTTACCCTAAAGGGTGCATATTTATTCTTACAGGTTATATTAGACACCTGGATATCCATATCCAGATCAGATGGTCACTGTAGTCACAAATAGATCTAGTCTGTCAGTGGAGACCATGACAACTAGATGAACACTAGAGACAGTTCCCATGCTTAGACCTCGTCAACTAGATGGCCGTCGGCACAAATCCACAGCAAAGACCAAAAGAACCAGACGGGTCCTTTGCACAGACCCTGTGTCCAGCTTTGACTGCTTCACCATGTGATTCAATGTTCAAGCGGGAGGAACTGGATGGCTGTTCTTAGTCCACAATCTGACTTGGGTTGCAGCCTGGAATTAAAGGGTTAAATCACCGAAAATAAAAATGATCCCACAATTTACTCACCCTCCAGGCATCCCAGGTGTATATGTCTTCCTTCTTTCAGACAAATCTAATCAGCATTATATTAAAAAATATCCTGGCACTTCCAAGCTTTCCAATGGCATAGTTGGGTGTTTCTCTTCATCAGTCCAAAACAAGTCTAATACACACGACTATGGGGGGTGAATAAAGGCCTACAGTAGCGAATTGATGCATTAAAAATAAATAAATAAATAAATAAATATTTAAAACATAATATTCATTAATCTAGCTTGTGCCAACTTGTCGTACCTGAAAGCAGCTCCAGGCGGATGACTTCGGATATCAGCGCTGCACATGCACTGATGAGTCTCATAATAACCAACGTTTGTTTACAGGAGCAAATGAAGGAAAGTTTCCTTATTTTAGCAAAGGAAAACCAGTCTCCTCTTGGTTTATATCGAAATCCTCCAACATTTTCCTTAACAAATCCTCATTTTGAACTTCTAATTCTTGACCATTGTTTTGTTTGGTGTCTCCACGGCACGTTCGTCACTTCTGCCCGCCTGGAGCTGCTTCCACAGGCTAGATTAAAAGTGATGCTTCTGTTTTAAATATGGATATTTTTCTTACAAAAATGCATCGATTTGCTACAGGAGGCCTTTATTCACCCCCAGAGCCGGGTGAGGCACTTAATTGACTTGTTTTGGACTGATGAAGAGAAACACCCACCAGTTCTTAAGCTTGGAAGTGCCAGGATCATTTTAATATAAATAATATAACAAACGATTGGATTCGTCTGAAAAAAGCAAGTCATATTTACCTGGATGCTTGGAGGGTAACTAACATGTGGGCTAATTTTCATTTAGGGCTGCATGAGAAATGGCATGCGATTGTCATGCACATCTCATCAGTAAAGCTGGTTCTGTGATCAGTAGTAAATCATGTGCGTTCAGATGGCGATTATGAACTTGATATTGCGTAGCTTGTCAGTAATCTACAGCTCTGTTGTAAATGGCGTGCCGTCTGAATGCGCGTGATGGAGATTTACTTCTAATCACAGAACTGGCTTTATTGTTGAGATACGCATGACAATCGTATGCCATTTATCGTGCAGCCCTAGGTGAACTAACCCCTTTAAGCCACACCATGTTGGTTTCATCTGGCTTGAGGAGAACTGGCCCCAAATTAAGCCTGGTTGGCTTGCTTAGTTAGGGACACTTCATTTTTGCCAATATTGTTGACTTGACTGCACAGAAACTATTAGATGAGAACTGACCTGAGCTGGGTGATAACATAACTGAATCAACAATGTACTGACTATGACTGAAAAATTTACTTTAATATTCACCTTATTTTTCCCATAAGAGCGGGCATGGCCATTTGTGAATTTTATGGGTCTGGCTTTTGGTCTTATCCACGAACAGCTGTTTTTGGCTGTACAAACTAGCTTTTTTGCTACTTGATATTGGAAATTGGTGTGTCTTGCCATATTATTTAAATGTATTATCTTAATTATGAGCTCACTGGTTTGTAGGGCAAACAGCTTTACCGTTTACTGCATGTTGTTATTCTTCTTGTTATTTCCCTGTAGCGGCTAATGAACCAGAAGTCTCCTCCATAGGCTTATATCTCCATTGAAGAATAAGGTGGATTGTCTTTTTTTTTTTTTTTTTAGAACTGCTTTACAGCAGAATTGTATCGAGCCCCACATAATACATTCAGGAAAAAAGTAAATCTGGCACAATTTATAAATTCATTACCTAATTTTGAAGCAATTTGTGCATTAGATATAATATGTTCCCTTGTTTTAAATTAATTGTGTGCACAAAATAATTCAATAATTAGTTCTACTTCCTGTGTGCATTCTTATAAACTTTAGTTGTTATATGTTATTTTATGTTATGTCATGTTCAAATCTATTAATGTATTTAATGACATCGCTCAAGACTTACTGATATAAAAATTGTAATTAAGCTTTATTTGAAGTACTACTTGTGCACAATGTACATTTTTTAATATTAATCCTAAAATATGTTTTAATGTCACTATTGATGAGGATTGTATGATCTTCAAATAATATCAGTCTTTAAATGCACAGTATTTAAAAGGTACCTAAAAGTATACTTAGCTCCATTTTAGCACAATCAAATACGCCTGAGTATCTTTAGTTGGACTTTCCACACAATAATGTGCATTACGTACAAAATTATTTATTCAAATTAATAGACTTAGAGTGTACCAGATTAGTAATAACTTAGGATGAAATAACTGTATTTTAAATACATTTTGGTATATTTATTTTTCACTAGGGGAGCATTGATCAATGGTCACAAAAATGTGTTGGTACTTACAATTTTCAATATTTTTTATATTTTTCTTCCTTTGTGTTTCACATAAGAAACAAAGAAAGTAAAAGTAAAAAGGTTTGAAATGACATTTTTTGGGTGAAGTGTGACTTTAAGACATGGGTTAATGTAAATAAATACATTATGTGGAACTCTTGTATTTACATGCATCATGATGTGATTGCAGTGGCAGAGCTGCTTACCTGTTTTTTGGGTCCATACAGGAAATAGGATACAGGTAATTTGAGAAACATGCTTTCTGATGCCCTTCTGTAGGTTTAGGCTGTCTTAGAACAAATCTTGAAATCAATAAATTTGTCAGATATCAGTCAGGTAGCATTCCGAAAGACGTCTGATTGGTCAATATTTCTCTCCCTTGGTGTAGCTGATCTGTGGGCTCTGTGTGCTTCATATTACATTATTGTTCACAATGTGATTTTATTAAGCGCGATAGGTTGCCATGAGCAGACTTTAATTAATGTATACCTGCTGACGCAGTCTGTTAAAGTGCAAGTGAGAGGTTCATTCTTCCTTCTTTATTGGCTGATTGAGCCATCTCCAGGAGTGAGAAATGCAGCCATGTAGATTAATCATTAGGAGAGGTTAATGACTAGGAAAGATGTGCTTTGGTAACCTTCTATTTCAACATTACTGGGTTTGGTATGTAGACAATCTTAGCTCTCCTTTCCCCAACTGCGAGTTGTCCTTTTGATAATTACTCGCTCTCTTTCTGCAATGTGCTTATCAACATTCTTGATGAATGCCTTTCTGAACGAGATGAAAGCTCATCTGTTTGCGTAATCAGAGGAATGTGTAAGAACACGGTGTCTTGGTGTGACTTGCGCATCGTTGCCTTTTGCTGACAGCGGTGCAAGGTCCTTTGTGTGCACTGTTCAAGTAAAAGTGGAGGTTATATGAAAATAAAGCTATTATATAACAGACACTTCTCTTTTTGCACTATATGCTGTGGGGAATGAAACTTCCCAGCTACGTGGATTGACTATATAAATGTGTAAAAACGTAGGGAGTTTTTCATTGACACTTTCACCTTTGGCTTTCTCACTGGGACTACAGTCCCCTGCCTACACAGTAAAAATCTTCTGTTAGCTAAGCGAAAAATATTTGCTTCATGTGGTAACATCTGAATTAGCAGGCTGAGTTAAAGTTAAAATGATTAATTAATGCAACGTACAAAATAAGATCTTGAAGTATTATTTTTAAAACACTAATTAAGAGGTGGTTAAAGGGGTCTGATTATGCTCTTTTACCAAGACTTTATTTTGTTTTGGGGGTGCACTAGAACATGCTCTCATGCTTGGTGGTTTGAAAAACGCATTTTTTATTATGGATCGTAGATGTTTTTTTATGCCCAAACATGCACACTGGCTAAAATTCAAAAAGTGTAATGCAATTTATTATTTTTTATTATTATTATTATTATTATTATTATTTACATTTGTTTGATGTTAAAGGAATAGTTCACCCAAAGATGAAAATTCTGACAATCATTACTCACCCTCATGTCGTCCCAAATTTATAAGACCTTCATTTGTCTTTGGAAAACAGATTAAGATATTTTTGTTGAAATCCGAGAGCTCTCAAGGGTTCAGGGTCCAGGAAGGTACCAAGAACATAATCCATGTGACAAAATAGTCCATGTGACGTCAAGAAAACTCAAATAACAACTTCATTCAACAATTCTTCTCCTTTGTGTCATGCTAGAGAGTACTATGACATATGTGTGTGCTTTTCTCTGAACGTAAACAAAGCACAGTGTGTGTGTGTGTGTGTGTGTGTGTGTGTGTGTGTGTGTGTGTGTGTGTGTGTGTGTGTGTGTGTGTGTGTGTGTGTGTGTGTGTGTGCGTGCGTGCGTGCGTGTGTGTTCTACATCAGGTACATTCTTGGAACCTTTCTGGACCTAGAACATGGTGAGACTCTTCTATGGAGGGTCAGAGAGCTCTCGGAAAATATCTCAAAAATATCTTAATTTGTGTTCTGAAGACGAACAAATGTCTAACTGATTAATGACAGAATTTTCATTTTTGGGTGAACTAACCCTTTAAATCTTGGTTATTTTTTACTAGAATGATGACGAAAAACTGCAGAAAAACACCTTATAACAGTCAAGCATGGATTGTGCTTTGGATTGGATAAATGAGGATTGGTGCAGAGCACATTCAGAGTTCAAACTTTCATCTCAGATCGAATGCAGTATGACCCACATCTCAGAGCTGAGAATTGAGTGAGATCAAAACATCAATGACGCACTTGCCCATATCTTGAATCCTTGTATTCATCAAGATTCATTTGGTTCAAAAACAGAGTGACTTGCCTCCATAATATGATAATTCTTTCATCATTTAATCATGGGCGCTTACTGAAATCTCTGTCCATGAGGCTGGGGCTCAAGAGTAGCATTCCCAACCCCAACACCTCCAAGAAAAAGAAAACTTCTTTATTAAGTGAAAGGTAAAAGACTTGCCATTCACTTTCATTTTTAAATACTGGTCAGTGTGGCTGTGGCTGAGCGGTTTAATAGGCTGGAAATATGAAAGTTACTGATTTGATCCCGGAAAGGCAAAAGCCTTGAACTATTTACCACTGTGCACTTGAGGATAGCATTAAGTAACACCAGGCTGCTTCAGGAGATTTGTTCTTGCAAAATTGCATTGTGCATCATGCACTTGTTCATCAATTGCCAGTGTAATAAATGAATATAATAAATGTGTAGTTTATTATAGATACCCCAATGTAACACGGAGGTCACATAAAATGGAATTGGAAATTTTCTAGTATTTTGTAATTTACTACTTTTCAAATGCATGTTGCATATGGATTTTACCTCTATTCCAGGCCTAGACTTTCATTCTTTTAAATGTGCAAATCCATTCTAAAACCTTTTTTTTTATTTACGTTTACATTTGGCAGATGTTTTCATCCAAAGCAACTTGCATTGCATTCAAGGTGCACATTTATGTCTGTTCATGCATTCCCTGATAATTACAATAAAAGAATAAAATGCTATGAAAATGCTCAAACTGGCAAAAATGACAAAATCCTGTTGTGTACATCTATTGGACATTGTTAGTAAGCAAGTAAACTAGTGAAAGCTGATGTAAGAACAAAATGCCGCTGTACAACAATATTATTATTGCTCACTGGAACAGACAGCTGAAGGACGAGATGTGTCAAGGTCTTTAGTAGATCTCTTTAAGATGAGAGCTAGCCAGTTGATTATCTGCCACTTCAAAGCAACAGTACTGGAAGCAATCTTTTTTTGTCTATGTGTATTTTATGGAAGGGTGTCAGATATAAACAGCACAATCTGTATCCATGGCTACCAATTTAAGAAAGGTATGCGTTGATCATTTGGCTTAACCTGCCTGTATTGCGCCAATCCCTTCATTTTCAGAATGTGTTTTGAAGCATATGCCTTTGTCTGATCGACAATTCTTGTGGACACCAGGGGAATTTGGATGATGAGAATATAAAAGGCTGTCATTGATCTTTCCACTGTGTTTTATGCATTTTTCATGCACTGAAATATCATTATTGGATACATAAAGCATGATTACGTCCATATGACTTCACTTTGTATCTTGTCCATTAAAAATCTGAGCTTAAATGGATAGTTCATCTAAATGAACATTTTTCTATCATTTACTCAACCTTACTGGGTTACTTTCTACTGCTGAACAACAACAACAACAAAAAAAAAATACATTGGAGAATATTTGTAACCAAACAGTTGCAGGTAGCCATTGACTTCCACAGTACGTTGTTCCATATTGTGGAAACTAATTGTTATCAGCAACTGTTTGATTACCATCATTCTTCAAAATGTCTTCTGTTGTGTTGAACAGAAGACAAAGTAAAAAATATCCAACTTCACAAGTCCACTTATATTTACCCTTATTGTCAATGCCTGTTTAAAACAGTTACTAATTAAAGTTCAAGAGTGTCAAGAACTGAAAACATCTCACAGCACTGTAATTAAATTAATCAAAAAGGATAAGCTTTATGTTATGGTAGCAAATCACTTAAAGGGATAGTTCACCCAAAAATGAAAATTTGATGTTTATCTGCTTATCCCCAATGCATCCAAGATGTAGGTTACTTTGTTTCCTCAGAAAAACACAAACGAAGATTTTTAACGAAAACCGGTGCAGTCTGCCAGCCTTATCATGGACATGGATGGGCACCAAACCTTTAAAAGTAAACAAAAACATGCACAGACAAATCCAAATCACACCCTGTGGCTCGTGATGATACATTGATGTCTTAAGACACGAAACGATCGATTTTTGTGAGAAACTGAACAGTATTTATATCATTTTTTACCTTTGATACACAGCCACGTCCATCTGTCATGTGCACGAGTTTGGCATCAGTCACGTCACATGAGCACGCGCTCTGGCGTAGAATACGCAAACGCCGTAAGGGGAAATCAGTGAAAAGTCCCGGATGAGTTTGCGCAAACTAATGTAATCTTTTAGCTTTAAATCGGTTTAAACAATCAGGATACACGCAAGTAATTACCATTTTGAATAGCCGCTATACCCACAATCTCTGTGCTCTGTGTAAACAATGAATGTCGTATACATGCGACAGATCGCTTACGGCGTTTGCGTATTCTACGTCAGAGCGCGTGCTCATGTGACGTGACTGATGCCAAACTCGTGCACATTGCAGATGGACGTGGCTGTGTATCAAAGGTAAAAAATGATATAAATACTGTTCAGTTTCTCAGAAAAACCGATCGTTTCATGTCTTAGGACATCAATGTATCGTCACGAGCCGCAGGGTGTAATTTGGATTTGTCTGTGCATGTTTTTGTTTACTTTTAAAGGTTTGGTGCCCATCCATGTCCATGATAAGGCTGGCAGACTGCACCGGTTTTCGTTAAAAATCTTCGTTTGTGTTTTTCTGAGGAAACAAAGTAACCTACATCTTGGATGCATTGGGGGTAAGCAGATAAACATCAAATTTTCATTTTTGGGTGAACTATCCCTTTAAAAGATTAGTTTACTTCCAGAACAAAGATTTACAGATACTTTAATTCACCCCCTTGTCATCCAAAAGGTTTATGTCTTTCTTTCTTCAGTCGTAAAGAAATAGTTTTTTGAGGAAAACGTTTCAGAATTTTTCTACATATAGTGGACTTCAATGGTGCCCGTGAGTTTGAACTTCCAAAATGCAGTTTAAATGCAGCTTCAAATGACTCTAAATAATCTCAGACGAGGAATAAGGTTCTTATCTAGTACTTTCGTAAATAAAATAATATTTATGCCCTTATTAATGCCCTTTTTAATAAAAATAAATGCCCTTTACAAAAAAGTAAAACAGTGATGCAGAATGCTTTTAGAGTTGATAAAATGAGATGGGAGTTTTTTGACATACCCTAACTGTATTAAATTGGAGTGCACAGAGTATGCATGTGCATCGCAGAGCTAGACAAGATGAGCATTTGTGGTTATGAAAAGTATATAAATAATAATTTATTTAAGAAAATTACCTGTCATTCTGCTATATCCCTTTGAAGCTGCATTTAAACTGCATTTTGGAAGTTCAAAATTGCGGGCACCATTGAAGTCCAAAATTCCTGAAATGTTTTCCTCCGTTTTTTACGACTGAAGGAAGACCCGAACATCTTGGATGACAAGGGGGTGAGTAAATTATTGGTACATTTTTGTTCTGGAAGTGAACTAATCTTTTAAAACCAATTCCTGATGATTGTGGATCAGTTGGTTACACTCTCATATATAGGTGAAATCAAATAACTACTAGACTGTCTATTGGTGAAAATATTTAAGAGTCTATTAGACACAATACACACTGAAACACCATTACCTGATGATTGACATTTGTTACAGCTTTTCTGGGGTCACATTCTGAAAACTAATATTCATTGTTTATCGTGCCCTGAGGCCACAGCCAAGTGCATCACTTTGAGGCAATTTATATGAATAATAATAACAGCAACATTCTGTTCAGTTGATGCAGGCATTATGTTTTTTGTGACATTATAGCAAACTGGCACTTCCACAACAAATAACGCGGCTTTCAAAAGCTGTTAAAAAGTCTTTGTGACATTTTCATTCCTGTCACAAGAAGCACAAAAACGAATGCATGTTTTGTGCCACATTGTAATACCTTCCTGTGATAGAAGTCACTAGATGAGGACATTTAAAAGATACATCTTGAAAACTTTTTTTGCAGTAGTGTGGAATGAGAAACTGATAAAACTGCAAAACCAAGAGGTGAAAATTAGAAAGAAGATGGATGGAGAAACACAGATGGAGACAGACGCTAGGAGAAATGATGTGAAAATGTGAAGAGAGAGTAAGAGAGCTCACTAATTGCCTGAGACATACACATAGATTCTTTAATGGTGTGTATGTGTGTGTGTGTGTGTGTGTGTGTGTGTGTGTGTGTGTGTGTGTGTGTGTGTGTTTTGTATGTGAAGAAAGCAAGTATGGACAGGATGGAGACTGGGTATTAAATAAAGACATCCATGAGTTTATCCTGACTCAATATATCCTTCGTCAATATCCTGTGTAAACAATGTCAGTCATTTCAAAGTGTATTACTTTCTTTCTTCCGTGGAAGTCCACAAAAGAATTTCTGAAGGCTGTTTTCGGCCATTCAATAATCAACTTTGAGGTCCATTTCATTGTATTGAAAAAAACCCTCTTTAAATACATTCTTTCATTTTTTACAGAAGAAAAATGTCATGCATGCTTGGAATGACACAAGGTTGAGTAATTTATGAAAGCATTTTCATTTTGAGTGAGCAGTCTCTTTCTAAATCCATTCGTGCTAAAAAAATATGGCTCATATCTCAGTCTAGTTGCTTTCTGAGAAGAAAATGTGCTGTTGCAGTTTTTATCTGGTTTTACTTGTACTGTTATATTGGAGAAGCAACGGGAAGATGAGAGTAGAGACAATGGTATAAGCATTTATCCATCTACAGTATCTCTAGAGTCTCAAGTACATGCAATACCCATCAGGCAACATCTGAGCGCTCTCATAAACATGATCATTTTGTGCTGAACATTGAGCATATACATGAATATGTATATAATGTGAAACATGCTTTCTTAAAGTGCCCCTATTATGCCATGTTTAAGGTAGTTAATATTGTTGTAATAGTCTCTTAAAACAGGTTTACATGTATGCAAGTTCAAAAAACACTTTAGTTTTCTCAAAAATTAGATTTAATTTTACCCCGTTTCTAAATGATTCGTAAACGACTCTTGTGAAGCAGTTCGAAGAATCAGTCTCTCTAAACCCCTCCTTTCAGTGAGCCCTCACCGCTGTGATTGGTCAGATGGTGCAGTCCTTTTGGATTGGTCTACCGCTTCAGCGCAAAACGAAACGCCCATTGGCATAACTGAATGACAGCTGTGGAGACTTGTTAATGCATAGAAAAGATAGCCTCGATTTTACCCTATCAATTCGAGCCGGAGTCTGACGATGAAACGGTTGAAGTGGCACATCGACAAGAAACTGTTTTGCAAGCATGACTGGAGCAGGACGTTTCTCAGTGGGTGTCATATTATAACTGTGGAAAGTGCTTGCAATTTGCTTTTGTAAGCGAACCGGGCACACCTCTATGTTGTGAACTTCAACACTGTAACGTACAACCCATAACACTGCGTTAAGCCATCGTTTATCATTATCATTACTTAAACTAATAAGGCAGACAGACAGTCAAGCTGCATCAATCACAATTTTTAGACTACATTGCACTCACAGCTGAACAACAGAACTACAGAAACGCAAGTTAGCCGCTTACCAAGACATGAGCGGGGTTGTTACACACCATAACGTACACAAAGACGTATTTTGAACGATCGCTAGAAAATACAATCATTAATTATTAATCATACTTACAGGTAGAAGTTCAGAGGAGCAAGCCGGTCCAAATAAACTGGGCACTGATCCATTTTTTAAAACCAAGCGTTTGGTGAATCTCGCGTTGTAACGTTACTCCCCAAGATTGGAAAAACAGTCATCAGTAAAATGACGCGAACACAACACAAGATTGGCATTGGACTGCTGAGGTGTTGAAAAAATTAATGTTAACCACTCATTCTTGGTAGTTTCATCTTTCGGAAGGGCATATAAAACAAATTCACTCTCACAGCGCAGGGCGTCTTCTTGACATGATGTAACGTTAATCCACGTGAAAATGGTAGGCCTACTGTTTGTGGGCGGGCAAGTTGTTCGCGAAATTGAACGTGGGCGGACATTACGCAAATGTGTAGCTCGTGACGTGTGGCCGTTACAGAAAAAAGATTCGAATTGCTGACGACTCGTTTAGGCGAATGTGAGCCGACTCTTTTTTTTGTTAGACAAAAACTTCATTTATAGTGCACTGTCGGCGTCACAACATAATTCTTATGCTGATTATTGATAATATTAACATAATGTTCATTATAAATAAGAGTTGGCAAAGAAGGAATGTTTTAATTTTCCACGCATTTCATTATGAGGCAATTTGACAGCTCTTTGTAATTTCATGCAATGTTGTAATTCTAAGCAGTTTTCTTTCTTTTTTTGCTGCTGTATACTGAGAACAGAAGACATTTTTCATCAAGATTTTAGGCAAAATGAGCTTCTGTTTTCCATTTACATAGAAAACCGATGGTGATTTATACTCTTTATAAAAAAGAACTGACTTGTGTGCTGTAGGCTATTGCAAGTCTTCTGCAGTCATACAATTTATTGTGGCTTTGTGTTTAGAAGCAGCTGTAATTTAAGAGATTTTTGAAATATAATGTTCTCCATATTCCTCAATCTCATTTTGGTATGTTTTCAAACTTCCCACATTGCAATAGATTTGTCACAGAATTGTCCTGGTGCAATGAATGATGTGTGAGATTTAGGGTCTGCTTCTTAGGATTTGGCAGTATTAATCGTCATTCACACATAAAATAGGGGTGAAAAATCAGAAATTGCTGGTAAAATTCACAAATAATTAAAAGAAATGACATTAAATTAAATGTTCTTTTTGGACACCAAGTGTTTGCGTAGCTTTGTAAAAATTCAGCATAAATTTTATGATAGGGATTTTAACAATGTCCTTGCTACCTTTTTGGGGCTTAAACATGGTAGTTGCACTGCTGTCTATGCAGGGTCAGAAAACTCTCAGATTTCATCAAAAATATCTTAACTTGTGTTACGAAGATGAACAAAGGTCTTACAGGTTTGGAACAACATGAGGGTGCGTAATTAAGTAATTGAGTATTTTTTTATATATATATTTAGGTGAACTACCCCTTCAAATACAAATTTAAAATTAGGGGCCAAGCACTGAAAGTGCGAAGGCACCTATTGTATCCATTGGCGTTCTTCTTATTCTTCTTCCACTCTTGAGCTTATGGCAGCCCATAGAACCGCTTGCAGGAAAGTTATGAAATTTTGCACACATACAGTCTCAACCTTAAGGTTTAGTTTTTTCACTATTTTTAATAGTTTGTAAAATCTACTTTTTTAAACTCTTCCTAGATGGTTTGTCTGATTTTTACTAAAATTAGCACATATCATCTTTAGACCATGCTGGCCAAACGAATTAAACGAATTTGACGAAAAGCATGCAAAATTGGATATGAGGCTGTATCTGCACAACAGTTTTGAGTATTGAGACCAAACTTGGTGTGTCTTGTAACAACCATAACCCAAAGTTACCTGCACAGTTTCTGCACTGTGCCACCTAGTTTTTTTTTTTTTTTTTTTGCGTATAACTTCTGAATGGTTTGGTCAAAAATCACAAAATTGGTCTGTTAAGATTCAGTGGAGCATACCCAATTTTCCTGTGTCAGCCATTTTGGGTGTCAGCCATTTAGAATTTTATCGTAAAATGCTATATTTTACGAACAAACGCATTGGCATATCGTCATGACAATGAATTTGCTGGAAAGATGCCAAACTGCATCTGAGGCTGTATCTCTGCAAAGCTCTGACATATTTACACCAAACTTTGTATGTGCCATTGTCACCTCATATTAATCATGCCACATTAGTTTGGTAACAGCGCCACCTATTGGTCAAGAGTGATAAACCATTCATTAAGCATTAATTATGAAAGTTCCAAAAATACTAATAACTTTTAATTGCATTAACTTACTATAATGGAACTGGTCTCAAAATATTCCTTGGGTCATGCTGACAACATACTAATTATCTCATATTTGGCTGAACTTCTGGTGTCCACCATTTTGATTTATGTTAAAACATACTTTTTCGAACTCCTCCTAGACTGTTGGTCTGAGTTTCACCAAATTTGACTTTTAGACCATGCTGGTAAAAATTATGGATTTCGTGTCTGTGAAAACAGTTTGTGTTGTGTATTCCTTGGCTCATGCCAACAACATAATTATCCCATTTTTGGCTGAACGTCCTGTCAGCCATTTTTATTTATGTTAAAAAACTACTTTTTTGAACTCCTCCATGACTGTTCATCTAATTTTGTTCGTCTGTGCTGAAAAAAAGTTATGGATTTCGTGTTGATAGACAAAACCATTTTTGTATAGCAATGTAACAAACTTTGCAAAGCTTTGACATACAGTGTTAACACCACAATTTCTGTGTGCTCTTGTCACCTCACACAGAATACACCAAGTCATTTTAATAACAGTGCCACCTATTGGTCAAAAATGATATCCGTTAAATCATATTACTAGAGGTTGCATTTATGATTTTTTTTTTAGCAATTTTGTCTAAAATCATCATAATATGGCTTTAATTACTCGTTGCAGTTGGTCTGCAGTTGCTATATTTATGGATTTATTTTTATACTGTGTGCTTTTGCTAGATGGAAAAAAGCAGCTTGGCTATTGTCTAACAACTCATTTAGTGTTTCACAGAAAATACTGTAAACACAGGTCTGGAACAACATGAGGGTGAGTAAATATAAAGTATTCCTTTTTTTGCAGCTTTTCGAAGCGATCTGCTAGAACATAATAAATGTCAAACTAACCGGCGCTTTGTTTTCCCTTTAACCAAAATGTCACGCAAGAAGAAAAATATTCAATGAACAGAGAGCTGTGGCAGAAGACAAACAACCTCAGACGAATCTCAAATAACTCGAGAGGCTTTCTGAGTATATGATTTAATGCTAGAGCATCCTTTCGTCATTAGCCAATCAGTCTGCATTTGATTTGAGCAATCATCTTAATGGGCATATTTGTGTTGTTTCTGTAGGAGACTGTTTTGCTATCAGGTCCATTGTGATTGAGGCTGCTGTACTCTATAATCTAGAGCCTTCAGGGTGCCATCCAGGTACAACAAAGGTGATGAGGTGAGGGTCTAACAGATGAATCACTGCCGGGAGTGAGTGTCACGCTTATTGTCCTGGGGCACACATGTGTTCACTTCTGTCCTTTCACTTATCCTTTTCTTTAACCTTCTAGCGCACTCATTTGTCCCTCTCGCTCTCTCACTCTCACTCTGCCTCTTCATCTCTTTCTTGCTTTCTAGCAGTGATTGTTGCCATATCTTCAAAATTCTGCATTCATGTTTGAGGTGTTATTGCACCATGCCAATATATGACATATTGCGTATATGACATTGTGTTTTCTTTGCCGTGTTAATCATTGTGCTTTTTTTTTTTTCAATTTTCTAAAAGTTCTAAAAATTAGATGTCATAATTTGTCACCATTTTTTTTTAATTTTGTTTCATTTTTCTTAAATCCTAAATGCTTGTTTCCAGTTATAAATTGAATTTTAATCCTATATTTTAGGTCTCCAGCTTTTGAACTGGCTTTAACCTTTTTTTTTTCCATTTCATATGCATGCAATGAATGTCAATGTATTGATTTCTGTGTAAACTGAATTTATTGATTTTTCTATTGGTTGCTAAGAGAAATTAATTCTTATGTTGATGGATGAGCCTCTTCCATTGGGATCGGTAGGCTATTGTATTGCATGACCTTTAGAAGATTCACAATCGCATTAGATTTAAAATAGCGAGCTCCAAAACAAGCTTGGCTTCCATTTACTTCCCATTTGAAAAATAAAGGCTCTTTACATCTATAATCCCATGAATAACCTTTAGCATCAATGGAAGCTTTTCATTGCATAAAAAGGATCTTTATAGTGAAAAGGGGTTAGTTAGATTTTAAATTGTTCTTCAAACTACGAAAAAAAATGGTTCTAAGTTCTTTTATGGCATTACTGAGAAAAACCCTTTTTGGAAACTTCATTTTTAAGAGTGTTTTTTTTTTATCCCCCCCAAACAATTTAAGGGTTAGGAAATGTCTGGCTTGGCACTCTTGGGTTAGCCAAAGATGTAAGTTTGTACTGTCACTGCACACTACAGGCTACTGTCACGGTTCCTGCTGTTCTCAAGGGAGAAAAAGCAAAAGGAGTTGCTATTTCTAAAAGCTTCTAGACTGTACTTTTAGCTACATACTAAGTGAATCATGGTAGGAGAGTATCTGGCATGATTACTGAAGACCATCCAGAAGCCTTGAAGCCAGTTTGTTTGTTTCCCATAAGGCAGATGGGGTCTGCAAGATGAGGCTGATTTTCAAGCTTTAAATTAAGTTTTGTAAGTTTAATGTGAAGTTGTTCCCCTCTCTCCCTGTCACTTAATGGAGTTTAAGTTTCTTGTCACCCCACCTTCTGGCTTGGGGTCTGAAAGAAACTTAAACGCATAGCTCACGCAAAAATGCTCACGCAGAATGAAAATTCTGTGATTAATTATTTACCCTCATGTCATGTCAAACCTGCAAGACTCTCATCTTTGGAACACAAATTAAAAAGGGTTAGTTCGAGCATTTAAGACATTAAGTTGTATTCAATCCTTATCAGCACTATAGTGTATACACACTGACCCACACTGAGTTCACCTCCCTGGTCAGAGTTCTGGCCGCTGGAAGTTTTTCAAGAAAGTAGTCACGGTTAGTTTCCGGGGCCTCAAAACTGTGCGTTTTTACGTGAAAAAAATATATGCGTTTCAAAGCTTGATTAATTTACATCACAAAAAACACTCCTGACAAAAACCATACCTCAGTTTTAATCGGCACTATATTCTTTCCGTTTCCATCAATCCGCGCTGCTGTCAGTTCGCACGTTCCGATCAGCTGTTCCATTACACACTCGAATGACAACGACGTAAAAAGTAGAAAATTAACAATGGTGCGAACTTGTAAATTCCCAGGTTGTGACCACAAGAATGTGCAGGGATCGCCGTTCAGATTCCATCGTTTTCCTGTTTCTGATATAGTTATGAGACAGGTTTGGCTGGTTGCCATCGGCTACTCTGCGGGAGCTAAAATATCCAGTATCAAGGATTTTCGTGTGTGCAGTGCTCACTTCAGCGAAGACGATTACATCCCCAACCAAGGAGGAAAAAAAAAAAAAAAACGGATTTTAAAGAGTTCTGCTGTACCAGTACCACGGGTAAGCTCTATTTACTAACTTTATGTCGCATACGACAGGTTTATTTTGAAGCTAATGTTACACTGAGAATATTCTAACCGGGACAGTGATAGCATCGACAATAATCGACTGTCTATGTGGTGAGAAAATCGGCAAATGTCATAACTAATGAATTTAATTGAATCTATATAAAACAACAAAATATGATGCTTTGCTATATTTGTTATTGTCTGTAACTATGCGGAACGTGTGTCGGTATCATCGTGTTTATAAGTGTGCTTGAAGTCACATACAGGTAGGTCTAAACCAGGTATCTCCAACTCCGGTCATCGTGAGCTACATTCCTGCAGCTCGATGTTTTCCTATGACAGGACACCTTTCTCAAATGAGACATTCTGTACAAGCCTGCTAATTACCCGTTGATTTGAGTCAGGTGTGTTGCATCAGAGAAAAACTAAAACCAGCAAGACAGTAGCTCATGAGGACTGGAGATCCCATGTCTAAACTGTACAGTAAACAATCTGATGTTTAGACTCCTGTGGAAATCACGTGAAACGAGGTCTGATATAAAAATATATATATCGTCTGTTCCGTCTGACATTGTGCTAAAATTGGTTTCATCATCAGAAGTTTCGTAGTCAGACATGTTGTCAGCGAGTCGCGCTATCAACAGCTGATCGGAACGTGCGAACTGACAGCAGCGCGGATTGATGGAAACGGAAAGAATATAGTGCCGATTAAAACTGAGGTTTGATTTTTGTCAGGAGTGTTTTTTGTGATGTAAATTAATCAAGCTTTGAAACGCATATATTTTTTTCACGTAAAAACGCACAGTTTTGAGTTTTGAGTCCTGAAACTAACCGTGACTACTTTCTTGAAAACTTCCAGCGGCCAGAACTCTGACCAGGGAGGTGAACGCAGTGTGGGTCAGTGTGTATACACTATAGTGCTGATAAGGATTGAATACAACTTCATGTCTTAAATGCTCGAACTATCCCTTTAAGATATTTTTGATGAAATCTGAGAGCTTTCTAAATGCCAGTACCACATTCAAGGCTCAGATAGAAAAGTCCATGTGACATTAGTGGTTCAACCTTAATTTTATGAAGCTATAAGAATACCTTTTCTGTGAATAAAGTCAGTTATTTCTGTTTTCTTAGCGCACAAAAAGAATATGTTGGAATAAATTGACGACAGGTCGTTGAATTCTACGAAAATAATGCACACCCGAGGTGGTGTTGTGGCCGTTACACCTAGGGTGTGCATTATTTTCGTAGAATTCAATGGACCAAAGTCAGTTATTCCACTTATACTACCACACCCCAAGACATTGATCACATGATATATTTCAAGACATTTGTACGGTTTTTGTCCTTAAACCGCTCTTGTGAGTAGGATAATTTTCTTACGCAGCTCATTCAATTCCAAATGTCATTTTAGACCTATTAACGACACTTGAGCCAGTGATAGCAAACTAATGCAGTTAATAATGAAGTTTAGACAGGCAGACAGACAGACAGAAAGAGAGATGGAGAGAGAGATATTAAGCTTGTAAATTTCAACTCTCTAAAGGGGATGGGCAGCATCGTCTATACTAATAGTGAAACTTTAAAGTTAATTATGTTCACTACCACGCTGTTGTTATACCTTGCTTGTAAGAAATGTCATGTAGTTTTTAAGTTGTTAATCGTCATATTAGTGCATATGCTAACGTGTGTGCAAACTGTATGTGTGGGCATCTGTAAGTGACAGAGAGTGGGAGAAATAGAGTATGTGCTTTCCGTACATAATACAATGTAATATTGTGGCAAAAACGTGGAAATAATCTGTAGATTTTATCCTATTGTTTACTGTATTTATTTGTTTGCCCAGTGTCGTTGTAGGTTTTGGTTATTTTGCTGTTTTGGTTCTGTAATCATGTGGCGAAGTGATATATACATGTAATGCGGTCAAGTGCTGCCTGGAACTACGTTCGCTGTGTGTTTCCCTTAAAATAGTGCACACCATTAGAACATTCGTCAGCCAATCAGATTCAAGCATTCAATGTCCCTGTAGTATAAATGTACTGCTGTGTTCCAGGCAGGTTTTTGAGCCTGTAAATCACAACTTCAAACCACAACTCACAACTTTGTAGCATTCCAGGCAAGTCACACCAGACTGCCTGAGTGCATTTATTATTATTAATTTGATTGCAATGTTATATTGTTCAAAGTCTATTTTTTACCATGTACCTCTTGCATAAACCCCACATCCGCAGGGGCTGCCATTGTCGTTTTGCGGGCTATGTGATGTCAGAGTGTGGAACT
Organism: Garra rufa; assembly: GCF_049309525.1. Lineage (NCBI taxonomy): Eukaryota > Metazoa > Chordata > Actinopteri > Cypriniformes > Cyprinidae > Garra > Garra rufa. The sequence goes on along the minus strand of NC_133365.1, from coordinate 47,319,790 downwards.
GGGAGTACATCGATGTAGTACGTGTTCACGGGTGGGAAGTCATGGGTTTGACTGCCATTCCAGTGCACTTTCACTGGAAGAAGTTTGGAAAAACATGGGTAATGGGTTGGCATATACGTTCTTAAAAAGAGGTTCCAAAAGGATGTTTTTGCAGTGATGCCATGGAAGAACATTTTTGGTTCCCCAAAGAACCTTTTAGTGAACATTTCTTAAAAAGAACCATTTTGAAGATCATCTTAAAAATCTATAGAACCTTTTCTAGATTTGAAAGGTTCCATGGATGTTCAAGGTTCATCATGGAACCATTGATGCAAAAAAAGAACCTTTTTTTTTTAGTGTGTAAAATCTCAGACAACAGGGAAGAACTATGTGTGAAAACATGTTTAAATAAACAAATAGTCATACATTGTTATAAGATATAGACATTTAAATGGACATATCAACTATCAAAAATGAGAAAATAATTGAATCTAGTTTATTTTATCGCATCCAGTCAAACTAAACATTTTTGTAATGGAAATTCATCACTTTGTAAAAACAAACCAATTTAGTGGACGGTTTCTGTAAAATCTTCTCAGACTCATTCTGTAGGAAAAAAAGTTTTATACAAGATAAGACTGGTTAATTAAGAACCTGGGGCAGTATGAAAGAAATTTCTTATCTTAAGTCCTAAGATTTGCCAAGTTAAAGAACATTCAAACGTAACTAAAATTGCCATGGTGACTTACAGATAATATGTGTCTGTAATTCTGCAATATGTCTTCAGGTTATTTTCTGAAAAAGAGATTAGATTAGAGCAGGGGTGGGCAACCTTTTCCTGCAGAGCCCCTGATATAAAAATGCTGGATTTTCTCAACTATGTATAATAACTGCCATTAATTTAATTTTACATTTTCAAAAATGCATTTTTCTATTCATGTTCATATACTCCAGTACCTTCATAGCCCCTCAGGACCACCTACAGACTCTGGTTGAAAGCCCTGCCATTAGACGTTTTAGAGGGGAAAAACAAGAACATTGTTGTATGTATGGCTATTGGCAAAAAGGAAAGACGATACTGGTTTGAAGGCAGTAAAAGGCTAGACTTTGAATTGCATAATGTCCAATGGACACTGGACAGTCCTTTGAGACAAATGCTAATGTGCAGTGTGCTGGATTATAGTATTTTACAAACTATTCATTTTGCATGCGATTATGAATCAAGGAAGGAAAATTTCAGACAAAACCCTCGATTTTCAATGGCCCTGGTAAAGAGAAAAAAATTTCCATTGATCTATTGAACGTGATTCCTTTTAAACCATCATTACATGAGATGGACTAACACTTCGAACTGACTCTTTCACATTATTTTTAAGAATTTGCTGCTTTGAAGCACAGACATTTGTTTGGTGGTTTATTTGTGCATTTTACTGCTGGTGTAGAGGTTTACAGTGGGTACGGAAAGTATTTAGACCCCCTTAAATGTTTCAGTCTTTGTTATATTGCAGCCATTTGCTGAAATCATTTAAGTTCTTTTTTTTCCTCATTAATGTACACACAGCACTCCATATTGGCAGAAAACCACAGAATTGTTGACATTTTTGCAGATTTATTGAAAAAGAAAAACTGAAATATCACATGGTCATAAGTATTCAGACCCTTTGCTCAGTATTTAGTAGAAGCACCCTTTTGATCTACAGTAATACAGGCATGAGTCTTTTTGGGAAAGATGCAACAAGTTTTTCACACCTGGATTTGGGGATCCTCTGCCATTCCTCCTTGCAGATCCTCTCCAGTTCTGTCAGGTTGGATGGTAAATGTTGGTGGACAGCCATTTTTAGGTCTCTCCAGAGATGCTTAATTGGGTTTAAGTCAGGGCTCTGGCAGGGCCATTCAAGAACAGTCACGGAGTTGTGAAGCCACTCCTTCGTTCTTTTAGCTGTGTGCTTAGGGTCATTGTCTTGTTGGAAGGTAAACCTTCGGCCCAGTCTGAGGTCCTGAGCACTCTGGAGAAGGTTTTCGTCCAGGATATCCCTGTACTTGGCCACATTCATCTTTCCCTCGATTGCAACCAGTCGTCCTGTCCCTGCAGCTGAAAAACACCCCCACAGCATGATGCTGCCACCACCATGCTTCACTGTTGGGACTGTATTGGACAGGTGATGAGCAGTGCCTGGTTTTCTCCACACATACCGCTTAGAATTAAGGCCAAAAAGTTCTATCTTCGTCTCATCAGACCAGAGAATCTTATTTCTCAGCATCTTGGAGTCCTTCAGGTGGGCTTTCATGTGTCTTGCACTGAGGAGAGGCTTCCGTCGGGCCACTCTGCCATAAAGCCCCGACTGGTGGAGGGCTGCAGTGATTTGTTGACTTTCTACAATTTTCTCCCATCTCCCGACTGCATCTCTGGAGCTCAGCCACAGTGATCTTTGGGTTCTTCTTTACCTCTCTCACCAAGGCTCTTCTCCCCCGATAGCTCAGTTTGGCCGGACGGCCAGCTCTAGGAAGGTTCTGGTCGTCCCAAACGTCTTCCATTTGAGGATTATGGAGGCCACTGTGCTCTTGGGAACCTAAAGTGCAGCAGAATTTTTTTTGTAACCTTGGCCAGATCTGTGCCTTGCCATAATTCTGTTTCTGAGCTCTTCAGGCAGTTCCTTTGACCTCATGATTCTCATTTGCTCTGACATGCACTGTGAGTTGTAAGGTCTTATATAGACAGGTGTGTGGCTTTCCTAATCAAGTCCAATCAGTATAATCAAACACAGCTGGACTCAAATGAAGGTGTAGAACCATCTCAAGGATGATCAGGAGAAATGGACAGCACCTGAGTTAAATATATGAGTGTCACAGCAAAGGGTCTGAATACTTAGGACCATATGATATTTCAGTTTTTCCTTTTTAATAAATCTGCAAAAATGTCAACAATTCTGTGTTTTTCTGTCAATATGGGGTGCTATGTGTACATTAATGAGGAAAAAAATGACTTAAATGATTTTAGCAAATGGCTCCAAAATAACAAAGAGTGAAAAATTTAAGGGGGCCTGAATACTTTCCGTACCCACTGTATATATTGATCTCCTAACTTTGAAAATTTTTAAACAGCTTTTTGAAGATACAACAAACACAAAAATCAAAGAAAGCAGGAAACACCAGTTTGTCCCTAGATATTTGAGTTTCATGGAAAAGTGGTTTATCACACTGACTTCAAATAATAATATTATATATTTGAGATCATTTGTGTCAATTCATGGCTTTGGATTTTTTTTTTAAACTAATCTTCAATGTTCAATTAAAATCTGTTTTGTCATCATACTGTGTAAGTCAATGGCTACTGGCAACTGCTTGATTACCAACATTATTTAATGTTCTGCAGACAAAAGAAACTCATTGACGTTTGGAACATCTTAAGGTGAGCAAATGATGAAAAATGGTCCCTTTAACCATGCTGCACACTGTGATTTAATTATTTTTTCCTCTGTCCTTTACAAATATATCTTGTTGTGTCAAATTGTACATTATGACCCCACACCCCAGTAAGATCTTGGTTCATGTGACTTTTCAAAGGCATTAATTGGCTGTCATGAACATGTATCAAGCAATCTTTTCTTTTTCATTCACTAGTTTGAAAAAATCTTTAAAAACACCATTTATTAAAATCAAGCTGCTCATTTCAAAATGTGTGATTTTGTAACAGATGACATTAACATGTGACCACCTACATTTAAATCTTCACACCTACAATGTTTAGAGGATTGGCCCGCTCAGTCACAGAAAAATAACAGGCTGGATATTATACATAAGCTGAAAAATGTTGATTTATTTTGTTGGGTAGTGCAAAATGTTTTTGTACGAGTTGACTTTGTACTGACTAAATCCTGATTCCTTGTGAATCTATTGTCATCTCTGCTCTATCTTCAACCTCTTGACTTTGGATTAAAGCTATGGTAAATGTTGATGTTTTATGAACCTCTCCTAATGTAATTCTGTCTTTGGAGAAAGCCTGTTATCAAAGAAGTGGGTGAGAAATTATCATATCCCAGCTAACAAAAATATAATCAATAGTCCACCTTAGACATTCTGCCAACTATACTCATTAATTTGCAACTACGTGTCAACGCTCATTACTGTATTAGTAGACTGTTAGATTAGGGTTGGAATAAGTTGACATGTACTTGCAAAGTAAAATATTTATAGTCAGTAGAATGGTTGTTTGTGGGACCAGCAAAATAAATTGTTAGCAGATATTAAGTAAACAGTCTACTAAAATGCTAGTTAACATGCAGTTAGTCAAAAATTTACATACACCTTACAGAATCTGCAAAATGTTAATTATTTTACCAAATTAAGAGGGATCATACAAAATGTATGTTATTTTTTACTGACATGAATAAGATATTTCACATAAAAGACGTTTACATATCCACAAGACAAAATAATATTTGAATTTATAAAATGACCCTGTTCAAATGTTTACATATGCTTGATTTTTAATACTGTTACCAGAAATGAACCACAGTTGTGTTGGTTGTGTTAAGTGATAGTTGTTTATGAGCTCCTTGTTTTTTAAACTGTTGTAAACAGTTAAACTGCCTGCTGTTCTTCAGAAAAATCCTCCAGGTCCCACAAATTCTTTGCTTTTTCTGCATTTTGTGTTTTTGAACCCTTTTCAACAATGACTGTATGATTTTGAGACCCATCTTCTCACACTGAGAAAAACTGAGGGACTGATGCTTCAGAAGGAAAACTGATGCTTCAGAAGGAAATACAATGTTAAGAAACAGGGGTGTATGCTTTTGAACAGAATGAAGATGTGATTTTTACAGAAGATATTTACGTTTCCCAGAGTACAAAGTAAGTTAAATTTACCCTGATCTTCAAATTCAAAGATTTTCACTATTTTGCATCATGTTTCCTTCAGAAGCATCAGTGAGTGTTTGAACCTTTTGTAATAGTTGCATATGAGTTCCTCTGTTGTCCTCAGTCAGTCTTTGTTGAAAAAGGTTCAAATGCACAATAATGTTGAAAAACCTGAAGGATTTTTCATTGTTCAGAGCAGACAACGGACTCATGAACAACTATCACAAAAAAAACAAAAACAAAAAAAAAACAGCTGTGGATCATTCAGGTAACAACACACTATTAACAATGAAGTATATGTAAACCTTTGAATGGGGTAATTTTTATAAACTCAACTGTTTCTATATCAAATATTTTATTCAGGTCAGTACTAAATAAAACGTAACATGCATTTTGAATGATCCCTCTTATTTTAGTAAAATAATTAAAATTGAGCAGATTCTGCAAGGTGTGTGTAAACTTTTGACTTCAACTGTAGTTGCATAACTGCAAGTTAGGAGAATAACTATAATGTGTCTAAAGAAATAACGTGAAGCTTTTTCTGATTATTCTCTGAACATCCAAAACATTTTTAGAAACATTATTTAAATGTTTCTAAAAATGTGGTTTGGTAAGTTATATGAACATTCCATTTGATCAATTTGCAAACATTATGGGAATGTTACATTTGAATGTTGGAATGTTTTGGAATGAACATTCTATTAACATTACTGGAATGATATTCGTTCATAACTTCGAGAGAACTAAATTGAGAAAATACCACTAAATGGAGAAAATTTACAACTGAAGAAAGAAAGACATGGACATCTTGGATGACAAGGGGGTGAGTAAATTATCTACATTTTTGTTTTTGAAGAAGTGAATTAACCCTTTAAAGCATGAATACATAGATAGATCCTCTTTACTATTGTTACAAAGTTTCTAAAAGAAAAATGTAGATTTGAAAGTTAGCTTGTGAAGCACATTGTCTATTAACCTTCAGCTCATTTTTGGACTAGCATGACATCTGTGAGAACACCAGGATTTAACAGGACACCTCTGGTGAACAGTGTCCACTTTAATGAGATGACATGTCTGTATGTCTTTTAGTGTAACATTCAGAGCAGGAAGTCCACATAGAGCCACAGGCTTACATCCATTAATTGTTCCGTGTAGGGAGAAGTATGCTATATTAGCATACAAATCGTTTTCTTTGATTTCCAATTGAAAACAACCCCCCCTGAAAACAAATTAATACTGAAGGTAATATGAAAAAGAAAATAAATGATTCTAGAGGCCTGAGGCAGGTAATAGATGCATATATCCTACAGACATAGAGGTGTTATTTTTTATTTTTTTTATATTCTTATTTGTGTGTATGCGTTATTTTTTATATCTAATTCAGTACTATATTTTACTTTCAGACCACTAACTTTCTTAACTTTCTAAAAAAAAAAAAACTACAGCTACAGTATTCTCATTGTCCATAGTGATTAAAATCAGTAATTTCAGATCTGTCATCACCATTCCTGCTCACAGCTTCAGTGTTTGACTAATAATAGTTCATTTAGAATGATTGGAGTGATGAATAGACTAGCTGTAGACTGAAGGGAAAGTCAGGTAGAAGTGGTTGATTTATCAGCATGTGGCGTTTGAAACCCTCTAAATGAGAACGCTGAAAACGGGCCTCTGTAATTCAAAGGGGCTCTGACATAACAGGGCCCCGCTGCATGTACAGAATACATTTGAAGAGAAATGGTAAATAAATTCTCCTTTAAGGATTTTTGCTCATCCTCGCCTACTTTTGTTTTTCTTCACATTTGCTCCTGTGAATGCAAGCTAAGTAGTAAGCCTTTTTAATTAACGTTTTTCATTATATGCAGTAAATGAATTCCAGATGTTTATGAGACAAAATTCTCTTTTTTATTTTCAAAGTATGCCAGGAGGCAAAGCAACAAGGAACAATGTAGGCTTACAAATACCAAATGAACACTTTTCATGACAAATTGTACAGTGCAGCAATAGAAAAGAAATGAAAAGAAACATACTTGGCTCTAACACAAAACCTTGATGCTGAACTGTGTCAAAGTGTGACATTGCCAGGTTGTGGGTTACTAAGCTTTAATTTAGCATTTTCAGACACTGAATTGAATTCATCAGCTGAGTCAAACCGTAGCATTCATAGCCAAATTCTCTAAATCGGAATCCTCACGAGATGGTAAAGTACTCTTGAAATGTAAGCAGATGGTTTTGCTTTTACTGAAACATAATGCTGTGAAAGCTCTTTAGTGACCTTGCTGCTATTCAGACACTTTCCACCACAAATGAATGATATAAACACTAAACAAATAGGATCACATATTTTTAGTGCAGCACAGCTGAAATTCGGCTCAGTCAATGCTCACAAAGAAAACTGATTGAATAGCCACTAGACAATTTTTAGCTTTACAGCACAACATCAGGCAAATTAGCCACAAGCGAATAAATTATAGAATAGCAATTAACATAAACAATATTTGCATTTTTTTTTTCATTTGCATTTAATGTTGACCACTTTTGCAAGGAACAAATGATACTTGTTCACGTTGTGCTAAAGAGCACAGCTTTGTTCAATACAGAATGCTGTTTTTGTCTTTTTGAATAATGAATGGTAAACAATGTATGTCGCCTTCTGTTTTTAACAAAAGTAAGTGGAACATTAGCCATTGTTCCACAATAAACATTTTACACAATAATATATGCTACATTAGCATGGTTGAGCAAAAAATAGATTCCCTTTCGATACTTTCACTCGTACTGCGTCGTAAAGACGCTTATGGGAAAAGCTCCTTTTCTCCTGAGACTGAAGCATTTCAATAACGCAGTGTAACTGCACGGCCATTGGTTCGTGCAGTGTTAAAGAAACGAACCAATGGCTCGGCAGCGGAGATGCACAAACCTATGGTGATGATTCGCGCCCGATCGCGCCAAAAGGGGCGGAGGATCTGGCTATATAAGCGAGCATTTCGCCATAGGGAACTCAGATCCTTCTTCTTCAGCGACGACTTCTGATCTTCGCAGAGACTGACTACGCAGACTTCGCTCAAGAAAGCCTCTTCTTCGCCGTGGACGAGCCTCGCAGCGGATTCTCACTGCTCGGCGGATTGACGCTACGGAGCTGATCCCCTGCTGCTATCCGGCGACATTTATAAAGAGCAAATTTCAAAGAGCAAATTTCAGGCGTTGTTTCAAATGCCACGGCGTTATTGTCGCTCGTGCAGAGCCCCTCTGCACGCCGCTGACTCTCACGCTGAGTGCGTCTCGTGTCTGGGTCACGCCCACGCCGAGTCTGCACTCACTGAGACGGAATGTTCCCATTGCGGGAATATGAGTCTCACTTCCCTCCGCTCGCGGCTAGCTTTCTTTTCAGAAAGCGATGCCGCTTCTCGCGCCCTCCCGCTTCCTTCCTCGCAAGAGCCTGCTAGGAAGAAGCAGCGGGGCAAGAGAGCTCAGAGAGTGGTGACAGACGAGCTCACGCCGGCTCAGACCCCGCGTGCCTCGCCCTCACCCCATGGAGAGGAATCGCCAGTTCTCTTCCTTCATCCTGACCAGCGTCCCTCCGCGGCTGCGAGCGATCTGGTTTCATTTGGAGGAAGCGAATGTGAGGATGACAGTATGTCATTGGCCGCATCTGACGCGGAGGAGTTGTCGGGCTCTTCTCACGACCCCGCCCCCTTGCCGTCTACGCAACCCAGTGCCGCCAGCGCCGGTATGGATGCCGAACTCTTCCGCATCCTATCTAAAGCTGTCGAAGAGCTGGATTTACAGTGGTCTCCTCCCGAGGAGCCCTCTAGGAGCCGGTTGGACGAATGGTTTCTGCCGGGGCGCCGCCAAGCCCCTCGTCAGCGAGCTGCACCATTCTTCCCCGAAGTCCACGACGAAATTTCCAAGTCCTGGCGTGCTCCATACTCCGCCCGCCTTCATACTTCCTCTTCTGCTGCCCTCACTACGGTTGATGGCGCCGAGGAAAAAGGCTACGAGAAGCTGCCCCCGCTGGACGAGTCTGTTGCTGCGCACCTTTGCCCGCCCACCGCTATCGGCTGGAAGGCGAGGGCGTCACACCCGTCCAAGCCCTGCAGGACGACCTCTACCCTCGCTGGACGAGCGTACTCGTCTGCTGGACAGGCAGCTTCAGCGCTTCACTCAATGGCGGCACTCCAGGTGTACCAAGCGAAACTCCTCCGCGGGCTGGACGAGTTGGGCCTGGATGATTCTCCGCTCAGAGAAATCCGCAGCGCTACGGATTTGGCGTTACGCGCCACGAAGATGACGGCTCAGGCAATCGGACGATCGATGGCCAGTTTGGTGGTGCTGGAGCGCCACTTATGGCTCAATTTAACGGAAATCAAGGACGCGGATAAGGTCGCTTTCCTTGACTCCCCCATCTCGCCGACCGGCCTGTTTGGTCCAGCTGTGGAGGGTTTCGCAGAGCGCTTCACTGCAGCACAGAAATCGTCCCAAGCCATGCGACACTTTCTGCCTAAACGCTCTAGCTCTGCAACGGCTCCTAGTCGCCCCAAGCCGGCGCCGACTCAGCAGCCTGCAAAAGCCACGCCTCCAGCTGCGCAACCAGCTCCTCAGACGGAGCTCCGTCCTCGTTCACGCTCTGCCAAGCGCTTCCCCTCCCCTAAGCACCAGGGACCTCGGCCAAGAGTGGTGTTGGACCAGGCGCCGCCAGCGTCTTCCTGATCCCAGCAGCAGGAAGAGGGAGGGGCCAAGTCTCGCAGCAGCCGGACCAGCCCCCAAAGTGCCTCTTTTGAACCCTTTGACACCCCGTTCTGTTCCGAGTGTAAAGGGACACATGTTTGTAAACAATTTAGCTGTAACTCACGGGCCCTTTGTATCAGCGCCCTTACAGCAAACCGCTGTGATAGCGGAAAAAATAAAAAACAAACATTTTCAAGAAAAGAGCAAATTTCCTCTTCCAATGCTTTCAGACAGCATACAGCTGTGCGAACCATTACAGCCCCTGGCGACACGATCCGTGGCATGGCAAGCCATCCCCGGAGTGTCAAAATGGGTTTTGGGTATAATAGAACGAGGCTATGTACTCCAGTTCGCTCGAAGACCTCCTCGCTTTCATGGTGTAATCACCACCTCGGTTCGCAGCAAAGACGCAGACGTCTTGCGATTAGAGGTAAAGAATCTGTTGGCCAAGGGCGCCGTGGAAACGGTCCCCCCAACACAGAGCGAGTCAGGTTTCTACAGCCGTTACTTCCTCGTTCCAAAGAAGGATGGCGGTCTACGACCCATCCTCGATCTCAGACAGCTGAATCGCGCCCTCATGAGACGGCCGTTCAGAATGCTTACACTAAAACAGATCCTCTCGCAGATACGCAAAGGGGACTGGTTTTGTTCACTGGATATGAAGGATGCATACTTCCATATTCAGATCGCCCCCCATCACAGGCAATTCTTGAGATTCGCCTTCGAGGGAGTGGCATATCAATATACAGTCCTTCCGTTCGGACTGTCGTTAGCTCCTCGCACGTTTACAAAGTGCATGGACGCAGCACTTTCCCCTCTGAGACAGATGGGAATCCGCGTCCTGAACTATCTAGACGACTGGCTCATTCTAGCCCAGTCAGAGAACGAGCTAACGCACCACAGATCCTTAATCCTCAGCCACTTAGAGTGCCTAGGACTCAAGGTCAATTTTGCCAAGAGCGTACTGTCTCCCAGCCAACGCATTGCGTTCCTGGGAGCAGTTTTCGACTCATGTCAAATGAAGGCAGCAGTTGCACCGCAGAGAGCCCAAGCCATTCGCAGGCTCGCGGCTTCCTTCAAAATCGGAGCCCTTCGCCCACTCAAGATTTTTCAGAAGATGCTCGGCCTTATGGCCTCAGCATCTCCAGTACTTCAGTTGGGTCTGCTTCAAATGCGCCCCCTGCAGTTCTGGCTGAAACCAAAGGTTCCTCCTCAAGCCTGGCGTTTAGGACGCCAGCGCATCAAGGTAGATCGGGCCTGCATAGCAGCCCTAGCTCCTTGGAGGTGCGCTCAATGGATGGAACAGGGCGTTCCCCTAGACTTGGTGGTCAGAAGGAAGGCAGTCTCGACAGACGCCTCCAACTTAGGTTGGGGGGCGCTGTGCGACGGCCAGCCTGCTTTCGGCCTATGGTCGAAAGCGGAGAGTCGCCTTCACATCAACTGCTTGGAGATGCTAGCAGTATGTTTAGGCCTTCACACCCTTCTACCTGCCCTGAAAGGACACCATGTCTTGGTCCGTTCGGACAGCATGACAGTGGTGTCCTTCATAAATCACCAAGGGGGCCTCTCGTCGAGACGTCTATTTACGATGGTAGAACGTCTCCTGAAATGGGCTCAGCTGCACTTCCGCTCTCTGAGAGCGACGCATGTGCCAGGCAAACTGAACCAGGGAGCAGACATGTTGTCTCGGAGCAACGTCTCCTCAGACGAATGGATGCTTCACCCTCATACGGTTCAGCAAATATGGGCTGTCTTCGGCAAGGCGCGAGTAGATCTTTTCGCCTCAAAAGACAATCATCACTGCCCAATTTATTTTTCGAAGGAACAGGATGCATTGACCCAAGAATGGCCCAATCTCCTGTTATACGCGTTCCCTCCGATCGCTCTGCTACCACAGGTCATCAGGCGAGTGCGGGAACAGAAACTCAAAGTCCTGTTAGTGGCTCCATTCTGGCAGAACCAGCATTGGTTTCCAGATCTTCCCGGGCTGCTCTCAAAAGCACCATGGCCCGTGCCACTGAGACGAGATCTCTTAACACAGGCGAACAGAACGATATGGCACCCCCAACCGGAATTGTGGGCGCTGCACGTTTGGGCTCTAAACGGGAGCCTTTAAGTCTCCCTGAGTCGGTTTTGAGTACTATTTCACAAGCTAGAGCACCCTCTACGAGGCGGCTCTACGATCTTAAGTGGTCTGTCTTTTCCGCCTGGTGTTCCACCCGCGGTGCGGACCCAATTTCATGTGACATATCTGCGATATTGTCCTTCTTGCAAGAGCTGTTGGATAAGGGGAGATCCCCTTCCACGCTCAAGGTCTATGTTGCAGCTATAGCGGTATTCCATGACCTTGTAAACGGTCAATCTGTGGGAAGGAACGACTTGGTCGTTCGTTTTTTAAAGGGGTCAAGGCGGCTTAATCCTCCTCGCCCCGTCACGGTTCCGTCTTGGGACTTACCCACAGTGTTGAGGGCCTTGAAAGACCCTCCCTTTGAACCGCTTCAGTCCATAGGCCTTCGCCCCCTGACGTTGAAGACTGCCCTGCTATTGGCATTAGCATCAGTCAAACGCATGGGTGATTTACAGGCGCTCTCTGTGAGCTCCGTTTGCTTGGAATTCGGGCCAAATGACTCTAAGGTCATCCTGAAGCCAAGATGTGGGTATGTTCCCAAAAGTCTCTCTACACCTTTTAGAGACCAAATTATTTCCCTTTTGGCTCTTCCTCCTACGGAGCAAGACCAGGGATTTAACCCTCTCTGCCCCGTCAGGGCTCTGAGATGTTATATAGAGCGTTCTGCTCCTTTTAGGCAGTCAGAACAGCTGTTTGTGTGTTTTGGTGGCCGCACCAAGGGGTTTTCGGTCACAAAACAGAGATTATCCAAATGGATTGTGGAAGCCATCACGCTGGCTTACTCTTCTTTGGGCCTACAATGTCCCATGGGAGTAAGGGCCCATTCGACGAGGGGCATCGCCTCGTCCTGGGCGTGGTCTAGTGGGGTTTCTATTGCAGAAATTTGTGCGGCGGCAGGCTGGGCCTCACCGTCCACATTTGCTAGATTCTATAATCTGAACGTTCCAGTCTTACAGACTCGGGTCCTTTCCGCATAGTGGTATGTCTGTTACCAGTATGTTATGTATAGTGCACCTTGGCCTCTTTGGAGCTCCAAGTTGTACTTATTCCTTGGAACGGACGTTTATCAGGCTATCTGATGGAACAAATTGGCCCTTATTAGTCCTTTAGTGCTAGGGTCATGTCAGTCGTTCCTCTACCTTAGCAACGGCGGGATTGTACTGGTTCCCCATAAGCGTCTTTACGACGCAGTACGAGTGAAAGTATCGAAAGGGAACGTACTCGGTTACTTTCGTAACCTCGGTTCCCTGAGATACGGGAACGAGTACTGCGTTGCTGGCCGTGCTAGGTAGCTGCACGACTCAGTCGTCGCTTCAGTCGAAGTACCTGAGTTCCCTATGGCGAAATGCTCGCTTATATAGCCAGATCCTCCGCCCCTTTTGGCGCGATCGGGCGCGAATCATCACCATAGGTTTGTGCATCTCCGCTGCCGAGCCATTGGTTCGTATCTTTAACACTGCACGAACCAATGGTCGTGCAGTTACACTGCGTTATTGAAATGCTTCAGTCTCAGGAGAAAAGGAGCTTTTCCCATAAGCGTCTTTACGACGCAGTACTCGTTCCCGTATCTCAGGGAACCGAGGTTACGAAAGTAACCGAGTACGTTTTCAATTCATTTAAATCTTTATATTCAAATTCAAATCACAGATTTGCAACCTTTAAATTGTGGTTTTTTTAAACTGAACATTTGCTGAAAAACCCTCAGGTCACATAAGATGTTTGTTTCTTCATCTGAACAGATTGTGAGTAATTTAGCATTGCGTCACTTGCTCACCAGTGGATTCTCTGCAGTAAATGGGTGCCATGAGTCCATACAGCCGATAAAAACATCACGACAAGTGTTCACATGACTCTAGTCCATCAGTTAATGCAATAGTGCAAAGCTTAAAGTTAAAATTTACAAATGTTACATTTTAACTTTAAACTGTTGCTTCTGGCCAAAATACAAATCTGAAACGTGTGTAATAACGCTTCCTCCAGTAAAAAAAAATTCCATCTCCCATTGTCCTCCATCAAAATCCACCAATATCCAATATCCAATATAATAATTCACTTTGAAGTTAATAACTTCTTGATGTAGTTTTTGCTCGACAAGTTAATTGCTTGCCTGGAGTCATGTGGATTACTAATGGGCTGTTGTGATGTTTTTAGCCAGCCGTTTGGATTCTCATTCTGATGGCACCCATTCAGTGCAGAGGATCCATTGGTGAGCAAGTGATGTAATGCTAAATTTCCCCAAATCTGTTATAATGAAACAAATTTGTTCTCATCTTGGATGGCCTGAGTCCATCTAATTCAGAAAGTGAAATGGATTTTAGATTGCAATTTATTTCTCAATGAACAACCCTGGCATCCAGTTATCAACTGTTACAATGCAGTTATCAATAAAAAAAAATATTTTTTGTACTTTGTTACGTCATCCTGAAATGATGGATACATAAGTAATGCTTACATACTGCAGGAATAATAGCCGTAGAAAAAGAAAAGCTACATGACATTGCTTTGGTCACTGCACCCAATTTCATTTTGAAATTAGTGATAATATTGGTCCATTTGTTCAGACTACAGTACAAACAACTAAAGTTGGATAAAACATAATTGGATTTTTCATCTGATAATCTGTTAAGGAATGTTTGTGAGTTCTCTAGCAAAACAAAAATGTTATTTTCAGCGAGGTGGAGAAACTCACATCCACAGTGTAATATTATTTAAAAAAAAACTTGTCAGTGTCAAACACTGATAAATTATTAATATGTTAACAAAAAAGAAAAACACTAAAGATAATAAATTGACAAATAGTTAATCTCAACTGAGCATAATTAGCAGTAGTTCAGCAAAATGTTCGTTTTTGTTGTGATAACTAACAGTCTTAAGGGTACATTTTTTGAAACTGAGATGTATATGTCATCTGAAAGCTGAATAAATAAGCTTTCCATAGATGCATGGTTTGTTAGGATAAGACAATATTTGGAAATATGGAATCTGAGGGCGCAAAAAAAAAAAAAAAAATCTAAATATTGATATAAAATCACCTTGTCCAAATGAAGTTCTTTATACATAATACTAATTAAGTTTTGATATATTTATGCTTGCAAATTTACAAAACATCTTCATGGAACATTCTCTTTACTTAATATCCTAATTATTTTTGCCATCAAAGAAAAATAGATCATTTGGAGCCATACAATGTATTTTTGGCTATTGTAACTTAAATGTCCAGTGTCACATATAATGTATGTATTGTAAAATCAACATCTGGTTATGAAAGTTCTCAATAGTAAAAGCAATTTGCTTCAAAGTAATTTGCAGTGTTTGTTGTTATTGTAGAGAGCCCTATATTTTATATTTATATAAAACATGTCACAGGGACTGTGCACTGACAGTGAGTGTACAGTAAACCTTAATTCTTCTTTATTCTGTTTGTCTTAGTATATGAGTGACTTTGTAATGGGAAATCAGTTTAATGAGTTCAACTGTAAGGAATTAGGTTTCCTAGTCTAGTATTTAGACAAGTGGTCATGTGTAATTATTATTAAATTATGTGGTGTAATGTTCTAGATACAAGGCAGCAGAGAGGTGACAAGAGATGTCAGAACTCACAGAGGACATGTAATAAAGCCATAAAACAAATGTGTTAAAATATGGATAATATTTAATTTAATTTCTTGCCATGAGTCCTTTTATAATTGGTCATTATTTTAGAAACCCTTTTGTTTGTAATGGTAAGCTAGCTGTGCGTACTGGCGAACGTGTATGTCTTTCAAGTAATTGCTTTTTAAAATGATAAGTAATTTATTAGTGCTGCCCACATTGACTATGATTGTTTCTGATGAAAAAAAGCTCGATTTGTAATGAATTATGTGCTTCATTAGCAATGCAAATGTTTTTAAATGTTTTTTTTTTTTTTTTTTTTAATTTTTGTCATTAATGTCCTGACACCCGAAAGGAATGAATCAATCAAACCTGACCACTTTCTAGAAATTTCTAAAAAAGACATTTCAGCATTGCTGCAGCACAGCTACCAGTTTTTCCATGTCATGAAATCAATAAATGCCATTTAAAGATCTAAAAGGCCCAAGGTGAACCCAACTGGTTGAAAAAAAAAAAATAAGATGATGAGAAAGTCAATCATTTAGACTGTGCTGTAGTATAGTACTCACATTTTACAGGCAAGGAACAGTTAGATGTAATTTAGATGTTACAAATGGGTTCTTTCTTTAAATTGTTAATGAGCTGTTTTTGTTTTTTGCTCTGTTGATTGGGGACAGTACATTTTTTTAATCTCCCATGCTAATGACTGCCTTTAATTGATTAAAATGCACTTAAATAGCAATATTGTAACATTTTATTACAATTTGATATCTGAATATATTGTAAAATGCAATTTATTTCAGCAGCTATTACTCTATTTTTCACACAATCCTTCAGAAAGCTTTCTAATATGCTGATTCGTTGCTTAAGAAACATTTATTTTTATTATCAACGCTGAAAACTGTTTGTGGAACCCTCATACTTTTCAGAATTCTTTGATAACTAGAAAGTTTATTTAAAATGATGTCACTTTAAATCAATTTAATGCATCCTTGCTGATTAAAAACATTAATTTATTTCACAAATACAATCTTATTGACCGTGTTAATTGAACTTTTAGAAACATGCCTTATCTGTAAGTATAGAAAAAGTATTCTACTTATCTGGGGATAAACAGGCATAATTAATAAAAAATTGCTTTGTTGTGTTTATGCAGTTCCTATTAGGTTATGCAGTTTGCAGAATAAATTCCTCTTTGTGTCATTCCAGTTCAAAACCCAGTCCAAATTCCTGTGGGGCTTGGCCAATTAATTTCAAACTCATGAACCGAAGGTAATCCCATTCTTAAATTTCTTCTCATCACTGCATGTGTATAAGTTTGTCTCTCATGTTTGCGCCAAGTGTTCTGGTCTTTGTTGGATTAAGCTTGTCTTCAGTGGTGTGACAAAGAGCTGTTGTGTATAACCATTCTCAAAGAGCTGGTGCAAAGCCCAAGAACACAGTTAGACGTAATGGCTATTCATTTACACTTTTTAGAGAGATAATGAAACAAACTGATCACATTCACATTCACTGATTTACAGTCCATTTACAGTACATTCATCTTGCTATTACAGCATTAAGAATAGAATAAGACACCAAAACACACTAAAGCAAAAGCCAGGTCTTACATACTGTAAGCCACTTGGCGCGGACCAATTAGGACACACAGTGAACACTAAAATATAAACATTTGAGTCATAATCACAGATTGCACTCATACCTTGCATCTTCACCGCACTGCTGTTCTGTTCACTCTACAGTAGCTATAATATAATAGCATCTGTCCCCTTTGGTATTCACCCTAAACGGTTAACTCTATTGGTTTTCACACCGGTGCTCATTCACATACAGTGGACAAATACAAATACAATATACACAATATAAAAATGCACATTTCAGGCAAACATTTGTGCAACTGCGCAAACACGGCCCATTTGGTGAGCGCAGCTTGTCTCCTGATCTGAGAAAAACTGTTTGGCTTAAACGTCATTTCAGGGACTCCGATTCAAATATCAGAAATGTTTAAAACTGAGTCCTTCACCAATTAGCCCACAGATTGTTTGGTTGAATGTTTAGGCTGCAAGGGTGTTTCCATTTTTTTTACATGAATTCTCAGAAAAAAGGTACAAAAGCTTTCTGAAGTAATTTGTACCAATCTGGTACTATAATGTACACTTTAGGTAGTAATATGTACCTATAAGATATTATTATGTACCATTTAGGCGTAAATAAGGTAAAAACGTTGTACCTTTTGAAAAGCTAACACCCAAGTGAGAGCTTTTGTACCTTTTTGTTTAGAGAGTGTATTTGAAATGTTATCAAATTAAATATGAAAAGTTTAATGCAGGTGATAATCTCTGTAAACAAATGATTTTCTATACAATTTTTTGTTTTATATGACTTTAGCCTCTTTTAACGTCGGCCATTGCACTTTGTTGCAAACAAAAATTGGGAATTTTGAGTCCAAAATGTTATCTTTGTAGAAAAAGTAGTTCGTTCAGACTTCGAGAGGGAAATTATGTTCCAGTGTTTTCACAGAACAGATTAAGACTTTAGGACTGACTTCATCTAATCGTCAGTTGATTAATCTAATGCAAGTTAAAGATCTGCGAAGTCTTAATTGCCCACAACCTGAGTCAGTTAATGGCATGAATAATCCATCTATTGATCCCAGGCTTGGTTTTTACCCACCCTGACGGGACTTATTTTCTCTGGCTCCTCCATCTGAAAGATTTTTTGGTTTGTGACCCCTTTTATCCCAGATCCCGCACTGGATCCTGTGTCATTCGAGCAGACCGAGTTATTACAAAGCCGGCCAGTTCTCCTGTTCTCCAATTCCAGACATGACCTGGAGGACTTCATATCGCCGTCGGTGTACACCCTGTTCCTTGCGGTGAAATTCAAAGGATTGGTGTTCACCACAGGATCCCTCACGTCTCCTTGAGTTTTCTG
Organism: Garra rufa; assembly: GCF_049309525.1. Classification (NCBI taxonomy): domain Eukaryota; kingdom Metazoa; phylum Chordata; class Actinopteri; order Cypriniformes; family Cyprinidae; genus Garra; species Garra rufa. The sequence goes on along the minus strand of NC_133365.1, from coordinate 47,301,576 downwards.
TCGCATTCCACTCCTCACCGTCATTCCAACGCAGCAGCACGAATGAGTCCTGCACACCGCCTGAAAGCCTCTCTTGAAGTTCTCATTGTAATATCCGTAGATAATAGGGTTGACACTCGAGTTCGAAAAAGCCAACCAGTGAGCGAAGGGGAACACATAGCCGCTCAGCAACTCCAGCTCGTCTTCATTCAGACCTCCGTAGTCCGTGAGGAGCATCAGGGTCCATAGAGGCAGCCAGGAGAGTGTAAATAACAAAGCAACGATGCTCAACATCTTAATCACTTTGATCTTCTTTTGGGAAATGAGGGGCCTGCCTTCTTGATGGGCTCCAGGGGCTGGAGGCGAGGCGTGAGTGTGTCCGCTTTCGTGCTGATCGTTCCCGGAGATCACAGAGGTGGTGTAGAGTTTGATCCCGATTCGTCCGTACATAAGCGTGATCAGGGTGAGAGGAATGAGGTAAATGTGTGCGAACAGGACGGTGGTGTAGACTTTTCTCATCTGTGGGCTGGCCCAGTTCTCAAAGCAGGAGAACAGTGGGTATGTGTGGTTGTAGTCTTCATTGTGGACCATGTAATGATGCTCCACTCTCTCCACAGTTAACGTCACAGCCGACGGACACATAATCACCACCGCAAGCACCCAGATCATCACTATGGTCACCTTGGCAACCAGCAGGGTGAGTTTGGGTTGGAAGGGGTACACAATGCAACGGAACCTGGAAGAGATTGGAACAGAGCTCATCACAGAAATCCAGCAGGCATAAACTATATATACCAGTGTGAGTTAATCCTGTAATTATTTTCTTTCTCTTACATTATAAATGTTGTCTTTGTCTCACTCCCCTTTTTATTATTCACTCTGTTTTATCATAAATAGATAAACTATATGCATTTATGCAAACCTATACAGTGGTGGCCAAAATGATTAGAATACTAGTATTTTCACCAGCTAAAAATGTTTTTTAAGTCAAGGAGTCTGACAGCCAGTGCTCCACAGAGACATCTGATCTCATCATCATTCAGTCTGTCTGGAATGACATGAAAAAACAAAACAAACAGACAGACTAAGAGACCTATCTGTAAAGTTACCTGTAAAACTATGCGTAAGTGCACCTAGGGCAAAAGCTGCTTTAAAGGCAAAGGATGGTGACGCAAAATGTTCATTTAATTTAGTAAAGAGGTGTTAATTGATTAAAAAAAATCTATTTATGACATTGTTTTTTAACAGCATCCTCATCTTACAATGTTTTACACAAGTGCCTAAGACCTTTAACAGAGCGGTAACTTTGCAGATAGGTTTCTTGAAGCATTTTAAAGATGTGCCACAGATCTTCTGCATTTAGTCTGTCTTAGTTTGTTCTGTTTCTTAATGCGATTCCAGACAGACTGAATCTTGGCAAAATGAATGTTTGAAAATGTAAACTGATATTTCCTACTGACACACTACAGCAAAACATAGAAATAACTGACTTAAAACCATTTTCTAGCTGGTGAAAAACTAATGTTCTAATCATTTTAGCCACCACTGTATTCTGAACAGAAAAAAACTCTTTCTCAGACAGGATTTGATTTTATATTAAATCAGTGGTCCTTTTTTAAAACACTGAACCACTTACTGGGTGAATCTCACAATGTCCAGGTCAAATTTCAGTTCAAAATCAAATGAAGGAAAAAAAATAAGATTTCATACTTTGAATAAAGAAAAGTAAGGCTGCTTTAGGACCATTAAGATTCATTAAGATGCATTGTTATATTGTGACTATGGCAATTAACCACATTAGCCCCTAAATTGACCTAAATGCATTGTTTTTTATTAGATTTGTTTTAAAATTCTCAATCATTTCAATAGCGATTCCTAATGTTCCTTCCAAATGCTTCAAGAAACCTACCTGCAAAGCTACCTGAAAAACTATGCACAAGTGCATCTAGTGCAAACGCTACTTCAAATGCAAAGGATGGTCACACCAAATGTTGATAGTTAAAATCCTAATTTTACAGCATTTTCACACAAGTGCCTAAAACAGTACTATAGCTTTGCAGGTAGGTTTCTTGAAGCATCTTGTAGACGTTACCACAGTTCTTCTGGATTTAGTCTGTCTGTTTAGTTTGTTCTGTTTCTTTATGTCATTCCAGACAGACTGGATGATGATGACATCAGATACTTTGAATAAAGAAAAGTAGGGCTTTCTGGGACCATTAAGGTTTTTTAAACCCTCATATTGACATGACTTTAATGCATCGTTTTTTAGTATTCTTTTTTTAAATTCTCAATAATTTCAATAGTGATTCTTAATGAAGTATTTTTGTCCACTCTATTTCAGAATTCACTTTCTCCATTTGGACTCCATTTGGGTACTCTCTGTTTGGTCTTCATAGAAATCCATGTTAACATTGTAAAAAAGATAGACTGAATGAATTTAAACAGACATTTTCAGTATAACTAAATACAAAAATGTGCATTGGTGTAAGCTGTGCTGTTGTTGACTGCAATAGTAGCAGCAGTAAGCTTAAGGAATTCCTATGAAGTGCTTGTTTTGTCTACCTGATCTCATAACCAAAACACATCTGTGGGAACTTTTCTGCAAGACATGAAATACGTACCAATAAGTACATATCACAGCAGTGTGCAACAGAAATCTGTTGACTGAATGAATTTAAACTGAAACTGATGAACTTAAACTCGAAAAGGCTGTAAAACAGTGAGCATGTGTAATCCTTTTCGTACACTTTACAGCTCCATATGTTTCAATTCTGGATGTAACAAGCTTGGCTTAAACAACTTAAGTTAAAACACTCTGTGTGAAATAATAAAATAATGTGTGCTCTTATTATTTTGTGGACAAAATCCTGCAAAATGCACCCCAATTGGAAACTGCATCCACCTTTTTACTTTGATGTGGAAGTAAACCTAGGGGTGAGACTTCCAGTTTATTAGCCGCTATAGGGAAATAACAAGAATAACAACGTGCACCAAACATTAAAACTGTTCATAATTCAACTGTTCATAATTCAAAACTGTTCATAAAAAAATGACAAAAAACTCCATATGTTTCAATTCTGGATGTAACAAGCTTGGCTTAAACAACTTAAGTTAAAACACTCTGTGTGAAATAATAAAATAATGTGTGCTCTTATTATTTTGTGGACAAAATCCTGCAAAATGCACCCCAATTGGAAACTGCATCCACCTTTTTACTTTGATGTGGAAGTAAACCTAGGGGTGAGACTTCCAGTTTATTAGCCGCTATAGGGAAATAACAAGAATAACAACGTGCACCAAACATTAAAACTGTTCATAATTCAACTGTTCATAATTCAAAACTGTTCATAAAAAAATGACAAAAAACTCCATATGTTTCAATTCTGGATGTAACAAGCTTGGCTTAAACAACTTAAGTTAAAACACTCTGTGTGAAATAATAAAATAATGTGTGCTCTTATTATTTTGTGGACAAAATCCTGCAAAATGCACCCCAATTGGAAACTGCATCCACCTTTTTACTTTGATGTGGAAGTAAACCTAGGGGTGAGACTTCCAGTTTATTAGCCGCTATAGGGAAATAACAAGAATAACAACGTGCACCAAACATTAAAACTGTTCATAATTCAACTGTTCATAATTCAAAACTGTTCATAAAAAAATGACAAAACATCAAATTTACAATATTAAGCAGCAAAACTAGCTGTTTTGTACAGTTAAAAACACCTGTATGCGGATGAGACCTGGAAGTCAGACACATAAAATTGGCAAAATATATGGATATATGTGCGCTCATCTGTTTTTAATGCAGCTAATCTCAGTGCTTCATGTCATCTTCCTGCACATTGAACTATGAGAGGTACGTTTATGCATAAAAATACGGTCATTACGGCACTGTAGTGATGAAACTATGGTGACGTGCTTTTTAAAACCATTTTCATAGGTTTAATGGTATATTATCGACTTGGAAAATATGTTCATTTGACTAAAAACACCAGAGACTGGAAATGTAAAGCATTATTCCAGTCTGTGACACTTTCAAGTTCAGGAAAAAGGTGTGTGTGTGTGTGTGTGTGTGTGTGTGTGTGTGTGTGTGTATATATATTAGGGGTGGGCATAGATTAATTTTTTTAATCTAGATTAATCTAGATTAAATCTTGGAATTAATCTAGATTAATCTAGATTAAAATGGCTAATTTGAATTCTGATGAAGGCATTTTCAGAATATGTGTGCTACCCAAATAATGACTAAAAGTAAGTCTTCGAGAACGGGCCAGGTGGCGCATTAGACCAGGCGCTCATCTCCTGTTTCCAAAATGCATCACAAACTGCTTGACAATTGCATTTACAACACAATTACCTCTACAAACTTGTGTAACCAAGTACTTCTCCGCAAAAGGCTGCACGACGTGCGCGGTGCCGTTTAATACACAGACACGCACGGGCATGGATTTCTGCGTGCATTGTCTTCCATTAAACTGCGTTGCTTTTAGAAGCGTCAATTCAGTTGTTGCATATAGTTTAATGTCTTTATTTCGGGATTATCAAAGTAAATTATAACTCAAACTTGAGATTTTACTGGGGCACAGCAGATTTTCACTGGGGCACGTGCCCCAGTAAAAAGGGTCTAGCAACGCACCTGCCCTGAAGCGGCTTCATAGCTGCATCCATGTTTGCACGTCTCATTTGATGTGGTAATTTCACAGAAGTTGAAGACTCGTTCTCGCCTCCTACAGTGCAATTCGACTAGGTATACGTCATCCGTGCTAAAATATCAAGGTGAAAGTCATCATATCTTGCGTAGTTTAGACCCAGCTCCCAACCCAACTTTGAGAATAGATTAACGGCGATATTTTTTTTATCGCCCGATAAGAGTCTCACGTTAACGCAGCACGTTAACGCCGATAACGGCCCACCACTAATATATATATATATATATACCAGCTTTTTTTTTTTGTATTTTAATTAAATAATTGCAGCCTTGGTGAATATGTCATATTGTTATAAACGAAATAATATATATTTTCTATGTAAAATGTAGAAAATAAAATGTACCCAATTGTCATGAAAATGATGTCACAATACAAAAATGTAGAAAAATATTTCTTTGAATTTGATTTTGAAATGTTCTTGACAAGCTTTGTGAGATTCAACCATGTGATGACACCACTGACCTGTCCACTGCGATAGCCACCAGCGTGAACACAGAGGCAGACACGGACATGCCCTGCACCAGACCACTCATCTTACAGACTGTGTTTGTAAATGGCCAACCTTGGAGGAAAAGAAAAAAAATATGAAATGATTGACAAGGTAAATTGTGCTACACAAAACACACACACACACACACACACACACACACACACACACACACACACACACACACACACACACACACACACACACACACACACACACACACACACACACACACACACACACACACACACACACACACACACACATTTTTTAGGTGAGAGATTGCTGAACACGGAGAGAGTGAAAGATTCTTCAGGTTTTATCAGCTGGACGTCTGAGCTCAGTGCTGCAACTGTAATATAAGAGGAGTTAAAGAAGATTCTTTTAAATCTTTTCTACATACACAGGATGCTTGCAAAGTTTTGTAGGGTTTCTAAAGATGTAGTTTTTTTCTTTCTTTTTTTTTATCTCACAACAGCCCAGGCCAAGGACAAAAGGTTCAGCAGCCCCCATTTTTTGTTAACATTGTGTTACAATACTGAATTTCCACTAACATTAAAAGATCTTTTCACTTCTATTGCTAATAACTCAATGGGCAGTGACTCACTTATAAAGGTAATGACTCAGACACTCTGTGAAATGCCCTGTAATAATAATACAGTGCAGTAGAAGAAATAATATTACAATGCAATTGGCTATGAATGTAATCAGGTTGCATTGACAGATCTGGCTTTGTTTCTTTCCAGTACATTATAAGCAAGCAATGAAAGGCAATTCTTTGAAAGGTGAGATACACAAAGTAAAACAATGTAAATAAATGTTCCGAGAACTATACAATTACTAATGCATATCCTCTACGCAGACCAGGACAGGAGAGGAGTAAACAAACGTTTTAGCACTATTCAGATGGTATTTTTTTTCCAGAATGATGTGTGTAAAGATCATTTATATGATTTTAATCAGGACAGCAGTTATTGTAGCAGTAATGCATTCATCAGACGCTTTATCCAATAATTCAAGCTCCTCATTTTCTTTCAGTTTCTCAGCATTCTTTGGGAACTATACAACCACTGATGCAAATTTCTATGCTGTCAGATGGAACAGGACTAAACTGACACTCAATCACTGTTCAGATGTTTTTTACTGGGAATTTACTAAGGTATAATAGAGCTGCCATCAGTTGAACTCATGGGAATTACACAAGGACACATGACCATTATCCAACACTGTGTCAGTGATTATGTCTGATGTCATAGTCCATTTTTCATGTTTTTAAAAGAATGCTTACCTGTGCTGTTTATTTATTAAAAAACAGCAACATTATGAGATATTATTTCAATTTAAAACTATTATTTACTATTTCAATGTATTTTAGTACATTATGATGATAAATCTGAATTTTCAGCAGTCGTTATTCCAGTCTACAGTGTCATGCAAGCCTTCAGAAATCAGTCTAATATGCTGATTTAGTGCCCAAGAAGCAGTGTTTTATTGTCAGAGTTGAAACAGTTGTGCTGTGGAAGCTGATATTATTTTTCCAGGAATCTTTCATGAATATGAAGTTTAAAAGAACAGCATGTATTGAAAGAGAACTATTTTGTACCATTATATACCATTAGCATTATTTTTACAGATGCCTTGTCAGATCAATTTAATATGGAAACCCATTTCCACCACTGAATAAAAATAAAGGTTATTGCAACTTTTCACTCACAATTCTGACTTTACATGATACAAACTTGCAATTCTGAATTCAGCTCGCAATTGTGAGTTACAAAGACAGAATTGTGAGATATAAAGTTGTAATTCTGAGAAATAAAGTTGCAAAGTTTTTGTGAAAGGTCAGTTGTGACTTTATATCTTGCAATTGTGTCTGTATATAATTGCAAGTTATAAAGTCAGAACTGCAAGACAAACTCGCATTTCTGAAAAATAAAGTTTTAATTTTGAGAAAGTCAGAACTGTGAGATTTTAAATTTGCATTTGAAAAAGTCTGAATTTATAAATGCAGCAATTCTGTTTTTATTTCTCGCAATTCTGACTTTATTTCTTGCATTTCTGACTTTATAACTCACAACTGCAAGTTTATATCACGCTATTCTATGAAAAACAAAACGTCAGAATTGTGACTTTTTTCTCAGAATTGTGATGCAAACTTGCAATTCTGACTTTTTTTTCTCAGAATTGAGATATAAACTCACAATTGCCAGTTATAAAGTCAGAATTAAAAGACTCGCAACTCGCAATTTTGAAAAATATAGTTACAATTCTGAGAAATTAATTTTTTATGAGGAAAAAGTCTACATTTATTAATTTCTTATATCTTGCATTTCTGACTTTTTATAACTCACAATTCTGAGATAATTCTCACTTTTTTCAGAATTGGGAGATATAAACTCACAATTGCAAGTTATAAAGTGAGTTGCGAGACATAATTCAACAATTCTGACTTTATATCTCATAATTCTGACATTATAACTTGCAATTGCAAGTTTATATTATGAGAAAAGTCAGAATTGTGAGATGAAAATGTCACAATAACCTGTTGTTATTTTTTATTTAGTGGTGGAAATGGGCTTTCATAATTTAATGCATCCAATTTTTAAGATGTAAAATAATATAATTATATGGGCATTGATATCTGCGTGCATGGGCCAGTTTGTCTTCAGCAACTGAGTTGCTTTTAGAAGCATTAATTCAGTTGTTGCATATAGATTAATGTCTTTATTTCGGGATTATAAAAGTAAATTATAACTCAAATTTGAGATTTGCACATGCCCTAGTAAAAAGGGTCTAGTGACACCCATGCTATTAATAAAAGGTAACTACAAGGGTTGAGGTTAAAGGGATAGTTCACCCAAAAATGAAAATGTGATGTTTATCTGCTCGTGACAGATGGATGTGGTTGTGCATCAAAGGTAAAAAAATGATATAAATACTGTTCAGTTTCTTGCAAAAACCGATCGTTTCGTGTCTTAAGACATCAGTGTATCGTCACGAGCCACAGGGTTTAATTTGGATTTGTCTGTGCATGTTTTTGTTTACTTTTAAAGGTCTGGTGCCCATCTACATCCATGATAAGGCTGGCAGACTGCACCGGTTTTCGTTAAAAATCTTTGTTTGTGTTCTGCTGAGGAAACAAAGTCACCTACATCTTGGATGCCCTGGGGGTAAGCAGATAAACATCAACTTTTCATTTTTGGGTGAACTATCCCTTTAAGTTTAGGGGTAGGTTCAGGGTTAGTAACTATAAAAAGTACATAGTATGTACATGCAGACGAAGACTGTAAAATAAAGTGCTACCATTGTTTTTATTCTTTAATTCTTTGTTGAATATAAAGTTTAAAAGAGCATTATTTGAAAAAAAAAAAAATTGTAACAATGTAAACGTCTTTACTGTCACTTTTGATCAACTCCTTCCAACTGTGTTGAAAGATTCTGTGTGGGCCTATATTGGAGCACCATAATGTACAGGTTTTGGACAGCCAGGACGGGCGGTTTGAAAGAGACATCAAGACATCTGGACAGGACAGAGAAAAAGAGAGGCCAGTGACAAATGTCAGTAGCCCACGGTTATTCTGTGCTTATAAAGAAAGCGATCAATACAGCAAGTTCTGTTCTCCCTGGAGGCAATTCATGAGAAAAGAAGGATGCAATCATAGTCCAGCATAAACACTTGTGCCCATCTTCCACCATACAATAGGCATGCACAATGTTTTCAACCAGAAATTATGATTCACTGATAAGTACCTTGTACCTTGAATGCAATGCAATGCAAGTCGCTTTGGATAAAAGCCCCAGCTAAATGCATACATATAAATGTAGCTAGAAAAAGAAAGTCAGAGTAGTGAAAAAGAGCTTTTATCTTTGGAGCATCTGTACATCCTGAAGCGCTATACTAATGCGCTTTCACAATATGCAAGGGAGTAATTGTGTAATATTCAAGAATTTCGTTTATATGCTCAGGAAAAATGTTATAGCTATAGTGCTATTTTTTATATCTCATGGAGGAAGTGACCATCTCTAAGGGAATTAGAGATGCTACATGTGAGCTTATCACTATGGACACTTTGGTGAGTCACGTACAAAGATGATGCTCCTAGTTCTCTAGAAAAGCACACAGGTGTAGCTTTAACAGAGGGCTGATGAAGTAAATGTAAAGGACAATGAGCAGTCATTATCGCAAAAAAATAAACCCAGAGAGAAAGACTGGGATTTTGTATTATCCTGACCAATTTTGTGGTAATGACTCTCTGCTGTGCATTATCCTGCTTATTATATGGGTATTTAACGAATATGTATCTAATTGGACATGAAGTATCCATTTGAGTTTAATTCATTTAATCTGATTTGGACGGACCACAAAGAGACAGGAAATGTTGATTTTTAGATGAACAGCCAGTTATACAGCGCTGCCATAGACAATGGTCTGCTGAACAGACCAGTTGGAAGTATTCAGGAACGTACTACATTTGGATATTATAAACAATGTACCAGCATGAAGAAGAAGAATATTTGCCTCCCGAGCACAGCAGGCAAACAAAACAATGCAAAAAACCAGGATGCCACACAGAGCCTGGGGACGTCAATACTAAATATGTTCAGCAGGCTAAACAGTATAGTTTCATCAGAAAACATGTGAGTACATTTTAACAAGAACATTTTGTGGAAACTAAATGGGTTGTTATAAAAAGACAGAAAAAGGCAGACTAACTTTACTCCACACTAAGCAAATGTATAGTCTTGCAGTCCTAAGTGCAATTTTCTGAGTCACTGCACTAGAGGAGATTCAAAGGGCAAAATCTGCTGCAACTGTTCCAGCGCACAGAATAGAAATGTTGATGATTACATCATCGCCACCTGCTTTGTTTAAAAAAATCTTATAAAAATATTTATATGCTTTTAAAGACACCAAAATACTGTACAGAGAGAAAATAAACTGGGGAGTGTAAGGGCACATGGCCTGTTGAAAAGACCAGCATACAGTAGATGGCCAAGCATTTTTTGTTTTGAATGTTGGTGTGATGTCACTGCCTGTTTACTTAATCAGCTTGTTGAACTGCGTCTCCAGCTAAAGGTCATGTATAGGGTATAATGTGCAAAATGCTATTGTGGTAATTGCATTTTCCCTGTTTATGTACAATTGGCAAGAGGCATGAAAATCTCTCCAGACTGCTAACAGCAAACACTGCACAAGTTTAAAAAAGACTTGATGATTTCCTCGCTGCTGCGTTTCATTGGATAATCAGATGTGATTTTATTCACAGTCCATTCAACTGCATTGAAGTTTTATGTGAGCCAAGAAAACACTAAAAATATACTACTGTCAGTATGGTGTCCTGCAGGGGCGGAGTGGCAATCGGCCAATCAGCCGAAGGATTTACACAGCGGATCACAAATTGGGCGGGCGCGAGGCGAACGCAACCGGCATGAGCTTATTAGAATCATTGACGTTACTAAATTCTCCGTGAATCAGGCCCGGCTCCACGGGGGGACCAGGGTGGGCCTGGCCCACCCAATCAGAAGCTTGGCCCACCCGAGCCCCACACTACATAGCCAATCACAAAATTTGTAGGATATTTAGTTGAGCACCATATTTTTTTTTTTTTACTGGCCGCACCCGCAAACATTGTAATATTGTAAATAATTTTCGCACTTTCAATATGCAGTGCTCGCGCTGTTTACTTTTACTTTCGATTTTGCGATAACGCGCACTCTGTGTAAAGGGAGCAGCACATTATAAATATTTGTCAGTGAGCACAAGATTGAGCAGCAAATCCTCCAGCCTGGTCTATTTTTCAGTCATCTCTCCTTACTTCGACCCATGATCAGTTAAATCTAAAGGTCATTGCACACTGAGTCCGATTTACGCATGCGTTTTTTTTTTAGTTTTCTCATATTCGCCATCCTTTCCTATCAAATGCTTATTATGGATGCGAAAAAACGCAGAAAATCAAACATGATCCGATTTTTTTTTTTATGACGAAAGTTTCAGAGGCAGTGTCTAAACTCGATTAACATAACCTCACCTGTATTTATTTTTTTAACGTGCAAAAATCTCGGACGAAAATTTCGTACTGATGTGTGCAATGACATTAACTCCAGCAGCTCGTGTTGGATGCAGGGTTGCCAAGTCTGCATTTTTTCCTCATGGAATTGGTCTACTTTTAAACTGTTGCCATGGGTTGCATTCCCCCAGTTATTTAAAGGTTTTAAATATTGCAGAAATTAAATTTCAATAAAATGCCTGTATTTAAATATTTTGCGTTCTACCTATGATAAAACGATGCTGGATATTAGGTTTTGGGAGTGCTACTGGTAGGAAGCCTTTGAGCTGTGTTTATGATCAATGTGCACAACTGTAAAATGTGTATTTTAGATATGGAAATTAAGTATATAAGTTTTGATATTTGGGATATGGTCAGTGCACTATTCTGGGTTCTTCTTGACTGGCCATTGGGCTAGTTATGTCATACAGACATGGTAACCCTGTTGTCAGATGCTTTCAGTTTAGAATTGTAGCTTACATTTTCCAACTGCAGTAAATTATTTTTATTTCTATAAAAATGCAAAATGGCAGTGAAGGTGCTTCAGCGGTGGTTGAGTAATGTAATCAACATAAAACCAAAGACAGTGTAACAGCAACTACCCCAAATGGAAAAATGTGCACTTCCATAATGCACTTAAATAATACTCACTCTGTTTTCACACACTAATTTTATACTTAATATACTAAAAAGTATTTAGTACTTCTTAAGATAATTTGGGAAATTTTGGGCTAATTGGGGGGGATGGGGCCGGTGCGGTCAGAATTTTCCCGGTGGATTTTAGTGCCCCACTCCGCCCCTGGGGCCTCATTTATAAAGACTTGCGTAAAAAACATCCTTGATTTTATCTAAGAACTTAGTAAAAAGGAGCGCAAGAAATCAAATTATAGTGAGGCTGAACTATCTGCAATACCAGGCATTACCACAAGGAAACGGTCGTACGCCAAGCTGGAATCTGACGTGAAGATAAGTACTTTTCCACGTCAAAGACGGTTTTTATAAGTCTGTACTTTGACGTGGATTTGATCGTACGAACACTCTAAGATCAAATCAGTGCGTAAGAAAGTTTTATAAATGAGGCCCCTGGTGTCCTGTTTTGTCATGTTTTCCTAGTGTTTTCCCCCTGTGTTTCTAGTGTATTTGGTTTGTTTCATGTCTCCCCCTTTTGGTTTAGGTTAGTTTGGTTCAGTCTTGATGGCTGTGGAGATGATGACAGCATCTCCCATAATTCCACATTCAATTACGACGTCATCAAACTATGCCTTTGTTTCTTTGTTTATTTTGAATATGCCCCCACTAGCGGCGAAAGCCTTTAAGTGGTTTTGTCATTTTTTTTTTAAATTAGATTTTCCTATTTAGCATTAATTTATTTTTATTATGGTTTTAGTTAATAATAACAACAACAACAACAAAACACCTTAAGGTCCAGTGTTCTTTTGGAGCCCATTGATTTTCATTGTGAGGCAGCTGAAGCTTGAAATCAAGACATAAATGCATTTGTGAGAACTTTTCCGCAAGACGCAAAATATGTACCGATAAGTACATATCACTGTAGTTTCCAATAGAAATGAACACTATATGTTACGCTTTCCAGACATAACAAGCTTGCTTGGTGGCTGAGCCGGCACAGAATTGGACTAAGAATGCAGAATCCTTGGGAATTACGAATCCTGTAAAAAAGAAATTACTCAAAATGAAAGCCGAAGTATGAGATCAAAAAACAAGCTAAAACGCCATGCTTGCAATTGCGTTTTTAAGTCACATTCGCTTTTCTTCATACTATCAGTGAGGTTTATTTGTGGTGCAGATGGTATGTTCTTTTAAAACATAATTTAGGAATAGTTACAATGCCACTCAACGGACATTTCAAGTCAGAACTGCTGTGACACGTACAAAACCAACATCATATAAAACATACCATATGCATGTTCATCTGTTCCGAATTCATCGAATATGTCATGGAACATAGTATTTTGCATCTTGTGAAAAAGTTCTCACAGGTGATGTCATGAGATTAGGTTGGCAGAAACACTGTTCAAAATATCTTCTTTTTTGTTCTGCAGAAGAAAGACTTGTTTGGAACGACATGAGTAAAATGTAAAATTTTTGAGTGAACTATCAAGGAGTGAACTGTTCTCGGCTCTGATCCAGAAAACAGGCTAGTGCACACAGACAAATCTGTTTTTGCAAAAGTCCTAGAAGTATGTTTTTGTCCTCATTGTGTGACAAAGTGAATCCTGTTGCTTAGAATGTGCAAGGAAGGACATGCGCCAACCAGCAAAACACATTGAGATGAAAGCTTTTGCTGTTCTGACTCGAATCCGGCATTTGATTAGAGCCTTTTTGTTCTATAGAGCCAAAGTCCAATAGCAAGAGCAAACATAAGAATTGACATCTGTGCTGCAGCCAGTGAATGTCAGAATAGGTCAATGCTGCATGAGTATTAGCACTAGATTTAGAACTGTGGGAATGATGTACGAGCCTCCGTAATGCAGTGGATAAGAGGTTCAACGGAGTAATAAGAGAGACCTGCTCTGTGAAGAGATGCGCAAAAGGTGTGCTTTTTGCCATGAGCAGTAAAGAAGGTTTATAGCTAAAGAAGTGGTCAAGGCAAAGGACAGAATTATGATGTTTTTTTCCCGCTCTCATTCATTTTTATTTCTTGTGTGTGTTACCTGTAATGAGGTTGTCCACAAGGGTTGTCGGGATACAGAAAACGCCCACCAGAAGGTCGCTCACGGCCAGGTTGAGGATGAAGAGGTTCGTGACTGTTCTCATCCGTCGGTTCTCCAGCACAATCAGACACACCAAGCCATTTCCCACCATGCACAGCAGGAAAATGAAGAGGTAGGCAATGGTCAGGGCGGCAGCCACAGTTAGAGAGTGCTGGTAGTAAGGGTAGTAGGTGACACTGGTGTGGTTGGTGATGTTACTGTTGTTTGCGTAATCATTCTGGAGGCTGCTGTTCAAATAGAGTGAGGAAAGCTCCTGTGACACCTCCATTTCTGCTGGCTCGTCCGCCATACTTGTCCCGGATCCCTCTTGCTACGCACCTGATGGTGAACACAAATCACACACACACCACAGAAAAGCTAAATCAAATCAATATTGTCAAAATGGAGACAAAGACGACTTTTCAGTGTAAAATGAAGTCATGCAAAGAATTTGGGCACCAGAGTGCATCAGGCTAATGGGAATGTGCAGTCAATTTCAACAGGATGCATCTGATGCGTGCTAAAGAGACTGTTCATTGCTCAGAATTTCTGTGATTTTTTTGCAGAGTGAATATAAAACAATTCATGCTGTTGTGAAAATGTATGTACTGTACAGACAAAATTGCTTTGGAAATACAATGAACACATGAACGACTACATATACATTTCCAGAAGAAATCGTCAGAGCTTGCAAGGCTCCTATAAGATTACATATTTTAATAAAAAACAGTTTTTAATAATCTTTGAATATATAAACAAACAATAATGATATAATCCATTCATCTATTCTTTCGACTTGTCATCTGTTAGAGGAATATAAAAATACTATATATTTTATAAAAATGTATTCTTCTTTTAAATGCATAAATCGTACACGTTTTGGAGTGGATTATGCTTAAAAATATCAATAGTAAGGAAAAAAGACAATTTGCATTGTAGGCATGTTTATTCAATGTGCAAGGTTGGTTTAGGTTTTGGTTTCACCAACATGTCTTGTTTTAGTCCGAAACAAGAGAGATAAGATGAAATGAAATTCATTTGCAAAAGGAAGTTTTGCTTTTTTATATATAGAGCGTGCATAATTATTACGCTTGTTGAAATACTGGTCGTATTTTTTCCAAGCACATTTTTACCAATTCCAAACCACATCAATCTTAATAACTACGATTAATCTTGTATTTATGATTGATTGATATATAATTGTCCATGAAGGCTGGAAGTGAAAAACGTATTATATTCAAGTGCGCATAATAGTATTTTCTTTTGCAGTTAAAATGAGCCAAAAAAAAGAGAGACTTATTAAATGCCCAAGTCAACAATTATTAAATGTCCATGAGAAACAAATGCAATACAGAAATAACAAAGTTAGGCAATGGCCACTGGACAGCAAAATGCTCATTGGGTGAGCACAGTCAGAATTTTTTTTAGCACCACTGAGAGTGACTCTTGAAGGACTAGCACCACATCCTTTTGTACCACTCTTTCAAAAATGTATCTTCATGAATCTGGCAGTAAGTTTTGGTAGTTCATTTTTAGTCCATCTCTGCAAGACTTTTCAGGATAGGAGATGGACTAAAAATTAACTTACTGCTAGATTTTGCTGTTTAATGGTCATGCCCTAACTTTGCCATTTCTGTACTGCATTTGTTTTGAATATTTCTCATGGGCATTTAATAATTTTTTGACTTTCCAATCTGAGTTAAATCTCTTTTCATTTTTTTTTTTTTTTTAGCATTTTATCTGTGCACACAAACATGCCTAATGATTACGCACACCTAAATATAAGACGTTTTTCACTTCCAGTCTTCATGGAAAATTATATACAGTTTAAATGATTAAATACAAAATAAATAGTAATTATTAAGTCTGGTGTGGTTTGGAATTGATCAAATGTGCTTTCATTTTTTATCTTTAATCCTATAAATAAAATTTGTATAATATAATTAATAATATAATATCCATCCATTTTCAAGCAAGAAACTCAAGATGAATTGAAATTTGTTTGTGAATATAAATGATTTTATACTGGAGAAAGTTTAGTTTTCTATATTAGATACATATATTTAAATTAAAAATATTAATAATAATCTAGTATAATTATATCATTCATTAATTCACTAAACCACTCTGTAGGGCTTGGCAAATGGTTTTTAAAGGGATAGTTCACCCAAAAATGATAATTTGATGTTTATTTGCTTACCCCCAGGCAGTGCCGGCCTGTAGGTTGGTGGGGCCCTAGGCAAGATAATGCAAATGGGCCCCACTAGTCTAAAAAACTGTCAGAGAAACGAGTGAGGGACTACTGAGAGCACATAAAATGACTATTTCAGTATTTAAGTGTGAAAGTGTATTAATTGTAACATATTCAACAAACATATGTAAAATATGTAAAAATAGAAATAAAAAAATAGAAGTGCAAGTGAACTTGAGTAAACAGATACAAGAAAGTAAAAAAGTCAAATAAATAAAATATAAATTAAGTATACACAAAAACTAAATAAAATAAACAGATCATAGACAAAATAAACATAGGCTTGCTAATAATCATAAATGATAAGACATGAAGACTATTGTGCTTATTTTTAAGGATTGATTGATGATCACAAAAAAATATATATATTGCATTAGACATTGGATCTGGATCTGTAATTATTTAACGTAACAAGCATTAAAGGGATAGTTCACCCAAAAATGAAAATGTGATGTTTATCTGCTTACCCCCAGGGCATCCAAGATGTAGGTGACTTTGTTTCCTCAGCAGAACACAAACGAAGATTTTTAACAAAAACCGTTGCAGTCTGTCAGTCATATAATGACAGTGAATGGTTACCAAATCTTTAGAGGAAAGAAAAACATACTCAGACAAATCCAAATTACACCCTGCGGCTCGTGACGATACACTGATGTCCTAAGACACGAAACGATCGGTTTTTGCGAGAAACTGAACAGTATTTATATCATTTTTTACCTTTGATACACAGCCACGTTCGTCTCTCCTGAGCACGAGTTTAGCTTTCGGCTCGTTACATGTGAACGCGCTCTGACGTAGTATACGCAAGGTTTGGTGCCCATCCACCTCTATTATTTGGCTGGCAGACTGCACTGGTTTTTGTTAAAAATCTTCGTTTGTGTTCTGCTGAGGAAACAAAGTCACCTACATCTTGGATGCCCTGGGGGTAAGCAGATAAACATCAAATTTAAAATTTTTGGGTGAACTATCCCTTTAATGCTTAAATCCTACATTTGTAATTTGTCTTCTTGAAATGTCTGCAACATATTTTGGTTAAATCTCCTCAATGGCCATGTAAAACAACACAGTTTTTACCTTGTCAAAAACAGCTCTGTTCACAACGACCCATTTTGGTACAAGTGTCTTTAAATGATAATGAGCTACTCTTCCCCCAGCCCCTCTATTCTGTCTTTTTTTGTTTGTTTGTTTAGTTTTGTTTTGTTTATTCAGGGGAGCATTACCATCAAAAGCTGTTTGAGTGCAGAGAAAATGGTGAACAGCATACAACTGGCTGAATGCAGAAAAGTGCTAACACAGGACAGTCTGTCAGTGGTTGTGGTCTGCTCAGAAAATTAAAACGGCTTGATAATTGAGATTATTTGGGTTTTGGGGGATTTAAAAAAAAGAGTGAATTGATTTTTATCATTGTAGGGTGGTTGTGTTCACACACTGCTAAGATGCATTATAAATGCAAACACAATGTAAAGGTGAATTTTGCATTCAGTGTCCCATTTAAAAAGGGGATTGAAAAAAAATGGGATAGTGTCTGTATGTACGTTTGCTGGCTTGGACTGAAATAATTTCAGTAATTCAGTAGTTATACTTTAGTTATATAATAGTGGTTTCTAGATAAAATGCTTGAAGAATATCACTACAATGCTGTCTTAAATATGAACGCCTACAGAGTTAATTGAAGTGGAATAGTTTGTGTATAAATTGTGTTGGAGAAAATTTTTTTCTTTTGTGCTTGTGTACTTGTACTCCAGGGACAGACATTTACAGACAGTAATATATGTAACACAAAGAACCGCATTCTAAGGGAAGGTTGACTAGAGAGATGAAACAGAAATCCATGACCTTACAGCACTAATTGTTCTTCTGTTTCCATTGCTTTTAAACTGATTTTTAATGGGAGTGCTAAATCTATACTTGGGGCATAGATCAAAACAATTAAACATTACAATACAACTTGATTATCTAACCACAGAACTGCTATTAATACTGAAATACATGAAAATAGAGCTTAAAGACTTAATGAGCACACTGTAAAGTTTTGTATGTTCTGTAATTAAACTCTAGAGTTCAGCTGGGGGTAAAACAGATATGTTGCCACCCACAGGGTCTCAATTTTTCCAACTATTAAGGTCCTGAAAACAGCCTGTTGGAGCTGGAGTTGCGTCCTGTGGTGCAAAACTGTTGAGTTTGCTGCAAGTCATAAAACAATCGAGGGAGACATGCTGAGAAATGAGAAAATAAATACCCTCAGTGTTCAGATAAAACTGAAGACTTGTCTCTGTGATTAAGGAAACACTGTCCGCAAGGTCGCTGTAAATGACTAGATAGCCAAACTTTCTCCCCCAGTTTAAAGCTTCAGTATTCTGTCTAAACTTAGAACAAATTAATGAAAAATCCTCACAGCATGCACTGAAGATGCTCTGTTAATTAGAGATTTTTAATAGCATAGTTGAATTGATATAATTGATCTGGTCTTATTTTAACAAATATTGCAATTTAGATTAAATTAAGATTTAGTTGACTCCATCTTGCCTTGTCCAAAGAGAAAGAGATCTGTTTTTTGTGACCTTTTTTTAAATGTGAACAATGTAAGGAGCTCTGAGTCACTTGGTCTAAAAGCCTCACTGACAGCTCAGGAAAAAAAATAATAAGTGTGATCCATAGATGTTAGCTACTGTTGATTTTAAATGCATAAGCATGGCAGTATTTGAACGTCTCTTTCTTTCGATGAACAATTAATTCCGTTTCAAAACACATGAATTATATTAATCACACAAATTCATTTTAATCTCCCTTTAAGTGTAATCAAGAATGCAAATACAGATGAAACATCAGAATTAGGTTGTTCAAAATCGAGATTGTGAGAGGTTGGAAGTCATTAATTCCATTAGTAGCAGAAAATAACATGAGATGTGAATGTGTTCCCAGAGATTCTCAAGTATTGTGTGATTTGTTTATCATCCTCCTATTGTTTTCATCAACTTATCATTTGTTGCAGCATAAAATAATCAGTAAAACTATTAAAGAAGGTCAGTAATGGACTGTAATTGTAATTGTACTCGAGGGTGTAAAGGTAACAAATGTATGTCTGTAAGAAAGAGAAAAGTGAGAAGTTTGAAAGAAACAAATCATACATACAGTTGAAGTTTAACGCTCACATTAAAAAGTCAAATGCTTACTGATGCTTCAGAACACGATGCATTAAGAGTCAGAGGTCTAAACTTTTGGACAGAATGAAGATGTGTACATTTTTCTTATTTTGCATAAATATCATATTGCAATATGCAATATACAATATGCACTATACATTTGAGATAATTTAATATTGTTATCGTGTTAATAAGGGGTTTCGCAATATGCCAGTATTGTTGATATTTTAAATATGAACAGCACACATATGATACTTAAGCAATAAGGTACGAGAGGCCGTGCTGTATCATGAATAAATCACGGCTGAAGGGCGTTGTTAGGCACGACGCGAAGCGGAGTGCCTGCCCTGCAACCCCTTCAGCCGTGATTTATTCATGATACAGCACCGCCTCAAGTACCTTATTGCTTTTATAAAACGGTTACCACACAATAAAAATATTAAAATCAAAAATATATATTAATTTATATATATATTAAGTTGTATGCTTTCATAAAGTAAAATCATTAACTGCCTTCCGCTTTAAAAAGTAGTCCCTAACTGCTGCAGCTGTGTTTACGTTGCTAAGGGTGGTTGCTAAGGGGGTTCAATGATACACAAAACCGTTAAGTGAAGCGGTCATAGCAGTGCCGTATCATGAATACGACACAGCTGCTGACCAATCAGAATTGAGGAATGGAACTAACCGTTTTATAATGCTGTATATGGCACGTAATAATCTTGCCTCAGCGCAATTATGGATGGTCTGGGCTCGGTTTTCTTTAAAATGTTGCCTTGTTTTCTCAAATTACAATTTTCATATCAGTATCCAATTTACATAAGTTAATTAGTGTGAAGCAAGATTTTCCACACAATCAGGCTGTGTTGTGATGCATTTATACCTGTATTCCAAGTCAAATTCCTCATCATGAAAGGTATAATGCTTCCATCACTGAGGAAGCAGAATAGACAGAATGAAATGCCATTTTCAGAAGCAAATTAAGCTAGTTATATGATGGAATTTACTTACAATAAGTCTCCACAACATCAGCTACAACACAGCTGTTTGTAGAATTGCCTCCCCATATCTGGCTGTTTCTTTTATGCAGTCCATTCAGGGTAATTTGCTGGTTAATTGAAAGAGCACTGAGGGCATAGTGATCTTGTCATCTTTATATTCTTCAACATTTTCTATTGCATCTAATGACCCCCTAATTTGCACAAACTGAATGAAACTGCGTCATAAATTCACTTAACTGCTTGGGATTTCCCTTAATTGCCTTGCAAAAGTTCACTCACAAGGCCAGAACTGAAAGTGCAAATGTTATTGCAAAGCACACTCTTCATCAGTGTTGCCACGTCCAGTTTTCCCGCAGAATTAAGGTACTTGCCGTGGGTTGCTTTTCATGTCCAACCCCGATACTGTGATATTTAGCCCTTCAAATGCAAATTTTACCAGGGGAACACCACCAAAAAACATGTATTTTACCTCAAAGAATGCGATTTTTACTGAGGGACCCCTAGGATTTCTGTTGTAAAAACCCGGCAAGACTGCTTTGTTCTTTTCCTTATCAAAAACACTTTAATCACTGATTGATTGCAATCTTCAGACCATTTGATCAATCAACTTACTGAGTGGTGATTTGTCATGTGGTCTGTCTTCCATTTCGCTTTGTGATTCTTAGGAAATGCATCAGACCTACTGGTGTTGAAAACCTCCCAGAATATAATAAACAGCAAGATGCCCAGCATTAGTAATGCTGCACTCAGTGCAGTCAAAAATAACCAGCGTTATCAAAGAATGCACAGCGAGACACATCACATCAGGCTTTGGGGATTCAAACTTCTGGAAGTCTTTTATATTAGCAGAGGGCATTAGAACTGCAGAATAAAATGTCACTTCATGATTTTAACTTACGTTAGTCCTGTCGGGGGGCTACTTTGAGAAGAAAGCCTGAAGGACTGGACTCAAGGTTCCTAGAGATTTGCTACTGTTTTGTCATGGCTCTCCTATTGCCTATGAAATACAAGTGAAACCTTTTACAATAGCTTCCTTTAAAAAAAATGACAAACATCCTACTGTACAGACAGCAAGACGGCCTAGAGGGCCAAAGCACAAGAGGATTATTTTCATGTTATTAATCCAACTTTTTTTGTCAGACTACCTCAAAATCTACCATTAAAAGTTGGAATAAAGTAAAGCATTTCTTGATGTAGGGGTATGGGCAGGGGCGTCGTAGTTGGGTGAAAAGGGGGACTAAATTACCAGAGCCCCAAGTGGGGGGAGGGCCCCTGAGGAGTGAAATTTTATTTTCCTTTAAATATAATTTTAAGATCACAATAAATGTTGTTAACAAATGTAAATGCCTGGCGAGTTTCTGCATGTCTTTTCATCTGGACATGGGTCTTCATAACATAATTTATTGTGATGCTTCTAGTATTTTTTGATTGTAATAGTACACAATTTCAGTCTAAATCACAACCTGTTCCTTTTCAATGGGAATAGAATATAAAGGTGACACCTGTTGTACGAAAAAATGAGAGGTTTATGTTTCTGCAGCAACACGTTTTTTACAGTAGAGCATATCATGCTTTTCCAAGTTCACTAACAGGTTTTAACGTGGGTGTCTTTGTGCTTAACTTTCAGCTTCTTCTTTTGATCTCGTTTTCAACTAGCCAAATGGAGGCTAAGAGCATTTTTTTCTGAGCTAGGCTGGAGTTATTAAATATACGACTTTACACAGAGTCATTTCAGATCAGAGTTTCATTCTGCACAAACAAAGGCAGGTTCTGTTGTATAGGGCTTCAGGTGTGCTTTGTTTTTATGACCCGTATATTGCTTACAGAGAGTAAGGACAAGACACTCAAAGCAATCTTTATGTGCACATCCATTACAATTTCAATAAACATGCTTGAAAAATAATATTATTAAATCCAACTTTAGAAGGCTGGAATTTAAATTAAAGTTGTTGTTTTTTTAACTAAGTGCACACTACAACACTAAAGCTTGTCATCTTTGTATATTTTAAGTGTGCAAATTTCAAAGAATTTCAAATCTGTTTGACCTCTTAAGACCTTTTATGAAAGCTTATATTCCTAATTTATTGTAATTACATGGCAAGGTGACCATAACATTTTTCAGAACAACATCTTTTCTGTTCCACAGAAGGAAGAATCTATGGAACAACATGAGGTTGAGTAAATGTTCACTTTTGGAACATATCTTTTAAAATTGAACAAAATTGCTACAAGTGTTATCACAAAGCCACAACCATGATGCACTGCTTGACCTTAGTTCAAAGAAATAGTAACACTAACACTACAATAGAATGAAAATTGGATTCATTGGTTGGCCCAAGCCACCTCTCATCTGTGTTGGTCAGAGCCATTTGAGCACCACAAATTACATGCAGATTCATGGGGAAAGGAAAGTGTCATTTCTTGTCTAAAGTGAATTCATTCCCTGGATTTTTTAAGTTTTTTGTTTGATTCACCTGTTGCTATGGAGTCACAAAAATGGCCACCAGAAAATGAGTTCTTTTGAATGGACAAATGTTTATTAGGGATGCCCCAAAATGATTTTTTTTTTGGCCAAAGCCAAACAAAAGTACACATTGGGCTGATGGTTAATTACCGAACACGGTTTTTCGTGTTTTCCCCCCAATTTTTTTCACCATTGCATAAATTAAATAGCCAATATTTGCTTTTTACAGTTTTGTCTTGTTTGCAACGAAAAAAATCAATTACAAAACAACAATTTAAAAAATTTATTTAACACTGAACATTTGTAACATTCTAGTAGACATTATAACCTATCCACAAAGCACAATTTAACTTAAAATTAGTAAGTTAGTAAAATAATATTTTTTGGCCATTTTCAAGACCCCCTTCTTGAATCAGGCATGTGTTTTTTTAATGTACCAATAAATGCAGCCTTGCTGAGCAAATGAGAATGTTATATTAAATGTATTAATAGAGCTGTTGTAATGATTGTTGTCATTATTTTGTAAAATTATAATACTAAGATTTCTGAATTTATGAAACATGCAAGAAGACCCCAGTACTACTTTTTGCCGACAGCATGGTAACCAGCAACAACCAACCTTTTCTTATCTCATAGAAGACGTGATACTAACAGTCTCATACTGTCGTTGCTTGTAATGATTTTTGCATCTTTCTCGGACAGTTTTAAAGGCTTCCACATTGCCGACATGTTTGCTGCATTAGTGCGCACCTCTATTCGATCGTGTCATGCCATTGTTCGGTATAATTTATCCTGCCTTTTCATTTATTTGGCCAAACACTGAAAGAACTTTTTTTTTTGTTTTTTGTTTTTTTGCCATTTTCGGCTGAATGATTTTGTTTGCAGAACATTCTGTGCATCCTTAATGTTTATATTGTGGCGATTTGAAATAATATCTACTATAATTTCTGAAAGTACATAATGACTCTGTTGTATTATAAATTTCAACTGACTAGCTGAACACACTTTTAAAATTATTTGCGTTCACATAAAAGTCACTCACAATTTTTGCAGGTTTACAGGGTTACTGTGGGAATTCTTTAATTGTGTTTTTTACATGACATTCACTTTTGTTTATACTATCGGGTAGGTTTAGGTGTAGTGTAGATGGTACATTATTTTAAAATGTCACAGAGCATTATACTTGTAGCATCACTCAATGGACATTTCAATCAAAACTGCAGTGACACGTACAAAACCAACGTCACATAAAACAGACCATATGTACGTTCATCTGTTTTGGGGAAAAAAACAAACAAACAAAACTTCTCAACAAGCACATTATTAAGAAATGCCATTTGCAAAGATGCATAAAAAAGCCTTATACTCACTTCTGTGTATGGTGAGTTCCGCCACGAAAATACGCCATTCAACCCGACCAATCAGGTTGTGAACGTATCATGCCTTTAGGTTTAGTATCTTTAGGTTTGCTGTCAAAAATGCCAGTTTGAATGCTAAGCAGACCAGAACTAAATGTATCATTTTCTTTTTTGGTCTGGACCAAATGAACCATGAACCAAACTACAAGTGTGAACATGCGCTCAGTTATGAAGTTGCTACCTGTTTTCATGATGAAAACATACCTCTGGGAACTTTTTCTCAAGATGCGAAATACATATCAATCAGTACATATCACTGCAGTTTCCAACAGAAATTAACAAACGGTAAACAACAGGTGGTAAAACAGCGAGCACTTGTAATCGTTTTCATACACAGTTATGATTACAGCTCAGTAATTACTGTTTTTGCTTTATTGTAATAGGTATGTTTAGGGTTGGGGTAGGTGTAGCTGTTGATAAAAAACATTCTAATCGGTAGAAAACGTAATTTAATATTAGTTTCGGGCTGCAACAATGTTTTGCTTTCCAGACATAAGAAGCTTGCTAGATAGCTCAGCTGACACAGAATTGGATTTAGGATGTGTAATCCTTGGGTACAAATCCTGTAAAAAAAAAAAAAAAAGACTCTCGATGAAAGACCTGAAAGATTTCGAAATCGAAAAACAAGCTAAAACAGCATGTTTGTGACTGCGTTTTTATGCCATATTCGCTTTTGTTCATATTATCGGGTAGGTTTAGATGTAGTGCAGAAGGTGTGATATTTTAAAACATCACAGAGCATTAGAGATATAGCGTCACTCAATGGACATTTCAAGTCAGAGCTTGCTGTGACAACTATAAAACCAAGATCACATAAAACATACCATATGTACGTTTATCTTTTAGTGCCACCCAGTGGACATTTCACATTGAATACAAGTTGGAACACAATCTACAAGTTGGTACATATTTCGCGTCTTGTGAAAAAGGTCCCACAGTTACGTTTTTGTCACGAGACCAAGCTAACTTTTCACCCCACCAGTCCTAACGTCCTCAGTACACACTTCGTATAGCTCACAGTTCTCGTTGGTTGGTTGACACTGGTTGTTGTCCAGTTCAGTAACCATTACTGTTTAACAGAGGTGATATCTCTAGTTTCTTTGTATGAACTTATTGAACATGTATGTATGTTTTGCAAAGCTAAAGAGAATATTTAGCAGAAATGACTTAATATTCTAAGTGCTGTTCACAACCTCAATCCCATTACCTTAACTCTGCAGATAGGCATTTTTCGGTAATTCTATGAAAAGATGTAGTCACATTTCACACCTGGACCCCATTGGGAATTCAATTTAAAATGCTTGCAGGTGGAGAAGGGGTAATAGGTTTCAGCTGCCTCTAGATGTCTTTAAAGCTTTTCTATGACCTATTTCATTCTCAGAATAATCTGAAGTAATAGCTAAAAATATTTCATCTTTTTTTTCAGGAGGAGGTAAGAAGATTGAAATTATGGAAGTGAGAATAATGAACATCCATATGGCTTGTGTCATCGCCAGAGAAGGTGGTGAGTAGCATTCTCACCTACGTGTATGTGTGTGTCACAAATTACCACTTTCCTTTTAGGTCTGTGATGAAAAAATTAAAATGCCTCATCACATGAAAATTCCTAACATATAATTTTTTAGTTACAGCCAAAGCAGAATTTAATGATAGGGCTGAGATGTTTTTTGTTTAGTTGATTACTAATGAAAATGTTCCTGCCGAGCCTCAAGCACGATCCTTAGTGGTACAATGATACAATGCTCACATTAAAACTGCATATGCCAATTATCTATGCTAATTTAGATGCTCTTCAACGCTTCAATGCACCCAAACCAAACACTGACAACTTGAAAATTTGGCACACATCATTTGCCTGCGGCCTTTTGTGCAAAGTCAATACAATTAGTAATTTATGAGTCTTGGCCAACATCTACACTTGCAGTGGAGTTTAGAAGTCTGCTGGACTATGAGTTACTGTAATGGCAAAGGATCAAGGTTTGGTTAGTTAGCATGGCCCTGTTATCCCCTGCTGGTAGAAGCAAGAACTATCTGGCAAACTCTATGTGGCAACAATCCATTGATGGGAATGTAAAAGAATCTGTGTATATAAGTTTTTTTTTTTTTTTTTTTTTTTTTTTTTTTTTTTTTGCTAAATTGTTTCTACAGCACTGCAAATTTAAAGTGCTTTGCACAGGAATGTACAGTAGTTGATGACTTATAGAATACCTTTTAAGAGCTTTTACAGAACATACTTATCAACAAAGTTGATATTATTCTGTTTTTTTCTGTTCTTTGTGTGTTGATCTAGCCTTGAATTTCTTTTCTGTTCATGTTTCCTGATTGTATCCAACTGGATCTTGTTTTATTAGTCCTGCTATCTCTAACAAACTTGAAAAGATAGTGATTAGTTTGGAAGAATTCAGATAGTTGGAAAAAACTTATAAACCTACTTCATGAAAAAGTGGTCATACAATGCATTTTATTTTCCCGGGGCACACTTAAAATGTTAGTAACGTTTTATGACCATTTTCTTTTTGCACCTTGGAATCAAACAGGCCATTTTTTGCTACTGTGCCTGCAGTGATTTTTGCACTGATTTGCAGGAACAAGAATAAGTGCCAAAGCAAATATGAATTAAACAGTGCTTGGGGAGATTTTTGCGATCAGTTTGCTTTTTTTATTTTTTGGCTGCTGCTTTTCTTGCCCTCCTCATGCTATTTCATTGGCTGTTGCTCATCACTGCTCTCTTGCAAGTCTGGACAGAGCACAAATCTAAGGGCAAAAAAAGGTTTCTCACAAATGTTTGTGTGTCCTCTAGCAGTGTTTTTAAATGTTTCTAAAAAAAAAATGGTGAACTGTGTCTAGCAACCTAAAAGTCCTATTTCGTTACATTTTGCTGTTGGGTGAACTAATAAATAGAAGAAAACACACTACAGCATGCCTTCAGGGAAGGATATGGTTTTAATCAAAAAGTTCAATGTTGTCAAGACAAGGCAAGTTTCTTCTATATGTTCTGAATGTTAGTATATTATGAAAATTATTATCAAATATTATGAAAGAAGTCATGTATGCTCACCAAGTCTGATTATATTTGATAAAAATAAAGTAATCGATTTAAAATGCATTTGTTTTATACTAAGTATAATTAAAGTCTATTAACTTTTCTTTAAATTCTTTAATATTTAAAGTGTAGCTAAAGTATACTTGCAATAGTTTTACTTTAGCACAATCAAATATACTTAATTAAGCATATCTTTAGCTGGACCTCATCACTACTTCCGCACAATTAAAGTGCATAAAGTAAGTTATAAAGTTAAAGGTTGTATCAGCGATTTCTAGCCTAAAACATAAAGTGTCAATTTCAGCTGACCTTTCTTCACGATCCGCTCGCTGCCTGCCCCATAAATTGTCTGTGAAAAAACCGCGTCTCTCTGGACAGCCTAGGGTCCGAGATATGCCAAAAAAAAACAATCGGCACTACCAACCTTTCCACAGATAAACAAACAGTGTTCCAACCAATCAGCGTCAGGGGTTTGGTGTTGTGGACTTTCCTACTGGTGCTGGGATGTGAGGGAGGCGGAGCGAAAGTCCACAACACCAAACCCCTGACGCTGATTGGTTGGAACACTGTTTGTTTATCTGTGGAAAGGTTGGTAGTGCCGATTGTTTTTTTGGCATATCTCGGACCCTAGGCTGACCAGAGAGACGCGTTTTTTTCACAGACAATTTATGGGGCAGGCAGCGAGCGGATCGTGAAGAAAGCTCAGCTGAATTTGACACTTTATGTTTCAGGCTAGAAATCGCTGATACAACCTTTAAATTAGTTTCAATTTAGCAGACTTCAAATATACCGGTTTAGTATACTAAATGTACAAATGCATGGTATTTTTATTAAGTACATAATATGTAAATGTATTTGTAGTATACATAGCATCACATAAATGTATTTTAAATACATTTTATTCATTTTCATTAGGGTTCTTCCTTACTTTCTTTCTTTTTTTAATACTTAATTTAGCCATGTGATGACAAAGTGCCTGATCCTTCAGAAATTATTTGAATTGCTCAGATATTTTGGATTATTGTTTGTGTTCAATTATTTACAATGGTTCTTATTATTATCATTGATGAAAACAGCTTTTGCTGCCTAATGTTATGGGGAATCTGTAATACATTTTTCATGATTTTTTGACGAATAGAAAATTGAATAAACAGCATTTATTCAAAATAATGGTGCTGGGTCACATTTTCCAGAAAATATTAGGCAGCTATTTTCAACTCAAAAAAGAGCAGCAAATCAGAATATCATTGTGATTTTTGAAGAATCATGTGACACTGAAGACTAGTAATGCCGATGAAAAAAAAGCATTACTACAATGATTACTTTTTTACAAAAACATAGTATGTAAATCATTATTGATGTAAATATTATACGCTGTGTGTGTACCTATACTCTTGCAAATAAAGGTGCTTTAAAGTGTTGTTTACAGTGATGCCATTGAAGAACCATTCAGTCAAAGGTTCTTTAAAGAACCATCTCTTTCTTACCTTTTTATAATCTGAAGAACCTTTTTTTTGCCACAGAGAACCTTTTGTGAAACAGAAAGGTTCTTCAGATGTTAAAGGTTCTTTATAGAACCATTTAGACATAAAAGGTTCTTCTATGGCATCATTAAGCACCTTTATTTTTAAGGGTGTAGTCCCTCATTATGAAGAAGGATAACACTACCCCACAAGGATATTGATATCAGTACATTTTGACCTTGTGGGTACATTTTTTGTTGTGTTAGGGTAAAGGTAAGAAAATACAGTATAAAAATATTATGTCTATAGAATGTCCCCATTAAACATAAAACACCAGTGTGTGTTTATACACACGCATACACACATTCACAATCTACAGTAAGTAGCACATGCTTTCATTAATTTTCTAGTCTTTAGTTTGTCACTGAGTCATTCTGCAATCCCTTCTGCTTCAGCATTTCCATAGTTCTGCATACACATACAGCTTTTCACTCTAACTGTTACTCATAAGATTTGTATAGCAGTCCAAGAACTCTATGCCAGGATTACACTCAGCAGCTCTTAAAAAGCGTGAAGTAATTTGCTCGACCAAAAGCCCTGTTTCCGCTCTATTTTTTAGCATTTACACCAGATGGCTGTATTATAATGACAGTGGACAAGTCCTGTATCAAATGTTAATGCCACACTTATCTAAATAATCGGCCAGTTAACACTTTGGTTTCGATTTTTTTCATTGATGTTGTTTTTTCATTTCACACACCAACTCCAAGACCACTTGTACGAAACCTCTACTCAAGTATCACTATCTCTTTCCAGCTCTCTCATCTTTTGATTAGTCTGGCAGATCCTGACTGCGATGTCAATTGCAATATAAATTTCTTTCCTGACTTTATCTGCTCCCTCCTTCAGAATCAATTCACTGAAGCATAACTCAAGCATATTCGGACATACCTCACTCAAACCACAAGCCGGATGTAAATTATAATCAAATAATCAGGGCTATTTATTCTGCCAGGTTGTGATAGCTTCATTGCACAGCTTCATTCAACAACCTCACCAAACATTTCATTGATGGAGCTCACATGTTATTTAAAAGCCGTGCTGAGTTCTCCCAGCAGGAATTCATTTTTTTTTTTTTTTAGTTTATATTCAAAAGAAAGCAAATGTAACACTGTAGAGGCTCTTATTTTTGCTGATTGCAGTCTGCAGACTTTATAATGCTGCCCAGCAGACTTCACCCAAATGCTACTTTATATCTTAAGAGTAACCCATGGAAATGGAATGTGAAATGCTAATTATGATGGTATGAGGGTTTTGTTATGTCAGTGACTCTAATACCTAAATTACATATTTCTTAGAACTTGCATGCTTCATGCTGTGACTGACAGACACACACAAAAATATTCCTAAAAAGGGCAATGGATAGAGAGCTTCCACTGAAAAATGTGACTCCAGTTTGTGTTCCTGACTGATTCCACTGCTTTTTTTCACACTTTAGCTACATTTCATACAAATATTGTGCATTATGAAATCACTTGGCTACCTGTAATCTTCAAACTAATTGGAGCAGGTTATAATAAAATGTTTTCTAATCTTCAAGCTACTGTGGCAAAAGATAAGAGACAGGAGAAGGCATTTTTGAAAGATGATGTTGAAATATCTCATGTGGAACAGCTATTTCATTAAAAATGTAAATATGCAAATATTGCAGGGCTACTAAATCAAACATCAGAGGAAGCTTTCGTACGGGGGATTCAAAACCCAAATGCACTAATGACAGCTGTGTTTGCACTCTTAATAATGCAGCAACAATCACTTTGACCGATAATTCTACTTCAAAGCTATTTTTTCTTCAACACCGAGTCTGTATCAATAAAACTATTTAAAGCATCCAACAACAGCCTTACACAGAATGTATTGTTATTATTGTGCCAAAAAGCAATGTTGACAAAACAGTCATTAAAAATGGGTTCGTGAAGGGTCATGGGTTCAATTCCCAAGGAAAGCAAGAACTGATCAAATGTGAATGCAAATGTACTGTAGGCTACTTCACTTTCGATTAAAGCTTTATGAATAAAATTACATATGCATAACATTACAATCACCAGTATTAAACTGCTCAGCTCAAAATATAAACAGACAAATATTTAGGTGATTTGCATTAAAGTTCATTTTACAGCGCAATCACCGAATCACGGTCAGTATTGTTATTGTAATAATAAAGTTGTGAGAAGACAAAGCACAATTTACTTGAAACAAGCACAACTGCAACTTTTGAATGTCTTTGTTCTGCACAAAACCATCAAAGCTCTCCTCAGTCAATAATTTAAATGAATATCCAAACGATATCTCAAGCCATTACAAAGAAATGTAACTCGCAATGCATGGCTGTTCTTTGCATTTTAATCCTCTGTACATTGTAACTGTCCCTATTCAAATAAACCCCAAATAAATAAAGCAGACAACAAATGTCAATACGTATAAAACTTACCTGCAAACGAGGACTATACACTTTTCACTCCTGTGCCCTGGTGCACACTGCAATTAAATGTTTTTATGCTACTTTTAACTGCAGCTTTATAAAACAATGTCTTGAATATGTAAGCAGAATACAATAGAATTCCTCTGTCGACGCGTTTATAAATGAACTAGTGTGGCTAAGAAAGATTGAAGGACGGCTGATGATCACGTCGTGTTATTGGCATCTCCGATGATCCGCTCTGCGCTCCAGATGAAGCTCTGAGTCAACAAGTAGCGCGCACAGGAGAAACCTTTCAATTCACAGCTTCTCTCAGCCCCTCCACACTGTCTCTCGTCCATGCCACGTCTGCTGCTCACACTGTCTCACAACACTGAGCGAGACAGCATTGTGTCATCTGCAAACACCCGCACACTCATTTTTTTTAGTCGTCCAGAACGCTGTATCCTGGTAATTCAATTGCATAATCCCATCGTTTTAAAATACTGGACAAAATATTTAATTAGGGTAATTCGTTTATATTTTCTATTACACAAATATCCTAAGTAAGTTGTAAAAAAAATTGTTAAAATAAAGTTAAATGTAACTAAGACGATAGCCTATCAGTAGTAGCCTTTGGGGGCAGCATAATGGTGAGAGAGTTGAGCTTGTAACTCAAAGGTTGCTGGTTCGATTCCCACACCAGCAGGAATTGAAAGTGTGAATAAACGGTTCTCTTTCCACCTTCAATGTGTTTTGTGATGAATGAAGTGCCCTTGAGCAAGGCCTTGCTCCCCAGTTGCTCCCCGGGCACTGGAGCAATGGCTACCACTTGGATGGGTTAAATGCAGAGGACCAATTTTGAGATACATCATGACTTTCACTTTCACTATGTATTACAAGAAACAAGAACACTATTTCGTGCAGAAAACTGCACCACCAGCAAACTGTTCTAGGTTCATTTCGAGTCGATAACGAGTAAGATGAGAACGAACCACTCCGGTCCGATGATTCATCGTGCTTGCGTTTTTATGATCTGTTCAGATCATAAGAGTCATTTGTTCTAAAATCGAACCACAATGTTTGATTCGCTAAAAATATCGATTCATAAGTCGTTTTTTCATCAGTCGGACTGCACTGGCCTATTTTTCGCGGAAGTATAGAGTACTTTCATGCTGCATCATCAATTGGCCATATTAGCGGTAGGTGAAATATTACGCTAATATCTTAATTAATTCTGCTCATACATATCTTTACCACCTATTAACTTTAGTTTGTCAAATATTTGACAAATATATTGCACCCGTTCCTGCTTACAAAGTCCTTCTCTATATGATTTAGCAGCTTCCACATGTTTTTCCATGGTTTAAACAGTATAAATTAGCAGAACAACATATTCAGTAGTACATTAACCTTGCTGTTTTTACATATCTGAGAACCTCAGGTATGCCCACGCAACTGGGTAACTGACCAACAGCAGTTTATTTGCAGTTATTCGTTTAGGCTATAGAACAAACTTAAAGGTCCCATATTGTACACATTTCTGGAGGTTTATTTTAATTGTTGATGTCCTTAAGAATATATATTTGCAGTATAAGTGCCAAAATCCATCTCGATATATTTTTACAGCTCCTTTTTTAGGAGCTCTGTCAAAAACAGGTCGATTTTGGCCCATCTAATTAATATTCATGAGCCTCTCTTCTGATTGGCCTGTTGTTTTCTGAGTGGGACACAGCCAGGCCAATCACAGGTAACTGCGGTCATGTATGCTTTAGCCGAGCCCAGAGCCATAGAGAGAGCCTAGCCTGCTGATACTCAACAGGATATTTCAGAATGATCATTAATGTTTTTTCTTTTTCAAACACCGAATGCAGTAAGCTACATAACTGTTGCTTTAGTAAAGCCCCTTTCACAATACGCGCTGATTCTGGAAAATTACGGGAATGAGCGCTGTGTGAACAAAAGCCAGAACCATAAAGGCAGTGTTGTAGTGATTGATGCATGTTATCATGCGACTCTTCACGACGAAAAATACGTGCAAAGTGGAATGCGGCGATCGGGCAGAGCCAGCTCCTCACTATCAGCGCTGAAGCACAGTTTGTTCAGGTTAGTTTCGGTTAGGTGAAACGTATGCGTCGCATTACATCTCACATCCAAAGGTCACATGTCTTTATGGGTTGTATGTAAAGCACGCACAGATTCCGGAAAACAACTGAATGAACCAAATCAAACAACTCCGGAACAAATCATGGGACACATTATCCGTGTATTTACCAGAATCGCTGTGTGAAAGAGGCTGAAGTTGACGTGCCACTGGTCTCTTATATTCACGTTGTTCTGAAGCCTGTGCAATGATGTAGTTTCGACATCTATCGACTGAACAGGGTTTTCTCGACTTGTTTTTGTGTTGTTGTTGCTTAGCAATGTTATGGATGCGATGTTGTCTGGGTTTGACAAAAGGAGGGTGGGACGTGATTGGTGCTCGAGGTGGTGACTGAAGGCGGTGACTGAGTAGATCGGACATCACATCGTTACGGAAGTCACAGCGGCTCGTGAAAACGAACAGCTACTTTAAGCAGGCTGTGTGCAGTTTACTGTGGATTGACTGTTTTGAAACTCATATGGTAGTTACATAGCCCCTAGGCCTCAGTTATCATGAAAAAAGCCAGGAAATTTTGATTTTCACAATATGGGACCTTTAAGCACACCTTTGAATTTAACATGGCTAAAGAATCAATTTTCGACAGCTGTTAAATGAACTGTTTATTTCAACTCTTTTCCGGTGTTTCTGTTTTGCTCTAAACAAGTCATACATTCTTGTATTCATCAATTTAATGCTTGACTGTTAAAGAAAAGGAAAAGGTTTGAGCCTATTAACACCATGTCTATTTGAGTTACTTCAACAAGTTCAATGCAGGCAAGTTAAATTTCAAGTTGTGATTAAGTTAAAGGGTTAGTTCACCCAAAAATTAAAATTCTGTCATTAATTACACACCTTCATGTCATTCCAAACCCGTAAGACCTTCATTCATTTCCTTACAGGTTTGAAACAACAGGAGAGTGAGTAATTAATGACATTTTCATTTTTGGGTTGGAATAAAGTTATAATAGGCTTAAGCACTCTTGTGATTCTAGAGAATAAACAGTATGGAGAATGAATGTTTAAGATCATTTTTAACAGCAGCCTGTGAGTTTTTGCTTGTTTTCATTCTATTTTGCATATTGTGTAAATCAAGTAGGCTATGCTTTGATTGTTTGTTTTAACATAACTTAAAGTTTGCTAGAAATTATTTCTGTAATTATAATACACACATGCTCACTTGTTGAAAAGTTACAGTGCAAATGACACTGCATAACACAAATTACCCATGCCAGCTGCTCTTCAAAGTTATTGCACCACTCTGAAAGAGAGAGCAAGCATTGTGCACTCTGCAGACAGCAGTGCACTGATTCTTTTCTGCCATTTAATTAGTTGTTTAGAAACCTCTAGATATACGAATCGAATGAGCCCTTCACCTTCCATGTGCCTTTAAAATTTCCTTTTTGTTATCCATCCTTTTTCAAATGAAATCTTAATGGTTTGTATTAGACTTAAGTCTAAAAGCCTGTTTGGCCAAATTCTCTGCTTTAAAGGATCAGTGCAGCCAGAAAATTAATTTCAGCAGATGCCCTATAGCCACAGTGACCTTGCTTCTTATTTTTAATAGAATCCCACAATTAATTCAATTGTGTATTTCATCAGTAATTAAAAGGAAAGTTTTTCCAGAAATAATCTATGCATGTACATTATTTTTGCATTACAGCCATGTGACCACATTTAAATGTCCAGTCCGTCACAGATTTGATTCTGGTTCTCACTTAGCTCGCTCTGCCAGATAAAGTGCTCGGTGTGCAATGGCCCTTGCTGACAAACTGGTACACGTCTTTCACCTCTTGCTGTTCAAGACAAAGGCACCACACTCTGCAATCAAATGGGTTCTCATTTCTCCCTTTGAAAGGTAAGTCAAAAGAGCACTTATAAAAGCATTTTTTCTCAGTCTGTTATACAACAGCAGCCACTCCAGAGATAAACACAGCTATCAGGCAAACTAGCTCAATTAATCAAACTTGACATGAGTACGTTTTGGTCTGAATCAGCCTTGATTACAGAATTATTGTGTGCAATTAAAATTTAGGGTGGTTATGACAGCTGACTGTGAAGTTAGTGAAGTATGAAGCTTCACACTGTAGTTGTTTTGAAGGCATAGTTCGCCTCAGAATGAAAATTCATGCCATGGTTTTTTTTCAAGCCCACACGCTGTTATTGTTTCATTGAACACAAAATGGCAATCTCTGGAAAAACTGTCTGGCCAGTTCAAATGAAGAATGAGATCTGAAAATGAAGGAGAGGTTAGAATTTTCAGTGAAAAATCCCTTTGGTCTGTTCAAATGTTCTTTTTCTTTATTCCACAGGAAAAGAAATGCATAATTACACATGAGGGAGAATAAATAATTTCAAAATAACCTATGTATGCACTCATCTTTTAACTTTTACAATACGAAGCTTCTTAACGAAATCTTATTCCCAAAACCAAGCAGAGCTTAGTAAATGCTTAGCAAAACTACAGCTTTCCTCTATGGCAAGCTTTACCAACATGGTTACATTTGGCAGAGCGTCTACAAATATTTGCTTGGTATTTTACTCCATACAAGATTTTGAAATGGATTTGGACATTTGGTATTTGATCTCACTGTACATAGTTAATTTTTCTAGTCATACATAAATATCCACCAATCGAGCATGAAAACCAGCTGACAGATGTCTGCTATAATGATAGAAGTAAAAACTGCTGCTAATCATTTAAAATAATGAGAGGAACTGCTGTTTCTCTTGACCTTACTCTGGCTATATATGGATTTGACCTGACACCTAATGTTCTTTGTTACAATTGACTGTTTTATTGAAGTGTTGCTGTTTTAATGAAGTATTCACCCTTAATGTTAAAAGAAATAAAGGAATATTGCTTAAAGGAATAGTTCACACAAAAATAAACATTCTATCATCTTGTAGTCACCCTAATGTCATCCTAACCCTGATTCTCTCAAATGCTCTAAGAAAGAAAGAAAGAAAAAGTCTACCTAAAATCTAAATTTGTCCTATGATGAATGACGAGTGCCTGTAATTCATTAGATCCTGATCACAAAGCAAAATGGCTTGCAAACAACAATTCACTTTAACTTTCAATTTTATTTTGAAGACTTGGAATCTAGTCACAAAAAGTACATTTTGGCCATTTTTTTAGCTTGACAGCACAGAAAAAAATTGTGATTCACAAGAGAGTGTGGAGGAAATGAAACCTAAATAACTAGTGGTACGTTTAAGTCCTCCTGGGAGGTTCCTATTTATATTTTGGGAAAACAAAATTACAACATCATGTGTGTTCAGGAGCAAGATACAGTGTAAGTGTAAAGGCAAAGCACTTTTATTATAGAAGAATTTCATCAAACTTATTGTCAATACAGATGCTGCATCCATGTTTTCACACCGACAAGCCACAACTCAGAATCTCAATGCTTAAAGAAAGTTCGCAATCATAATTATGCTCTTTCCGACATGACTTCAAATCACCACAACAAAGAAAGAAAAGAGAGGAATTTAAAATGTACTTTTAATTGCCTCTAAAGGGAGTGATGATTTTGGCTAAAGTTAGTGTTTTAAGTGTTTTAAGCCTCAACTGTGAAATATTTCTTTACGTTTTGGATGTGGCTGGACAACAGGAAGTAGACTTATCTGAACAGGTGTTTTATGGTAAGACCAAGCTCTTACAATACTTTGTTTTCAGATTCAAAAGTTTGGTTGAGTAGGCCCATGACTGATTATAGAGAGTTTTCACGATGCATCATCAATCGGCCATATTGGCGAGACGGAGTGTAAACAATGCCACTGAAGCGAATGAAACTTGCATATTTTGCTGATTATTGCTGCTGAAAATGGTCAACTATTGCATGTTTTGGGCTGCACTAATTGGTCAGACTGGGATAAACATTTGAAGTACTATAGACTGCCAAAAGTAACAAATCAAGGAGAAGAGTGCAAAAAACAAAAGGCATTTGTGGTTGGCCAAACTGGGTAATACTTATCCCAGTATTCCCAGATCTATTTGCCACATGGGAAGGGAACATCATGCTTTGCTTTTGACACAATCACTTATGGCGCTTTTCCACTACACAGTACCAGCTCGCCTCAGCTCGACTCGACTCGGCTCTGTTTGGTTTTCCACTGTGTAAAAGTTGTACCTGTACCGGCTTCCAGGTACTTTTACACAGTGGAAAACCAAACAGAGCCGAGTCGAGCCGAGTCGAGTCGAGCCGAGGCGAGCCGAGTCGAGCTGGTACTGTGTAGTGGAAAAGCGCCATTAGACACTTCGCTAGTGTACTACAAAAGAACAGCAGACTTAAAATGGATCTTGAGTGGCTTAAGATGGAGGAATCAAGATGACTGAACGGGAGTCTCATTACGGCATCAGGATTTGTTAACAGCAGTATAACACATTGTCAATCAGCATGTTGAACTGGATTCAGTGAGCTGGTGATAATGTAATCACGAGTTTTTCATGCTGTGCTTCTTCAAAGCATCTTTTCTCTCACAGAATAATATGGTGAAATTGAGGGTTTTATTTGTGTATCACTGTTATGTAAATCTACAATTATAATTTTTGATATCAGTTAAAAATTCCTGTTAGGTTTTCATCCAGTAAATAAATATAATATATTTAGTTTACTTGTTTGAATAATACCATGGTTTTTGATAATACATGGGTTGTCTGCTTGATTTTACCTACTTTTGTGGATTAGCTCATATTTATTCTTAAATGTTCAGACAGTCTGAACATGGCTTGTGATAATGATACTAAAAGTTTTTTTTTTTTTTTTTTTTTTTATCAGCCACAATTAAGTGGGACTAAAGTACTTTCTTCAGCTTTGGTCTTTTATTGCTTTTATTATTATTATTATACAATTATGTACAAATATATACATCTCACAACAGAATAGAAAAATAGTGTATACAGAGAGAACAAAGAAAAAAACAAACAAAAAAATGCATGCATGGGTAAAACAGATAAATGCAGGGACAAAAGAAAATTGTAAACATTCAATTAACCAAATTAAAATGACACGGTGCTTCATAGGTCTTCTTAGCTTTTCTGTTTCTAATATATAGTATATAGTATTACCATAATGTTCAGTTTCTTTAATAAAATGTACATAATTTGGCTTAGCTTTAGCCCATTTCTTAAAATGAATGTGATATTTTCCAAGTAAAACAAATAATTGCGTAATAAAAGAATATCTTGTACAAAAAAAAAAAAAAAAAAAAAAATCATACATTTCTATTTGTATTAATGAACCAAACATCCTAGAAGGGAAGTTAGATACATCTATCCAAAATAACCTTGAGTATACAAATAATTCTTTAATGGTAAATTCTGTGTAATATCATAAAAGATACCTCTTTTACTTTATTAGTTATGAAAAAATGTATTTGCAAAAATGCAAACGAGCTCAGTTTGCCCGTCCCTCTCTGGGATTATGAGACGTAATGTTTACTTTAGCCGCATTTAGGTCGCTGTATACCTAAATTTTACCCATGCAAAGAAGTGTTTTGATATGGCTAAAGAAGATTTTATTTGTCTTATGCCACTATCTTGATAAAGAAGTGTCTAGTGTCATAAAAAATTATTGTCTAGTCATCAACTTATTTTTTTGCCCTGTTGTTTTGTTTATAGATTTTTATGCAGGTTACAGTCCGTTTTCATAACAGTCAATTTAACTTAAACAAGACTGCGCTGACAAAGGGAATTAAAAGGAAGTAACTACATAATTGTGTGGTGTATTAATTCATTGTCATTATTCAATAAATTTAGACAATTCATGTTATTTAAATTACGAAAATAGCCCGACAACAATGTGCAATAATAACTTGCGCACACTGCATAGGATGATGAGATGTGATATTAAAGTGCACAGCTTTACCTAATGAATGATAAATTTGTTTACTTATTTATAATATGAATAAGAGAACAACACAAATAAACTTAATCAAAAAAAATTTTTTTTTAAAGTATTCATAACATAGATCGGATTTTTTATTTTGATTTTTTCAGGAAACGGTCAGACTAGAATAAATAGCAACACAGTAGCGAACAATGAATAGAAATCGCAAAACAAAAATCAAATAAATAATCCAAAGTTTTAACAATGAGTAACGTTAGGCTAAAACATCTAAATATTAGATCACTTTCAGATGAGCCGTCAGTTGCTGAGGCGACCAAGGACGCATAACAGACTCTCCAATAATCATGGTATTTAGTGCTTGTAATAGCGCTTCATCAAAAATCAGTTGCCTTCTTTTACTCATATTGACTTTATTTATGAAACTGATAACCACTAATTCAGTGAGTAAAAGGCGCTGCAATGTACAATGTACAAGATTATGACAGCGCGAAAATACATGCGTTATATAGTGGGTAAATTTGACCTGCGCTGGCGCTTTTAGGTATAAATTCTCAGTTTTTTGATCTGGTATTATCTAAACACTTTTTAACACCAGGTGATTTTAAATTACACAATTTTAGTAAAAGTCAATGACTGGGAGACTTGAGTGTTTTACTGAAAATCTGTTATGTACATTTGAATAACAGGTACGGGTAAAATTTACCCCGTGGCGGTTCTAGTGTTATGAATTTATGCATTCACAAAGATGCATAAAAAACCTTTATACTTACTTCTGCTGTGGGTGAAGCTGTATCAGGAACGATTTGCACAAACATAGAGGCATATGTTGATCGGGATCGATGTTTTCCTTTTAAAAACGAAAGAAATGACTGCTGTGTTCAATATTACATCCAACAACAGAACACCT
This sequence comes from Garra rufa, assembly GCF_049309525.1. Lineage (NCBI taxonomy): Eukaryota > Metazoa > Chordata > Actinopteri > Cypriniformes > Cyprinidae > Garra > Garra rufa. The sequence goes on along the minus strand of NC_133365.1, from coordinate 47,261,497 downwards.
CAATCGCTCAATCGGAGACATTCTTGTCTGCACCTGAGTCACACAATGGTGATCAGAGTCGGACTGTTTCAGCTCGGTGGGGTGGGTCTAAGGTAAGGCGCTCATGTTAATCTACTATCGTGGGAGCAGCCTCTGTCTGTGTGCTGTCACACCGACAAGAAGCCGAGAATGATCTGATTTTAAAAAGGGATATTACTTTTAAAGATTAAAAAAATTGATTTTTATCATTGTAGGGTGGTTGTGTACACAAACTGCCAACACACATTAATCCTCAAACAACATGTAAAAGTTAGTTTTACATCCGACGACCCCTTTAAATTTCTCCCAACATCTGAGTCACTGAGGACGCAGTGGATTACTTTATTTTTTAAAGGTAATGTGCCTTAAAATATACCTAAATATGCTTGTGTCGCAAATCATTTCACTCCGGTCTGCTTAGAAATCAAGTGTTGTTATAGTGCTAAGTGCTTAATGTTTTAACCATATTTGTGTGTGTACAGTTCGTTATTGAATTATTTAAAAATGATTAATTAGATAAGTTTGAGCCCGCTGTCCATTCCGAGGTGCTAACAGTCCATTGCACTGTTTTTTCCTTTTGTTATCGCTGTAGGTATGCAGAGCAGAGATGTATATGCTATGCCCTTTTCTAAAGATGGGACAGGATATACACCAAAACAGCTCTTTTTTTATTACATTTTCCAGATGTTATAATAAATGATCTGTGAGGTATTTTGAGCTGAAACTGCACAGACACATTCTGGGGACTCCCAAGACCAATATTACATCTTGTAAAAAGATGTAACTGTTCATAATAGTGTTAAAGTTGTTGATTACCACTATGATTCAGCATTGTCAGTTAAAGGCAGGGTAGGTGATTTGGTTCAGAATATTTTTTTGTGATGTTGGTTGAAAGTCTCTTTACATCCTGAGAGCCTTTGGTAAATTGTCTAAATGTGTTTATATGTATTTATATCATCTGTGGAAGGCATTGAAACATAAAATCTTGATGCAAATGCATAAAATTATAGGCTGTCTTACCTGCCTGTCATTATATGTATTTGCATACCTCTCCCGCACCCTGTTTGCACAGACAGAATGGAAGCTTTTATTGTTGTAAAATTATGTGCTTTGTAATTTAGGGTCATTCCGTGTCAAATCAACCAAATTTCAAAACTTCCCCGGCTGAAATTTTTGATTTTGCTAATATTTTTTTTCTGAGGAAAGATAGACATGTATAGTGATGAAAACCAAAATATTAAATGCCATGGATTAATCTTTACTGAGTAATCCAGTATTCTGTAGTAGGGCCTTGCAAATTAAGATTCTAAAATAAAAGTTTTGACAACTACAATCTAAAATCATATTGCAATATCTTTAATACTTTGAAACTTTGAACTTAGAAAAAGGTATGTTCAACACAGTTGTCTTGACAGAAGGAAATGAGATAAATCTATTGTTTCAACATTATTAGTTATTCAAACATTCCTCTTTAAAAGAAAGAAATATCATATTTTTGCCAACTGACCCACATTTGGATTTTGACCCCTGAAAATGTGTACTTTTTGACAGTTTACTCCTGGAGCCATATCACACAGGACCTTAAATATAAAGATACCAAAAGGAAAGTTTGTTAAGACACAATATTTAAAATGGCATTAAGATATATTTAACACTTCTGGAGTTACAGGCATGCAAACATTCGAGAAAAAAAAAAAAAACTTGAAAAGTGCCATTTTCCAATTTGTGAATGATCACCATTGGCACATAATGCAACAAAGATCGCTAAAGTCAACAGAATTTACCAACAGATGTACCAATCTCTGTGTAAAAATAACATTATGACATTATTTCTGAAGTCAATTTTACCCTCCTGTAAAATTTTAATTTTGACCTCCCTCTACATCTTTCAGTCCCAGAGAAATGGGGATCTCAATGAGGTGCATTCAACACTTTATCAATGGCGTCTCGCATTGTCGCTGGTCTGGTGGGATCTTATGCTTTTAAAGCTAGTTTGCTATTGCTAGTGCCAAATTCTTAAGTATAGGGATCTAACTTAGAGTACAGCAAGGTGTTAGCAATGCAAGGGTTCGTTTGTAGGGAATGCATGAAATTATGAAATGTATACCTTGAATGCAAATGTATACTCAGTCAGAGGATTGAAAGAATTCAGATTTTGTTTTTAAATCATGCTCACCAATTTGTTATAATGGCTTATAATGATATGAAGGAATCAGCAATCGAATTCCATCAAATAATAATCACCAGCTGCTGAAGCTTGTTTGCAGACATTGCTCTAAATTAATTATGTTTTTAATGTATTTATTGGATTAACATTTTTTAATTGATTCTAATACATAATACATTATAAAACTGTAACTGTTCATTTAATTATCAACAACCTATACCAGCGCTGAATATTTTCAAATAAATGTTCTTGTTTATGGGCAGTGGGCACTAATAAAAAAGTAGTAAAATTCTCTTCCATGCTTGGTTGCTGACAGGTTCCTCCTAGGGGATGATTAGCTAGGCTAATTGGTGAGTTGATGCCTGACTACTGACAACTGCCCCTCCAGGCCTATTCCTGGTGAAAAAATGGCACTATCAGGGATTCACACCACTCCACAGACCATGGGTACATCCGTGACTTGGAGCAAAGGCAGATGCAGTGTTTTGTGGTGAAATGCCTCACAGACACTTGTATTTGTAATAAAAATACAACTGGAATAAAGGGATAAAAGGGTACACAGTGAAGAGTGGTATAGAAAGGGTATCATCTTGATGGGAAGTGGAAATTAAAGGTCAGACTTTGCCCAGCTTATCCATGCAGAATTAAAAAAAAAAATCGTAATGAGATTGAGACTTGCCCAATATACACTTGAATTGTACTGATTCAAACCTTTTTTTAAATGAATGTCTGCATGTGCAAAAATGCCATTTATTTTAAATATTTTATATTGTTATTACTATTTTTGATACTTTAAGGTAGACCATTTTTAAATAAGTTAAACTGATATTTAAATTATAGTTTAAATCATTTGGATCTCTAGCCAAGGAATTTTACACTCAACATTTTCAGTAAAACATATCTTTTTAGTCTTAAAAAACACCTATTATGTAAGATTTGTATTGTTTGTTGAATTTGCCAATTAATAGCCTGTAAAGCCAATATGGCAATATACAGTGCATGTAGAATTATTAGACAAGTCGATATTCTGGTCATCATTTTTTTCCAAGCACATTTTACCAATTCGAAACTACATTAATCCTGTGCTGTGAGATATAATTATACAGTGTAGGTGATATATAATTATTATTAAGGGTAATTTTTGCACTTCTGGAGACTCCAGGTAAGCTGCAGTTCTGGAAAATGGTGGTGCTGGAGACCTAATGTTTCCTGATATTTTCACACCTAATTCTTCACCTTAATTCTTAATTATTTTGCAGTTAATGTGTCTTTTCTTCTCCACCATTTATTTCTGACCATGCTGACCCAACGAGCATTTTGCTGCCCAATGGTCATGCCTTAACTTTACAAATTCTTTTTTTGCATTAGTATTGCATTCTTTTCATGAGCATTTAATCATTTTTGAGTTAAATATTTTTTGGCTCAACTTATCTGTAACAGAAAACACACCTAATAATCATGCACACCTGAATATAAGAAGTTTTTCACTTCCAGCCTTTATGGACAATTACTAGATCAATAGTAGTTATCAATATTAATGTGGTCTGGAATTGGTCAAATGTGCTTGGGAAAAAATATGTCCAGAATATCAACTTGTCTAACAATCATGCACACACTGTAAAAATGGGGAAACACTGTTGTAGAGGATGTTTCCCATTCCTAATCTGAAATTATCTTTAGTTGGATGTGTATAAATATATAGCCATGGGCTTCACAGGCTATTACATTAAAGGAGAAATCTGAGGACTCAGGATTTGGCTGGTTAACGTGGTCCAGATTGCCCCTGCTGGTAGATGTTGTTACTACACCCTTTGGCTGAAAAGAGCACCTTCTATTTTGACAGCCATTTATAAGTGGTGGAAAAATGGTGTTGTACTAGTGCCTAAATCTTTTTTTTTCCTTTTGATTTTTAAAAGTGTCAAGTAGGATTGTGTGTTCTTGAGGTGCATCAGATAATCAGTGTCGTCATGATTAGATTTTCTTGAAGATTTAAAGTGCTTTTAATTTTAATCCCAATAATATACACCTCCTTTGAGTAGAAGCACAAGCAGAATTCAGCTCAAGTAGGTCCACCATCTGCCTGTTTGGGAGACAAATAATACATTACCAGTCATGCGCTTCTAAATTAACCAAGTTTATTCTACACTTTGGAGCATAAACATACAAATCATCTCAAATTAGAAGTTATGATAGACTGAAAAAGATTAGAGTAGTTTTTTTAAGTAAAAATAGTTTCAAAGTAAATCCCACACCAACTGTTTTTGGAGTAATGGTGTTTCTAAGGAAAGTATATATACATACAAGCATCTAGGCAGTTGTTCTCTTGTCAGTGTTTGCCCAGTATTTGCTCAACTTAATGTAGAATGTAGAGTAAAAATGCACGGACGGACACATCAAGATGAGAATTTATGAGCTTTCCATTCTCCAAGGTTGGAAATATTCTTTTCAAAGGATTCTATAGAGGTAACCATATATGTAAAATTGTACAATGTTGATTATAAACAAGAACATTCTTTATATATGCAACAGTGGCACATATAATGTAAACAGGAACAATAAAAGAAAGTGCAATGGAGACACAGAATGAGCAATGAATTATGCATCAAGTTTTACTCTTAGGACCTTCCAAACAAAATAATGGTGTAATGGTTATGGCACACTGCTGCAGAGTGGCAGCCTTTAGGGAAATTTATTCTCTCCAACTGAGAAGAACACCAGTGAAACATTTACATACTAGGCTGAAAGAAAGAGGAAAAAAATAATCAATGAAAATGAGGTAGAACAAAGATGTAAATTGCTTTTAAAATATTGTGAACTATTTTTGGTCAGCTTATTATAATGTTACTGGATGGCAGTTCTAAAATGCAAGGCTATTCATAGCAGTAGTAAAAGCATTTGAAAAACATGAAACATGATTGAAAATGGTTTGGAAGTTTGAAGGAACTGGAAAACACTTTTCAGACTAAATAAAAATCAAAGAGTCTGACAAAATTGTAAAATAAAATTGCAACATGCCAGTTTAAACTTAGTTTACAGCAGGGTTTCTCAACTACTTCCCCACAGAGTTTAACTTTACCCTGATCAGACTCACCTGAACAAGCAAATCAAGGTCTTCAAGAAGGTCTTTGCTTGGGTTTGGTCATGTTTGCAGCTAAACTCTGCAGGACAGGTCGACTTTGAAGGCTTGAGGTTAGAAAAAAAAAACTTGTTTTGCAGTTTTCTGTATATAGTCCTATATTCCCATATTTTTAATAGAGAGAGAGAGAGAGAGAGAGAGAGAGAGAGAGAGAGAGAGAGAGAGAGAGAGAGAGAGAGAGAGAGAGAGAGAGAGAGAGAGAGAGAGAGAGAGAGAGAGAGAGAGAGAGAGAGAGGTATTTGGAGAGGGGGAAAATTAGACATTAAAAAGGTAAGAGGAAAGAATGTGGAAAGAAAAAAAAATTCTTAGAACTTTTATTTTATTTTATTTTCCAGTTGTGGTTGAATTATTATGTATTAATGGCACTTATTCATTAGATACAGCTCTGAAATAGTTATAAAAAATTCCATTTATATTAATCAAAAACTATTCAGTTCATCCTATTCCACCTGCATGAACTGGATGCTTAAATGTCATCGACAAATATAAAACTCAGGCTTTTCTGTAAAAAAAAAAAAAAAAAAAATTCTATGCATGTACAAAACTTGAGAGTTTGAATTGGGGATCTAAAAACTATATAGATTAAAAAGCCCAAATGCTTAGGTTTAGGTGTTATAATTGTGTTACGTGTTCATAAATGGATAAATAGTGTTACGTAAATACAATTTTTGGGACTGTTTACACTGAAAAATCACACCCCAACATATATGCAGTATGGCAAAATTATTACCCAATTTATTATATAATCATGATGATAAAATTCCCAATGGCTTTTGCATGCCAAAGGTTTCTTATTGAAAGCAATGGAGGACACTGCACATCGAAAAAGAACACTGAAGGGGAAAAGAAACACCAAAAAGTCCTGACGAGGCATCAAAATGTGACATTGAATTTTTAATAATAAATAAATCACCAAAGAACACAAGTGTCTACATGCATTTGGAATTGTGACAAAAAGGATGACAGGAAGCAAAAAGGAAATTTTTAAAATTATTAATAAATAAGTAAGAATAAGTAATGAGTAAATATATATTGAATTTGTCCAATTACAGAGCTCCACAATAGCACAGATTCAAGCTGCTTCTTTTATTATCAACAGAAATGATGGATTCAAAGCCTCACTATTATCACACAAAACCTCCTATGACATCCACAGACTTATTGTAAACCAATAAACAGCATTTTTATTTCTTTTTATTGATTGTAAACCATTTCTCTTGCATGGTGCATTTCAAGTGCATTTCTCCACACTGAATATCTCAATCTGTTGAAGAGCTCAAAATGTCAGTGACGATCCGAAACCTGATTAAAATCACATCTACTCATTCTCATTGTGCCACGGATATATCTGAACTTATTCTTTCACATGTTTGTTTCCTCTGAACATTCAGCCAACCCGGTTATCAAAACATTACTTCAATCTGTGTCTTTCTGCCATTGATGTGTAGCCCGACTATACAGTTCAGACTAATATTTGTGCTATAAAATATGAATAAGAGAAATCTGTTGAAAACAGAAAACCTTGAAATGTTTCTCGACTTAGTTATGTTTCAATCTTGTAAATTCAAAATAACAAAGCTTGACAAAAAAGTCACATAATAGAATATTACAGTTGATTGTTTTGCATTTCTATCATAAAAGAGTTACTTATATCTTACCTCACGCACTCTTTCACCCTTACAAATTAAACCTGCGTGCTGGAATTTATGATCAACAAAACTGGGTAGCTGCCTTAGCACAATGAGAGAATTCAGAAGAATATGAGCCAACATTTAATTTTTTAAGTGATTTTCATCATTAAAGAGTTAATGACTGAACCAAATCCGACACACAGCCGGATGAAAGAAAATAGGATCTCTTCTTTCCTCTAATTGTTTCTCCTAGACAGCAATGAGATTAAATGGAGAGCAACTGTGGACTCTTGATTAGTTCTTCTCCTTCTTGTCGGTTTTGTTTTGTTTACTTCTGAGAAAAGACCACAGTAGTTTTACATCTCCATTAGAGTGTCAAATGAGTTCTCTCTGCTCTGATTAGCCAAGATACTGCCAAATTTGTAATCAAATGTCAGAAAAAATTCAGTAAAAACTCTGCGATCCACATTAAATTTAGATCTTAGACTGTTTTAGGACAAATATCATTAACAAAGTTTCTTTATGAAACATAACCGAGAGAACTTACAAAGACTGCTTTTGAGCAACAGACGTTTCCTCTAGTATGTCAAAAAAAATTAATTTCATAGTTCAGAGGACCCTTTGTGAGTCTGTCTTAAACTGGACTTTCTCTCTCTCTTAGTATTTAAAATTTTATTGCAAACAACCCAAAATCATATCTGTTTGATGTTTATCAGGTCACTGATTCACACTGACAAGTCAAGATATTAGCTAAGCCGAACTGTTTTTGTTTGTATATCAAAGACCTTCTAGGCATTTGTGATGGCTCAAAGCTGATAGCTTCACAGGCAAGTCCTCATCTTTACAAGTTGGGCCCATGCAATCTGCGTGTTGCCTTGAACCTGCTGAAATAAAGCCTGCTATAAGGGTTAAAAAAAGAAGGGTCCTCATACAGAAATCAAAGAAAGCGTTTGGAAGGCCACAGAAATAATGTAATGAGTCAGTCACTTGTGCAGCTTCAAAAATGTTGCGAATGAATTTGATCTAGTAGTCTATTTTCTAGCTGTATATATTTATTTATTATTTAGCCCTGACCCGAATAAGACATATAACATAAAAGGTGTTTACATATAGTCCACAAGAGAAAATAATAGTTGAATTTATAAAAATGACCAAAAGTTTACACAGGCTTGATTTTTAATACTGTGTTGTTACCTGAATGATCCGCAGCTGTGTGTGTGTTTTTTTTATTTTTATTACTATTATTATTATTAATTCTTTGGTTTTCAGTATTTTTGTGTTTTTGAACCCTTTTGACTGTATGATTTTGAGATACATTTTTTCACACTGAGGACAACTGAGGTACTCATTTGCAACTATTACAGAAGGTTGAAATGCTTACTTCTGCTTTAGAGAATAAATTAAGAGCCGGGGGTGAACACTTTTGGAATATGAGGATCAGGGTGAATTGAACTTTTTTCTGTTCTGGAAAACATGTAAGTATTTTCTGTAGCTTCTGAAGGGCAGTCGTCGCCTTAGAATTATAAGGTTCTATCTGACATTTTTGTCAAAATTGAGTTATTCACATATTCTTATTCTGTGACAACTTATTTACATTATGTGATGGTTTTTTAAAAAGTTGTGTACATTTTAGGACTTTTTATTTAGAAAAGAAAAAGGTTCTATCTACAGAGTCGAACTATAACTTGGTTCTATAAGGTTCTATCTGTGAGCCAATCAGCACTTCGAATGCAAACAAGAGGACCAATCAGGATCAACTTTCTTTGTCATGTCACTGGACTGTTCCATAACAGCAGGAAAGATTAAACGTAAAACAACAATTACACGTCTGTAGAATCAATGAGTGCAATTCACATTTATTCCTCAAAGTGGCAGTGTTTAAAACATAATGATGGCGTGATTTATTTTTACTCATAATTACCGCTACCGGCATTATATACATTACCGGCATAAAACAAATAATAGTATCTGCAACTGGCTTGAATGGCTTTACTGCAGAGCAATTGCATAATGTAAAGTACTTAATGAAATATAAGTGTCACTGTCATTTGATGTTGAATGTGATCAATAGCGATCAAACTGTTGTTATTAAAGATGTTGAAAACGATAGTTTTGCGAATATGGTTGAATATGGCTTTTTGTGGAATAAAGTCCTGGTCAGATGGATTAGAGTAGCTGATTTTTTTTTAACTGTTTCTGCAATAATGTCTTTAATTACTCACTATAATTATAAAATTAACATCTGCTCTGGACAAAATATTCAGCACTGCCTTTTATGCCTAACTTAAACAAGGAAAAAATATTTGTCCTATTAAATAAATGTGATGAAGAAAGCATTAAAGCATTAAATTCTCATACATGTTGACACATTGTTACAACAGTAATTTATGTTTTAAAACAAATTGTACACTGTAAAATCGAATTAGTTGGGCTTACTTAAAAAAAGCATGCAAACCAATTGCCTTAAAAAAACTAAGTAAAGTGAAATAGAAATAATATGCTGTACTGACAAATGCTTAGTTAGTATAGTTTACTTACATGAGAGTTCTAGCAACTAAAAAAGAACTGAAGGGGCTACTGGATCCTTTACTTAAGGTTTACTCTTGACTTAGTATAGCTACTCACTGACTCCCAGAGTGCATTGCAGCATGCATAAATTATGCAATTGGTTTGTTTTACTGTTGTTTTTATTTGCTAATTTTTTTTACTGTCTTGTGTCAGTAGTAGCACAACAAAAAGAGCAAATAAAATAATAAAATGGTTATTGTCACAATTAATAAAAAATAAATAATATTGAATTGTTACCATTGTTGTGGTTCGCGTGCTGAATGTTGAAGTCTGTCTGTGACTTGAACACATTACCACACATATTAAATTGTACAAAAAATTATAAAATTGTCTCAACCCAATTAGTTTTCTCAAGGTGTTTATGAAGATCAATGAAGTTGTAAAAGGTCATTAATAAATATTAAAAATATATTAGCTAATGATTTAGTTAAATAAGTTACCTTCTAAAAGCAACATGCACATTACTTTTTGTCCCTTGAAATCAAAAATTATGGTTCCATGTTGCATTGTTGCATCAATAGGAACAAAACTACAATAAAATAAACAAAGTTCCAAGTGCCCAACCAAAGGGAACATTAATCACTACAATGGTAGGTAAAAAACAAACAAACAACATTTTATGAAAATCAACATCAATTTATGAAGTCAGGTTATGTGATGTTCTTTCAAATATTTCAGTTGTATTGAAACAACATTCAAGATGACTTTGGGAAATTAGTGAATGTAACTTGTGAAAAATAACTGCAGATTAACTATTGACCCACCTCAAAAACTTTTATTTTCCTCTTCTTTTTTTATTTTGCAAATTAGCAACATATTAGTGCACTGCTGCCTCTCACTGGTTTATTAATGTCATTGGTTCCTTTGTGGCTACTTGAATATTTTAAGTAAGCATCACTCAAAGCACTAAGTAAATTGTTTTACTTGCATTGAAAGTAGCTGTAACTTAATACAACCTAGTAAGTATAGCAACTAAGTAAAGATAACTAATTATATCTAAGTAAGGTAAACTATTGGATTTTACAGTGTAAGTAAACTACTTTTATTTCTTGAAAATTGTTGCTTTAATTAATGTTTTGCAAGATAGAACCTTATAATTCCAAGCAGAAAACGACTTTTTAGAATTAGAAGGTTCTATCTGCATTTGACCTGTTCCCAAAATCCCCATTTAAAAATCTGAGAGGATTTTGATATTGTACATTTAGAATACATTTAGGGTCTCTGTCATTCTCATGTAGGAAAGAGACTTGTTCCCCATATCATTTTTGCTATATAGAATGCAAAAACTTTGAAGCTCAATATCTCAAAACCACTCGGAACGCAGATAGAACCTTATAATTCTAAGGTGACGCAGTACAAAATGAAAAAAAGAAGATATTTAGGGCAAAATAAGAAAAATGTACACATCTTCTTCATTCTGTTCAAAAGTTTACACCCCTGGCTCTTAATGCATATTTTTTTCTGTCTGGAGGATCAGTGAGTGTTTGAATCTTCTGTAATAGTTGCGTATGAGTCTCTCAGTTGTCCTCAGTGTGAAAAGATGGATCTCAAAATCATACAGTAATTGTTGGAAAGGGTTCAAATACACAAAAATAATAAAAACCAAAGAATTTGTGGGACCTGGAAGATTTTCTAAAGAACAGCAGGCAGTTCAACTGTTCAGGACAAACAAGGGAATCATGAACAACAAAAATACAGCTGCGGATCATTCAAGTAACAACAGTATTAAGTGTATGTCAAATTTTGAACAGGGTATTTATAAATTCAACTATTATTTTTCCATGTGGGCTATATTTAAACATCTTTTATGTGAATTATCTTATTCAGGTCAGTACTAAATAACAAAATTACATGCATTTTGTATGATTCCTCTTATTTTAGTAAAGTAATAACATTTTGCAGATTCTGCAAGGTGTATGTAAACTTTTGACCTCAACTGTATATAGCCATTATAAACTTGTGCCATTTAAGATGTGAATGTGGCTGCTATATTATTAATAATAATAACTTTTGTTTATATTTATAAAATAAAAAAATACATAAAAGTGAATGAATAAATAACATATTCTTGATTTTTGGGCATTTTACAAAACAGGGTTGTATTTGTTACATAAAGGAGTTTCTCAAACCTGCTCTTGGGAAACCTCAGCACTTTTTCAACATCTCTCCTATGTAATACAGCTCAGTTTATCACCTCATTAGTAACAGTTCCATGACCTCAATTGAAGGTGTCAGATAAGAGCTCCCAAAATGCAGTATCAGGGAACACCCAAGTTTTAGGACTGAAACTCACTGAGGAATAGAGTACATAGATTAATCAAATTGCACAGACAAAAACAGATGGAGAGAACTCTTGCCATGTGGGTTATTTGGACGTGAAAGGGCACACGCCATGCACATTAGTTCACATGGTAACAGAGCCCAGCTGGACTTCTGCCTCATTGTTTGAGTTAGCAGTAAAAATATGTGTCCAGTAAGTCCAAACTATATTGTTTGTCAAGTATTAAAATCACATTCATGTCAGGCAACAGATTTGGCACCCTATGTCCAATGTCTGTCACCTTTATTCCTAAAGCACCTTATCTTATTCAGTTCAGATTGTTTCAAAACAGCTTTGTTTAAACTGTAATAAACAAGGAAATAACCCTTGATATCTGCAAATATGAGACAAAATCTAATCAGACATGGCTATTTTCCGGTTTATCACTATGAAGCTGCCTTGAAATTGTCTGTGTTTTACAAAGCGCTATAAAAATAAGTGACTTGCCTGTTTAAATTTCCAAATATTTTTCTACATGTTTTACATTACTCAGCTCAAGTCATTTGTGTTCATTTAGTTCAGTTCAATAACCGTGTCAGATTCATCAATCCTGAAACAGATTTAATTCAGCTTTATACCACAGGGCTGTTGAATGCTTGATTCTGATTGGCTGACGACCACGTGTAGTTATTTTCTTGTGAATGTACAGTTATGAAGTAGTTCAAGGTCTGTCTACCTCATTACAGTTTTATATCACTTCACTAAATTATTCATTTATTTCAATGGTCCTTATAGGTTGCAACAGCAAATGGACCAAGATCCACAAAGACACGGACCAAGCAAACAAATATGACAAACAACACCTCAGATGCGCATTGTTTTTAAATTATTCAACGACCTGTCATCAATTATTTCTTACATGAGTAGTTCTGCTATAGACAACAGAGTTGTTATTCAGCTTGAGTCAGTTGAGCATTGTTAACTACAAAGTTTAAATATGCTGAGAAATTCTTAAAAAATATAAACTAGATGTACTAGATATGTTACAGCGTTTTCTGAGTGTTTTAGCATATTGGTGTTTGGCTTGTTTTACAGTCCGTGATATTTTTAGCCCTTAGATATAGCTCTGGCATCTGAGAAATCCACCAGGCAAAGATCAGATTTAAAAAGCACACCTTTCGGCAGCAAGCTGCACAATTTGAGGTGCCATTCATGTCTGGAGCACAAACAGTGCATGATGGGACATGTGCAATTTGTGAGATACTAGGCTTTAATACTTTAGTAAGTGTCACTGGTAATGCAGAAAGAAGAAACTCATGAGCCCTTTCATCTTCAAAAGGCCACCTCAGTACATCTCACTGCTATGATACGCTAGTGAACACAACCACTATTGAAAAAAAAAATCTATTGAAAAATCCATATAGAGACTTAATCAGACCAATTTGCGCAGAAGCTATTTTGCCCATCTATTTGAAAGGATTATGTAGCAACATCACACATTGAATGCACTGAGAAACCTTTCAAAGCATAAACATTATTAATAACCAATTAAATGCCATTTGCAATAGCATACAACTTTTTAGATTAGTAGTCACTTGCTAAATTCTCAACCTGAAGAAGCTGAATTCTGGTCTGCTATTGAAAAAGCATGGTAAAAATGACAAATAGCCTCATTTCCTTTGGGCTTTTATTCCTGGTGCTGGTCATTATACTGGGGTTTTGGAAGGCACTCATTCTCCTGTCAGTAATTTCCAGTGTAAACAACCAATAATTGTCGTTGGAAAAAAGATAGATTTTCTGAGCAAGAGGGTTGAACTGAGTTATTTGTAACCACAGACATACAGTATATAAAATTTGAGAAATCTGATGTAAGATTTAATTTAAGGTTTTTTAGTTCACCCTCATTGGCATTCACAGTGACTTCATTAGTATTCTTTGCATTCAGTATCTCAAGGACCATTTTCTCTTAGGAGCTTGGCTCTACATGTTACTTTCAGAAAAGTAAGG